>NC_134313.1:115194625-115498141 GCF_964195595.1 Calonectris borealis
CAGATGAATCACCATGGAGAAACTGAGTCATCTCATGTCTGGAGAGAACAGAGCACAGTGGCTTTGCAGAGCCTCAGGACTTTCCCTATCTGAAGCAATGAGCTGCTGCAGCTGAAACCAACAGGAAAAACATTTTGATTTTTAACAGTGAATACAGCTGTTATTCACCTTCCACTTAAGTTGTAAACTGGAAACTCTAAATCAAAACTTGTGGAACAAACAAAACATATATAAACTCATGTATGACACAGATATTCAGTGTATTGCAAGAAATTTCTTGAGGCTTAGATGTTTCTCTCTGCACAGCTAATTGTGGATGTGCTCAGCCTTTTAATCGACCCTGAAGTTCAGAGAGGGGGAAAAAAGAGACAATTCCTGCATATTTCTCTCCGCTGTGAAAATATCATGAAGTCCATTGGGGTTTTACCTGAAATTCCATCTCTGTTCTGTTGTTCAAGCAACTGTATCTTACAATTTCTTTTTTTTTTGACAGGAAGTAAAGTAGCAATTCCCTTATCCCCAAGTATATTTTAATGACTCACAGTGCTTGCTTCATTTTTTTAAGAGATCAATATTCTATTTCATGTCTATGCATATTTACATCTCATTATTTTTACATATGTAGATATGAGACTTCTTTTATTTTACAGACTACAACTAAAATATATTTTAATATTTAAAACCATTGTGATTGTATATGTACACACAGGTATACCAGTTGCTACTACAAAAGCAGCCACCCACAACAGAATAAAGTAAAATGTCAAGTACTGTTGTTGCACTGTTGGGCAGTCCCAAAGCATACTTCAGATATTGGATGACCACTAAGCTAAATAGAAGCAATATAATGTGCAAAGTATTTTGGGGGCTGTGGGAGGGAGTTCTCTGCTGATTACCATTTCATCCTGAAATGTATGTTTAATAATTACCTTATGTCTGAGAATTAGAAGAGACGTAGTGTGCCGTTAAATCTCATCTCAACCTCACTAATTTCCAATCAGTCAGGATACCCAGGAAGGTGAGGTCCTCTATTTTGTGCTACAGAATTACCTCTGCAGGAACAGCCTGTATCCATTCCAACTAATTCCTCAGTTCAAAGGAGAGCGCGCTGATCTGATGCTTTGCTTTTTTGATTCTCCCTATTGATTGCTCCAAATGTAAAGTCTAAACTGTTATCACACTGGGCTGGTTTTGATTGCCCCTTGGATTTAAGCTATTACGCCTCTGCAGCTTTAGTAACTGTGCTAATTCTTTTCTCCTGGGCAGTGCAGTTGAATGATCAAGTTATTTCTGACTATTTTTAAAGCAGACTGGTATGTTTCTTCAGGAGCCCTTTGGGATAACCGGTCCTGGGAATAGTTGACGTAGCCCAGCTCTGGGATTAACACATGGACTGAACATGAACAAACAGTTCTGGACAGTTTTCTATCAGACCTGTTAATACATAGCTTATATATGTTATTTAAAAATATAGTTATGGATATGCAGCTATAGGCATAAACAGAGGCCAAGTACATATTCAGAAAGTCTAGCTTGACATTTAATATGTATAGATTACTTTTAGGCATAAACTTGTAGACTCTGCATGTGCTGTCTTTGCACACCCCAAATTTTCATTAAAACCATTAGTCTGGGCCCTACTTTGAGGACCTGAGTATGCTTGTAAGAAGATGTAATAGGTAACGAAGGTAGGATCCTAGCTTGGGGAGGGAGATGTTTAGCTGTGAAGCAAGAAGGTTGGGATTTCATTTAAGGAGGACTTTCTGTTTTTTCTGTTCAGTCCTCATCTGAAACAGAGACCATTGGTTCAGTAAAAGGGTTAGTTAAGCATCACTGCAGGCACAGAGCTTTCTCACCTGACTACTGGGGGTCACCACTAATGTGGGGCAGAGCCCTCTGGTCTTACCTTTAGAGTTCATACTTTTTGGATTAGCCCAAATTGTCTGAGGAGCCTGTTTGTTTTGATGCAGTTTACTTCAACTCACCGTGTTACTTAATAACCACACAATGACATTCTTGATCTTGAGCCTTCATAGTGGCTGGACCACAAATTTGGTGCTGTCCTGGTAGGTACTGGGATGCCAAAAACCTGTGTTTCCAGAGAAGGTTGCAAACTCAACTTTTTTCAAAGGATGCACTAGACAAATAATTCAAAACCCAAGTTTTTTACAGCTTGTAGAAAGAGAAAAGAAGAAAAGTATTTCTTTAAGAAAAAGATTCCAAAATTTGGGAGACAGTACTAGGGACTATAAGGAGACTGAGAAATGGTAAAATAGGGTACTCTAGTACGCAGATATATTTCATACTGAATTATGCATTTGTCCCAATAGCCTCTTATTTTGTTAAGCTTCACTTAATGCAATAGTCCTTTGCATTCATACTTCTGAGTTCCCTAAAATACCTATCAGTAAATACTACTTAAAGCGTTTGCAAACAGAGAGACAGTGCTGCTTTACATTGCGGCTAATAACTGCACATTACAATAAAGGATGTCTTCCAGGTGATACAAAAACCACTTTCTTTTGAGTTATTTCCCTGATGTCTTAGTGATGGAATGACAGAATTTCAGTTTCAGACTTAGAGCTGCATTAATAATTATCTGGTTTGCATTTGTATGGGGGTTATTAATTAACCTATGCTCAGGGTTCAGCATTGACAGTGCTCTTGACTCTCGCTAAAGTTGAGTGATTTATTTGGTTTTGGTATCAAGCACACGCTGTGCTGGCCTTTTCTGTAAAGACGTATTGTGTTTACGGCCTGTATGTGACACGATAGAAAAATCAAACTCTTCCTGGAAAGCTGTGAATAAATGATGCCTGGCAAATAGGTCATCCTATTCCAACTTTCATGGAGGCAAGGTGGCCTTTAATTTCTGAGTGGAAGCAACGATTTTTCTGACGCATCAGGAAGCAAAAGGTGGTAAGACACAAACCATGTTTTTTATCATTTTAGTCATTAAGTTTTTGTAGGTCTCATCAGTCTTCCAGCCAACTGTGCTGTGGCTCTCTTTGTCTTAATTCCAGTGCTAAGACATGCTTAAATAGTATTCTTTAAAAAGAAACCCAAAACTAACCATACACAAGAATTACTGGTAGGGGCTTAATGCTGCTGTAAAGGCGTGTAAGACCTGTGGCTGTAGATGACAAGATCCTGAAACACTGAGCCTCCTTATCTCACGGGGTGCACGTGTCTTTACTGGCTACATAACACTGACCGTGTACTAAGACCAGAGAGTAGAAAAGGGGAGATGACAGCAGCACTGACTGTATGCTACAGCGTTCAGAGTAACTAGTTGCTGTTTGGGACATCGCCGTGGAGAACTGTCAATTTTCCTAGTGAGGGATGTTGGTTTGGGTTGTCAGCAAGCCTCCCTTGCTCTTATGTGCAGTTTAACAAGATTGCCTGACAGATTTCTGGAAATTTGTATGTTGAGTTTGACCAGGTGAGCTAAGAGTAGTGATTTCTTGTGCTGGAGCCCGCTGAGAGTCTGCTGTTATCAAACAACCTGATTGTGGGAAATTTGCTATTAAGTATGCTATTGAGATTTCTCTCTGGAGTTTTCTTGCATATTATGAAACTCTGACTCATTTTGCTGCCTCATGTAGAACAAATAAAAGAAATTATGAAATTATAAAGGAAGCGTCAGTGCTCTCTTGGGAAATCTCATTTCAGAGGAGCACATCTGCAAAATGACACCTATTTTTCATTCTCCTTCAAGAAGTTGCATCTCAATTAACAGAATTGATGGCCTTAATGAAGATACTTGGAGCAGCGGTTTCAGAGCCACCAGATGCTTTCATCTGATAGATCAGAAAGGAGAAAAAGTGTATCAGTAAGCCTTGAGAAGGGGGAATATTAAATATGTGGCAATCTTAAAAACAGTGCTTTTTAAAACCACTATGGTTTGCTATGGTTTGCAAGGTGTGCGGAGCCAGCAACGCAGTCTTTTCATCCCGTGAATATTAATTAGTCTGTTAGGTGAAAAAAGTGTATCTACCTTCACTAATAGTGAGTTTACTATAGCAAAATGTGTAGACCAGAGACACATTTTGCATAATTCACAGGGCTGAGGACTTCTGATGCAAATTTTTATTTCTGGTATTTTATAGAAAGGTCTAATTCTGTTGCCACTGAAACTGAGAGATTTGCTCTCGAATTCAATGGGAGCTGGCCCTTGCCCATGGGTGCTTTAATGTCACGTGTCATACGATGTTTGCTAATGAGGAAAAATTCATATGGCTCTATACTGCTTAGATATTTCAGTCATTTGTGGCCTGTTAATAACCTAGACTGAGGGAGATTCATGCTAAAATTATTCTTTTGAATGAATTGTCGGAATTCATAACAACATACATGGCAAAATATTTGCATCATGCTTTACTGCTTTGACTTTTTCTTCCACGTTTTCCTGAGCAGCGGTTGCTGAAGACTCACGGCGCTAACCAGCCACAATAGATCTCATAGTGGTTTAGGCTACCAGTCATAAAACTACATAGCAGTACAGTTATAAATACGGTGTTTGAGCAATGTGTGTCCCTGACATGCCATTTGTGGTGTGCTAGTTAGTGACAAAATGGCACGTGTGCGAGTAAATATAGGCCTTTTACTGGACATGAGGACAGCTGACAGGGTTCTGAGCTATCCAGCTGCAGTTTGTTGCTTCTGAAACCTCAGAAATTCTTCAATAACTAAAAATTGTTATTGTATGCGCACCTGTTCAGCTGGACCATGATGAAGAATTGAGTTGCTGTGAGTATCTACTTCCAATTTTCACTGCAAGCTACGATGCTATACTAGCGCTCAGGCCAAAGAAGATATGAATTGGAAAGACAATTTCTACACCTTCATGTAGCTTCTCAGAGTACAAGGGATCCTCCCAGCAGGAGACTGGCATGCATAAAAGGGGAACTTCCCTCCTCTTTCTGCTGCATGTTTACCGATACTCCTCTTCAGATCTTAGAGAAATTCTGTGCCCGGGTTCAATCTCCTTTCCTCCGTGGCAGTGTTGTTCACTTAATGTTTCGTGGAAAGCTAACTTCTGTCATCTCTCTACCTCCCGTTCTAGGACGGAAAGAAGTAGAAAAAAGCTTCTGAGGTGTGTTAGGATGCTACCGTGTTATGTAAGATGATAAAATGTGTTTTATGATGCGTTAGGGTGGTACTTTTTACTAAACAGTATGAAGATGTACATGTATATATTTTCTTAAGGGTCATAACATCAAGCTACCACTACTTGAAGAACTTTCTCAACTTTATTGTGTTGTAAGTAATTAAGCCTGAGGTTTAATCCACTGATTACTCAACTGTTGCCTGTCTGGCTCCTGCTTTGATATGTAATTTTGATCCTGAAGCAAGGGAAGTATTTGCTTTTCCTTGGAGCATCAAATATGGTCCCAAACCAGAGACAGATTGGTGGTCTGAGTGCTGTTGTGCTCTTGCTGTTACTCAGCAGCTTCTCAGATATCACCCTGGTGGGTCTATTCCTGTGCTTAGAATTTAGTTGATTAATGGATTTAGGTTCAAAAAGGAGTTTTGCTTCAAATCAAATTAGTGCAAAAGCAACTTTCTGTTCACTGAATCCATAAAGTGAATTCAGTCTGCCCACTGAGGCATTTTTACCTTCTAAATCCTTTAGTATTTCCAGGACCTTAAAACACTTATTCTCTTCTTATGGTGCATTGCAATTTTGAGGTTTTTGATCCAGTTCTAAAAGCCTCCAGTTCCCTGCAGGGAGCTGGGAGAGGCAAGTGAATTTGGTGGATGTAATCTGTAAATGTGTGTACTGGGGAGGCAAGTGAGTATTTTTTGAGAACCACTGTTTGGATTTAACATGTCTGCAGGTAGATGGATTCTAAGCTCCAGACGGTCCCTTTCAACCTGAATTTCTCATGATCCTCTGTGTCTGAATGCTCTGAACATCGCTGCTGCTGATGGCAAATCCTTTACTGACATCAGAAGTCCTTTGACTTAAGTGGAGTTACAATAGCTTATACCAGTCAAGACTCTGCCTTCTAAAGTATTCACACATGCAGCCTTTTGGGGTCTAACTTTCACATGAAAAATATAAGAAAAACTCCAAAGCAGTCAGTCATATCTTGCAGCTGATTTTTCCATATGGTGTAGCTGTATGTGAGAAAATGTGACTGCAAGCTGATATTCCTATAGTTTCCAACTGCTTAAATAAATAATTTGAAAGATATTGGGAACCGATAAATGTGGATTGTTTCCAAAATCTTCAGGCTATTGAAGGTGTCCTGGACAACAGCCTGTTAACAATAAAGTATGTGCTATAGTGTAGCCTAGATTTTATTGCAAATCCTAAGAGCTGTGAAGTCCAACTTGTGATACGGTCAGAGATAAAGTAAAGCAACCCATTTTGTTTTGTCTATTCTGAGTTTTTCAAAGGCTGTTGGTATAAGATAAAGAAAGATCATTTTGATGTGTTTGCCAAAGAAGCAGTTGAGATTTCACAGCAGGCTGCAAGATGCATTAGCCAAGCTAAACAAAATAACTAATGCTATTGTTTCTTGGCAGTTATTTGCTTGCAAAATATTAAAATGTTAAAATACTGGGAAAAATGTTTGCAAAAGTAGTAAGCTATTTATAGAAGGGCATGGATTTTCTGCAAGTCTAGACTGGCCTCATTTGAGTGGTTGCAAGTGGAGGTGATTATACTTCTTTGTGTTTCAGGTCAGGACATTGGCCAGGCTGACTTGAACTGGACCGTGGCCTTAAAATATACCTGTCTTTCTTTGGTTGGAATTCTTCCGTGTCCAGATGACTGATAAAATAAAACCAGAAATTTTAGCCTAGGGAGTACACTATGCATAGCATCTTAGCCAGGCCTCCTTTTCTGGATGAACCTGTGCATGCTTGCAACATGTGACACTATTCATCAGATAGCTCCTGAAATTGCTTTTTGTTGTTAAGTTTGACACACTGTATGCATGTTTTAAGGCATAAAATATAACTGAAATGTGTTTTCAATAACATAACTGAAATGTGTTTTCACTTCCTTGCTTTTTTTTGTTTCTTCTTTTCCAGGCAGAGGGCTCCAGGCTCCAGAGAGAACTGAGAGGATATTTAGCAGCCATCAAAGGTGATTTTTAGGTTTTACGTCATGTTTTCATAAAGGAAACTTTTTTAAAATTTGAGACAAGTAGGCTTGTTTAAAGTATACAAAGACAACTACAAGCAATATTGGTTTTGTCACTAGTAGTCCACATTTCTGCTTTGAATCTGGCACAGGCTTTTTAGCCTGTTGTTAGGGATTCTGCACCTTCAATGTCAACACATGTGTGTACAGTCTTGCATGCACAGCTTATCCTTGGCTGTCCTTTGTGTGCAGGACTGCTGCCCAGATTCTCACGTTGCATGCATTTTGAGCATCCACAAAATCTATACATCTTGTTACTTGTCTTTGCAAATGCTAGAATATGAAATACCCCATGCAAGGCAAGGGATTGCTTGACATTCACAACTGTAACATTTCCAGGTATTACTAGCTGGATGATGATCTTCTCCCTCCAAAACCACACCCCCTGTGATAACATGATTTTTTATGTATTTCTGCCTGTTTAATCCATTTTTTTAAAGTTTAAAAATCAAATGTGATTTCTTTCGATACTACATTGAAAATCCAAGTAGCAGAAGCTCACTGATCAGCACTTAAATATCAGAGATTAAGTAAACAGCTATTTAAATCCTATCGGACATTTGTAAATCCAGCACGCACAACTTAGCACCATACACAAAGGGTTCTCTTTCTCATGCCGCCTCTCTTTGGAGGAGTTGGAGACCAGGTGCTAAAGGGAAGGGAATAAGAGTTGGTGACTGACAGAGAGACAGTAATGGCTTCTTGAGATAAATATATATATATATGTGATAAATATATATATGTGTGTATATATATGTGTATATATTTTTGATCTGGCTCCAGTCCACTAGGGAAAATGTTACAAACTAGTATTAACATCCCTGGAAATCACTATGTCATAATAAAGCTTCAGCAGCTGTTGACAGGTGGGGAAGAAACCTCTTTTTGATGGGAATTGTAAAATGGGGAACAAAGCAGTAGCTTAATGTCTTTGACCATCTATTGTTTGCTGGATGGGCTGGGCAAGGAAAATCCTGTACCAGACAAGAAGTATTTTGCCTTGTAGGGATTTGAACAATGTCTTTTGTTCTTAGACGAAATTTCAGCATCGGTCGTTTTTTTGGGACCCATTGGATGCTGATTTCATTTTCTCATTTTTCAGTCATCCCTTCCCCATACCCATTATCAGATGGATACTCAGAAGCAGCGTGATGAGGCTGTTTGTTGGCCAGATGGCTTCTCTGTCACGTAGGCTGACTGTTTACATACTGCTTTGATTTCCCTGTTGGTGACAACAATCCTCCTCTCCATGTTTCATTTTCTTTCTCTCTCTTTCTCTCTCTACTTTTCCTAGTACTTTGTGCATTTGCTGGTTTACTGTCTAGTGGGCTACTCTTTTCACCGAGTTTTGGTTTTAACTTGGCATGAAATTTTTCATTGTGCAAGTTTTGCCTTTTTAGCCGTGCTTTTCTGTTCAGCATCTTTCTCTTGTTGCAGCTTTTAAGTCCATATTTGAAAATAATTTGGATGGACTTTCTTACTGAGAATGAAAAGTGTTTGCTAACACTTCAGTATCTTCATGTCTTAAAAAAGACTCAGTCATAAGCAGCTCATGAAAGCCTGAAAAATGTTATTCTCCAAAGCCAACAAGTCACCAGTGGGCATCTTTGGCACATGGATGGCATGGTGGCACACCTTCATGCTGTGGAGTAGGAGGACAGCCCAAGACGGTAGTCCACAAACACAGCTCCAGCTGGGGCTTCCCCAAAGCTGACTAGCTCAGCAGTGTCAAAGGCCCTTCCAGATTTTGAATGGCAAAAGCAAATCCAGCAACTGCTACAGCCTCTTTGTTGCTATTCTTTGAAGGACTGCCATTGTAAAAACATTTTGGGGTGGCTATGCACAAAAGCATGGGAACCCCTGAATTTAGGCACTGGAGTGGGATTTCTGCACCTAGGGACATCTGAGCCTTGGAGGCATGCTGTCATCAGGGGCCCATTTTGCAGGGAAAAACGTTGGTCATATCATTGGAAAATAATGCACTTGACATCCTTGTACTCTTACAGGTGTGAGGAAAGCCGTTCATTTTAAAGGGTTTCAGGAATTGGCGAGATATCTAACTTTAAAAGCATTTAATGAAGCTGGTGTGTAGTGAACCCCAGTAATAAGTTTCATTTTGCTGCATGAGTGACTGGATATTGGAAGTTGGAAGTACGAGATCTGGGCATGATTTAAGCAAGGAATGGTCAATTGAGCCTTCTTATGACCCTCTATCCCTTCATTTTAATATACTTGACAGTTTGAGGTTTGGTATCACACATTCTTAAAATAAAACAATTTTTGCTGTATTCAGACTGCTGGTTACACAAGGACTCGGAGGAACCATGTCATAAAGCTGTTGAAAGCTGTTGAACTTGTGAATGGCTTTTACGTGCTGTTTTATTTCACCTGCATGATAGTTTAACGTCTGCTATGTATCAGTGGTGTTTGTACTGACGAGACTGTGTACTCTTCCCCATAGCTATAATCATCTCATGCCTCAGTATTCTGTCTCTTCCAGTCTCCTTGGCAACGTCTGTCTGGGTTCTCTACTTCATGATTTATTTTGTTAAGCTTTTGAGAGCTGTAGGTGACTTGAATGGTTTTATGGGCCAATTGTTAAAGCAATCCTAAATCAGCCTCCCATTCTTTACTCTGAGCTCTTTGCAAGTACCAGTGCAGATGGGGAGATACAGACCTGGATCTGCACACAGGTGGCAAGGTGGCAGAGGTGAAAAGGAATCCTGCATCATGAAAAAGAAGCACCACACTTTTCAGGTGACTTAAGGCAGTGAGAAATAGTAACTGGTCTACAGGAAGGGAAGGGGCGGTTTTGGAGGTCTGTAAGCAGTTTTGCTGCCTAGTTGTCAGTCTGTGACTGACAGAACTGCACATATCCTCCAGTCACACAAATCTTAAAATCAATCATGTAATTTCTTAGAAGCAATGAAACTATTCATCATCTTTCTGTAAAATTTAGTAATGAATTATGAAATGATTGAATTGTTCCAGTGGAAACTCTAATGGATAACTAGCAATAACAGATACAACTCTTATGGCAGGATAAGTCATTTCCCTGGAGAACCTCACATGAAGTTCTCTTCCCCACTCAGATAATTAAATATCAAAAGCCAGACCAAGGTGCCTTGCTCCATCAGGAAAATGGAATTTTCCCCATGATTCAGTCTAGATTTTCCTGCTGGGGAGTGAGGAAACCCCACAGTATACGAGTCCTACAGCCGACATGGAGTCCCAGGCCAGTCTCAAATCTCCATGGGAGCTTGAGTACATTGGAATTGTGATGGCAAAGAGTCACCTACCCTCTGCCATCTCTAGGGCACTGTAAGGGGAATGTCTCTGCACCACCCCCAGGATCCCTACCATGTGGGGGCCTCCAGGAGTCCTTTGGGGTTCCAGGGACAGGGGCTCTTTCCCATAGAAAGAGGAATGATTTCATGCAAGAGCCTCAGACTTCAGTAAGTGGATTATTTAGCATCATTTTTCCTAAGCGATTCAATCATTTTGACATTTGTAGTTATTAAATAAGTGACCCAATTACCAAGAAGAAGCGGTACTAAATGAAACAATTCATATTAAATATAAATTTCTAACTGTTCATCAGCAGTAAAAATTCTTTTCACATTTCTTAGTACTTTAATTACTTGCTTTAAACAATTCTTCTTTCTCAGTGATAGCAGTTAAAACCAGCAGAGACAGGACCGCCTGCAGTCTATGGCTGTCACTAATCCTCTTAATTTTAGTGCTGAATAATGCATAAAAGGTATCAGTGTATAAGAAACAATTCTATGTGAAAACCAGACAGATAAAAAATCATTGGACATTGTAAGTTTATGCCCACAGGCATGAAAAAGAATTGGAAGCTACCAGGTTGGTATTTACCTATGTGCTCATTTGGGGTATTGCAGTAAAGCTAATATAGATGCAGTATTAGGGGGGTAGGATGGATGATCTTGGTCTGTGAAATTTCAGACTGAAGCCCCTGACGGAGGAAGCCAAGTAGTGTAATGCCCCACTTGCCTCACACTGCAGCTGGCTTTGCTTGATGTTTTTTACAGGAATGTGGTAGAATGAAGGATTACCAGATTCTCAGAACTGAAACAAGTGTAAAAGTTGGTGCAACTTTGATATGACTCAAGCGTGGGATATTGTGTCTGTTACTTATTCTCTTAAGCAGATATATGCCTGAGTCCTGTAGTATTTAAAAAAGAAAGTCTGCGTGGGAAAAGGTGCTCTACCCAAGCCTGGTCTGTGACTGAGCTGAATGCAAGCTGCAGGAAGGATTAGCGAGCAGCTGTGCTAGCGTGCCTGCCACAGGAACGTACGTGGGAGCTTTAGCACGCAGCGTGCTTAAGGGCAGAAGTTCAGGTATCAGAAAGGATCAAGCGTGAGCAGGGATGTGCAAACCTTCCTAGTCTGTGTGTTTGCCCTGAGTGGATCGAAGCAGCCTTCTTAAGCACGGCGATACTGTGCTGGTTTTGCCTTACCTCCTGAGTTGATGAATTTGCAGTGGCATTAAAGATTTTAATTGAGTCCTGCCTGGAAAAATACGTGAAGATCATTTGTATTTTACGGTAATCTGGCATATTCTAAGCAAAAAAGCCCCTTCATTCAGGAACCCTTTCTTAGCTACTGATACATTATCCTAAGCGTTAACGAGGAAGGAGAAAAGGAAGAAATGTGTCTTAAGTTCTCGTGCTATACCAATTCTCTGAGCTGAGCTCTGTCATTAAAAGGCACTCCCAAGACAATCCCTGAGGAGATCAATTATTCTGTTTTGGCACAGCACCTTTGGATTTAAGGCTGAAAGCTTGTAGCGTCTGAACACCAGGGTTTCCTTTGTACTTGTTCTCCCCCTCTCCTGTGCCATTCCCTCCCTTGAACCCAAGGTCTGAAAACAGCCATTTACTTTCAGCTTTTTCAGTATCTTTTCTCCTATCCTACCCATTCCGTAGACCACCATTTTTATATTAGGAAGTGTGCATTATTGCATTTATTTTCCTGTCGTATCTTGAGTGTGTGTTTTGGAGTGCATGGTGGAATAGCTACTGACTAGGTCAAGTCTGCTCTTCTAGACAGTCAAGTTTCAAGTGAATTCTCCTCTTCTACTCCTAAACATTTCCTTGTGCAGAAAACAGAAATATCGATGTCATTCCTAAATTCAGCCAGTGAGGAGTTAAATCTGAAGATCATGCTAGAGATATTTTCAATACAGCACAGATGTGCTGCAGCAAACAGACTTTGGCTGGAGAAAAAATGTGTTTTTTAAAAAAAAAGTTAATGCAAGGTAAAAAAATTAGCAGTTTTTCAGATTTTGCGAAGAAGTTGAAATAAAGTTGTCATTTTAAAATTACTGATTCTGAACTGCTCTTAGCATGTTAGGTGAGATCAGTTTTGTTTCACTGGATTCGGAACCATGTTCAACATCAAATGTATTTGTGCTCCATGAAAACGGAAAGGCAGACTCTGGTGCTTTCACTGAGGGCAGTAATTTATTCACTGGGGTCAAACTGATCTCACTGAAGATAAATTTAGGCTCCTTCTTGTAATATCACTGAAACTACTTGACATTTAAACCAGCTCCTCTGTGTATTATAGAGTGATAACCATCAATAGTCCCCATTCTTGTTTCATCTGTGGTAGCAAGAGCTCCAAAGGTGACTGATGCAGTTTGGCTCAGCACGCTTCTCTGTAGACACCACCCTGCTGCAACTGTAAATAAGCGCTGGGCTCCACATATTCTAAACCTACTGGGTGCGCATACAAGATAATCATTCTTCATAAAACCAGGTCCGTTACGGCACTCTCCCCAGGTTCAGGTATCTCTTTTCCCTAGACTTGTGGACACTGCCTCAGCTCTTGCCACTCCTTTGCTTCATTATTTGCTTATCTTTCGGTCACCGTCATTATTGTGGGCACAAGAATAACAAGCTTCTTTTTCTTAACCACTCACTTTACATGTGAAAGCTCCTGAGACTTAAATATCTTTGAAAACAAGGAAACGGAGAAATCCTGAGATATGTTCTGCCTATGTGCAACCTCCCCCATTCTGGGGAGCACTTTTGGTTAGCACAGATCCCTTCTAGCTTTTCTCCTAAGTCCATTTTTATAGCCAGCAATTCCCATAAATCTCTGCCATTTTAACCGTGCCACCCTGGAGATGCCTCCTCTTCCACACAGGTGGGCATGGTACTCATTACGGACAAGGTAGGAAACTGTTCTGTAGGGTGGAAGAGCTGAGAATAACGAAAGGCACGTTTCTATTTGATTGCCTTCTCAGTGATTAGTCTTTCAGTTGGGTATTAAATGTCTTTAGTGGGCAGGACTACCCTC
Source organism: Calonectris borealis (assembly GCF_964195595.1). Classification (NCBI taxonomy): domain Eukaryota; kingdom Metazoa; phylum Chordata; class Aves; order Procellariiformes; family Procellariidae; genus Calonectris; species Calonectris borealis. The sequence continues at coordinate 115,208,112 of NC_134313.1, forward strand.
CGAGTTGTTATTCATGTTCAGATATGTTTAGTTCAGAATAGGAAATGGAATCCCTAATCTGATAGAAACTTTTTTCCTGCATATAAATATGGGTTAATCCTTCTGTGAGGGACATGTCTTGTTAACCTGGGGGAGGTGGGTGAAAACAAAGGTTTTGTTTCAGCTCTTGGAAACAATGTTCTAAACATGCTAAATGGAATAGTATAGTGGGTACATGTGGGTCAAAATATAGATATTTAGCAACTGTTTCTTGTAGTTTGCAGTTATATGTTCCTCCTTCTGTCTAATTACAGGGATGCAAGATGCCTCAAAGAAGCTTACAGAGTCTCTTCATGAAGTGTATGAGCCAGATTGGTACGGACGAGAAGATGTGAAAATGATTGGAGAGGTAAGATATCTGGAAAGAGGAAAAAAGTATTTTGGCTGCAAATGGATTAATCTGAGCTGTTGAGGAGAAGTGTACATCCAAAATTTCCTGTAATTCTTCATTGTATGTTAAATCCTGTTTTTTGAGCATAGAAATTATTGATCTTGTGAAATGCACCTCCTGCTGACCAGATGCCACATTTGCAATGTCTATTTTATGATCTACCTGATGTAAGATCCCACTGAGGTTAACATCAGTGTGAGCAGAATTGCTCCTGATAACAACTGATTGACAAGTTTGTGCAAAGTATCTTACATGTGGTTTTACAGTCAGGATTCTCAGTTCAACTGAATGTTGAAAATTATTAAATCCGCTTATCCTTGTGTGCTATGTAACAACTGTTGAGCCAGTGGCACTAAACAGGATACCTGATGGAACCTTTCTCTGACAAGAATGTGGAACTTAAGGCTAAATTAGGCTGCAGGGTACTATTCATTTTAGCCTTTCTGAGGTTCCTTCAGTGATTAGAGAAAAATAGGCTTTTCTGGAGGACATTGCAGGAGCTTTACTGGAGGTGATCTGAATTGCCTGCTTAGAGTAAACAGCCTTAATTCTGGGGGGGAAGTCTGTCAGCAAGTGTGCTGGTGGTGACAAGAAAGTGCGAACAGTTATCAATGCAGCTTTTAACCACCTGGCATTCAGTTTGCAAGGCTTCCTGGATAATATAATTAACAAGAAACTGGAAGGCAGAGCCATCTTCCTGAATCTGCGTAATGATTGCTTTTCTTCTCTATGGCTGCCTCCCTCTGCCCTTTCCCGCTGCTGAAGACATGATGTGTTTTTAATTTTAAAAGCACTCAACTTCCAAACTGTATAAGTTGAGATACCATATCTTTTATATTGTCTTAGGTTAAACAGCTGGAAGATCTTCTGCTGCATCTTGCTGTAGCACCTCATCTTGTGTCTGTAGACTATTAGATTTTAGACTCAGAAATTTGTAATTGTGTATGAAAGGACCAACATTTGGCTCTTAATCTCTATTAGATATAGGGATAAATGTTAGATGTGTCTTCTTAATAAGAAACTCATGTGGACAACATTACAAAATTTCTGCTCCTGATTTTTTCCCTATACAATCACAAATGTAGATTTATGCATCCCTCAACCTCGAATAAAAAAGAATGATACATTTGTGCAGTCCACGATATAAATGATCATTCCAAAAAGGATCCACGTAAATGACCTTATTCTGTATGGTAGGAAAGATGATGGCTTAAAGGACTCTTCAGCAATGTTTTTTGAGCCCATTAGCTTTCAGAAAACCTCCTTGATTTTAACTTGTCCAAAATATGTATCAGCAAGATACAAAGGCAAATGCACAAGACTAGCAGTTGCTTGTTATAATCTAATGTTATGCTGCTCTGTAGATCACTGTGATTAAATATTGTGTTAATAAATGAGATATTTCTTTTAAGCGTGCTTAATAGATTGTAATAATTCATTAGGGACTCTGTTAGGATAAGAAATGAATGAGCTGAATGCGGGCATCACACAGCATTTATAATATGCCCTATAGTGGCTCATGATAAAACAAACACTAGGGAGTAGCTTTCCGGATTTGCCGGTGAGGATAACAGCCCTGCAAAGCAGTGTTTGCCCCTTTAGCCTCCCTCCATCAAAGAGGGGAGTTCAGTGATTTTTGAAATGTGCAAAGAAAAGGGGGATCAGAGTGTTTAAAACATGTTAAACATGACTTGTTCAATTGAGAACCCTGGACCTCGAGCACTATATCTCTATGTAACAGGATTTGCTTCTGGCAAGGAATCTCATCCTGCTCCCTGCGGGGTCCTTGTCATATCAGCTGCATTATCATGTTCTTAAAAACCGGAAAACTGCAAGGGATGTCTCCTGGTGACTACCCCAGCGCTGCAAAGGGGACTGGGGAAAAGCACCGTAGATCCTGGGGGGGATTTTGTTTATTTTGGCTGCTGAGGTTGGCATGTTGCAGATCTGGAATTGCAGTTCTCTAGCAGTGCGAGGTAGAGGTCTTGTCTGTGCATTGGCCATTTCATCAAATGTACCTTAATGACACAAAAAGTGTGGGATGGAAAGACCTTTCTTAGAGTGGATCGCCACAGATTTTATTTTAAAAATGACCAAGCAAAGCTAAGCTTACAAATCCTTGTAATCAATGGGAAACCTGTTTTATCTTTTTCTTTATTTTATTTACTTTTCTATTTTTAGTTGTACTTCTTTTCTCTGTAAGGAAGGTTCATCACCAGTGAACATACTTAGGCGTAAGAACTAGGGCAGCTTCAGATTCTGCGTTGTTGACCCTCAGGGACCTGAAATCCTGAGGAAGACCTTGAATCCTTAATATCCTTATTTTCACATAGCAGTTACTGTTTGAAAGAATGAAAACACAAACTAGTTATTAAGTTAAATCTTCTTTTGTTGTGAATTAAAACTGGTAATGTCAAGGTATTCCTTTTCATGTACCTTTCATGCACTCTGATTTATTGTCATAAAGAACATTTTAAAACTTCAGAAAGATTGATCTTTACCAATTAAATTTGTATTTCTCCTAGGTTTGGAGTGGAATTAAACTATTAAGTGCATTTATCTCTTTTCTACCTTTACAGAAATGTGATGAACTTTGGGAAGACTTCCATCAAAAACTGGTGGATGGGTCATTGTTGACCTTGGATACATATCTAGGACAATTTCCTGATATCAAAGTACAGTGTTGATTTCCTATAAAGGACAATCTGTAAAATTACTGTTGAGTCATAAAATAAATAGAAAATGAAATTACAAGCAAAGAAAAATAAAAAAAGGGGGGGAGGTGGAAGTCATTCTCTTCTGAAATGTAAAAGATGTTGTTCTGTAAGTAAATCCCTGACATCAGGCTGCACTAATTTTCCAAGTGAACAAAAATTTTTTTCATGCAGTAGTATTTGGAAGTAAATTAGCCTTTGTAGACAAAACTTTTATAATGTTTTTTTCCTGCTGCTATTTATTTGGTATGAGATAATTCTCACTGACTTCAACAGGGACACATCAAGCTCTTCAGCTGTTAAAATGCCAGACAAATTACAAGATGAAAGGCAGGCCTTTTATTATTGGCTAGATGCACCTGTGGGTATCTAAATATCTTTCTCTTAACTAAGCCATGGTTCCTGTCTTTTAATTAGTTATAAAAAGATTTTGTAATACACATCAGGAGGGACTGTTATGCAGGTTCTAGCTTCTCCCAGATGCCTGTCCAGTGTACAGACCAGGGACATAGTTGCTAAATGAAAAGTGTGGACTTAAAGAATCATTACAGGTGAGAGGTAGATACTTTTATATTTGAATGGGATTTTGTGAACATAGCTGGAAATTCTTTGTGATGGTTTATAATTGAGTAGGTATCACACAGTCATCCCCTTTGTCGTTTACATCAGGGGTTAATACCAAATAAAAAATCCCAACATTACTGATGCTCAGTCTCAAAATTGATCATAAATCAAACCGTGCTTATGCCCTCTCAGTATGTGGAATTTACTTATAATATACAGCTTTGTAAATTCAGTATATATCAAGGGACTTTTTTTTTTTAGTTATAAAAGAATTATAGCAGGTAAATTAGAATTCCTGTTATCTTAGAATTCCAGTTATCTTAGTTATGTGTCAGAGCAAATATACTGAGAAGTATATTTTAAGCATTTTTCCAACTCTAGAAAAAAATTACGTTAATTATTCATTAAATTTGCACACTATATATAAGGGAAAAAGATGGTGTTACCATGAGTTTAACAGGTCCACTTATTCTGGAGAATGAGACAAGTCTTGCATAACATTGATATCTCACTTCTAAGGCCTGTAAGCCCTACACCCACAAAAAACCCTTTCAAACCATCTGTAAATGGATTCCTTATTTAAAATAAGGTGACTAGTTTGTCTCTTTTACCATGCCCATGTTCCTGTATGATATTATAGTAAGTCAGATATGAACGGCAGATGAGGGAAAATAAAAATATATCAAAAACTTGAATGACAACTTATGTAAAATAGCTTTTAAAAAAGCAGCATTTGTGCTGACTTTCATTTCTACCTCTGTACAGACTCGCATTGCAAAACGAAGCAGAAAGCTGGTGGACTACGACAGTGCAAGGCATCATCTAGAAGCCCTGCAGAGCTCAAAAAGAAAAGACGAGGGCAGAATTACCAAGGTAGCACACTAAGAAGGATGCTGGCAGAAGACATCAGGAGCTTGGGTGGCATTTGTTTCTGTGCAGAGACTGAGTACAAAGTTTCTCTTCTTTTTCCTCTCTCAGAAATGGAACTAGCAATATCCTTAAGCATAGATGTGTATTAAGTATTTTGGTGGGTGGGGAGGGTGCGCTCAACCTCTTTGAGGAGTGAGTCCCGTTTGACCCCTAACTTCCTCTCTTGATGAGACTGAGGGGACAGCAAGTCCTGTGTTGGACTGTGTGGTGTGGGACTGAGTCACATCCTTTTTTAATAAAAATTGTAAAAGACCCACAAAAAATGCACAAAACCAACTTATGCAGGTTTTGCTATATCATAGCAGTTGCAGAAGTCACCCTGTTTCATTTTGTTTTAGGCAGAAGAAGAGTTTCAAAAAGCACAGAAAGTGTTTGAAGAGTTTAACACTGATTTACAAGAAGAGTTGCCATCTCTGTGGTCACGGTAAGCCTAGGCAGATACTGTCTGGAAGGCCTAAAGGGGGACTAAGGGAAGGGAACCAGGGGATTTTAACGTGCTGATAGAAAATGTTTTGATGGCTTCTTGAAGATCCCATCCATTGTCCTTTTGAAATAATAACAGGGAAAATACCTGCAAGTGATCCAAAATTATACTTATTGTACGTGTATTTATGCTTATTTCTTTCAGTGTATCTTGGCACTTAAGATTCTTTATCATATCTTCATTCTGAGGTGCAAAAAGGTCTCCATTTTATGGATAAAGAACTGTGGCAGAGCACAGAACAGCTGATCATGACCACGACCCACTGCTTCCATCACCTTTCTCAGAAATCTTGGTGATGGATACCTGATCCTTTCAAGGAAAAAAAAAATGCCACTCGTTAATAAAAAGGATCAAATGTTTCCACTGTCAAATGTAACCGTACAGAGCAGGTACACTGTTTTCTAGAAGATTTGCAGTGGGTCTATTTCTAGGTCATTTTTCTGTAAAAGGTTGAAATGAAGAACCTTACCAATGTATAAAGATTTCATGGTAGTTGTCGTTTCCAAATTCCTATAAAGTATTACCAAAGCTGTAGAAGAAGGGGAAAATAATATTATAACTACTTCAGAATACACATTTCATAGTTTTGTGCTGACTATGTCTGCGACGTAAAAGCATTTGGTGGCATAGATTATTCATTTGGGATGTATAATCATAGACTGTGTTTATACAGAAAATCCAGACAAAATGAACAGGAGAACAAAAGCAGTAGAAAAATAAGCATCTCATTAGTGTGCTATATACTTTAACAAATGACTGTCTGGAGTCGAAGTGTGTTGTGAGTCACTGAAGTACCCTTTGTCTTCTCTGCCTTCTAAATCAAATTCTGTTAAATTTCAGATCAATAGAGGGGTTTCCTGCTGTGTTTCTGCCTATTTCAGTTGAAAACCTTCTTACCACTTCAAGATACTTATTTTATGGGCTTACTGAAAGTAAAACTGCATATGAATGATTTAGAGTAAGGGCGCTTTTATTTCAGTATGTGTGTTGCCCACTAACTAGTCTCAGGGAAAGGTAGAATTTAATTTGAGCAGTAGGCATAATTTATAAAGCAGTTACTTTCAGAGTCCTTTTTTTTAGTTACTACAATTCTTCAGGAAGAAAATGACCCATTGAGTTGACATTTTGCAGGCTTATTCTTATGCCAAAGGTGATTTTTGTGAATAAAAGTTTGGAGAAATTACACGTGAAAGTTTTAAATAAGAAAAAGAATAATTCAAAACCTAAGAAAACACCTTCTACTTTCGAAGTGTATACAAGAGGTATGTAGTCACTCGCTCCAAGCAAGCAGATTTTTGACTGCATGTGCAAAAATGTCTAGTCTATATTAGAAACTATTTTCTCTTGCAAACATATGCGTGTATTTCAGGGCTGATTTCTTTAAGGAGGGCTGAGCATGGGACACCCACCCCCAGGCCATACTGAGCTGTATACCTTAAAGCTGCCGCCAGACACACCTGCATCACCTAGGTGCCGGAGTGGTGCCTCTCTCCTTTCAGTCAATGGTTGCCTGCTGTCCGGTGGGAGACGGGGTGCCCAGAGCACCTTGCCTTCCGTGTGCTTGTGCCACACTCGTGCCAGTCCTTTTCCAATCTTCCCCTTATCTAAAACAAGCTGAAGGCCCCCGCTGTGGAGTAGTCTCAACTTGGTTCACGCTGTGTGGTGTGAAATATGATGGTTCTTAACACAAACAGAAGTAGTCATGAACGAACTAGTCTGAAATATTGACTTTCGATCCAATTTGCTTTGCTGAGAATAATAATCAAGAATGTTGCTTGTAGTCTGGAAAAAAATTAATTAATTTTCCTTTCTGGCCCTCCCATCCCTATCTTTCATTCTCTTTTTCCTTTCTTTGTGCCATCCTCGGTAGACGAGTTGGCTTCTATGTGAACACCTTCAAAAATGTATCCAGCCTCGAAGCCAAGTTTCACAAGGAAATAGCTTTAGTGAGTAAAAATGAATATCTCATGTATAATGTATTATATGATATGCATAACAGCAAGCAAATGTCTTGTAATGCAGCAGTAAAAATCTAGCAGAGGCACACATGAGAATTTGCCCTACATACAGATTTGTAACATAACCTTTGTATTGGTTTCTGCTTGTCATTTTTGTACTCTCCTTAAGGAAAGGGCAGCCCATACAATTTTGGATTATAGTGCATTACCAGTTGTAGCGCTAAATTCACTTTCTATTTTGATAACTTCTCCATTCTTTTTAGCATACTGTTGCCTTCAGTATTTTTTCCGTGTCCAATTGCTAAGCATCTCATTGCTTTAATCAGTACAAGAAAAACATGTCAAGCATTCCCTTCAAGACGGCTATATACATTGTCAGCAATGCAACGTTATACCTGGGACTATTAAGCAAGTTGAGCAGTTCCAGTGAAGAACTTTTGAATGTACCTTGCTAAATGGTAGTGTATTATCTGTAATAACCTACTAATAGGAACAAAAATGGTATGGAAAACTCACTTGACTGAAGTCCCATGTAAATTTGGGTTAGGTTTTTGAGGGGAAAACATGAATCTTCTCGGCTACCCATGTTGCTTTAAACTTTAGGCCACTTCCTTCATCAGAGATCGGGTAGCAGTCAGTTACACTTATAAATTTGTTCTCTGAAAACCAGCTTATATTTTTTAAGAACTGTTGTTATATTTGATTCTATGGATTTTGATAAGTTTCCGCTTAGGCTTTTGATATACTTGGCACTGGGTAGTTTTGGAAGGATCTATATGCCATTTTAAAGTTATCAGATTATATATTATCAGGTTATCAGTTATCAGACCAGATTTATCACCTGTGTGTTTTAATCATGGCTATAGTGCTTCATATAAACTCAGGCAAGTGTTTTGTTTCCTCAGCTATGTCACAAACTATATGAAGTGATGACGAAGCTGGGAGATCAGCACGCAGACAAGGCCTTCACCATTCAAGGGGCACCAAGGTGAATTTATTGCTTTTTTTAATGAATTGCATTGCAGTAGGCTTTGTGGGTTTCAGCATACGTAGTAATCACCTACACCATGAGTAGCAATTGCTGCACAACACGGTCACTGGGTTTTATTGTTCAGGATACTAGAAGAAGGTACCTTGGATGAAGTTCTCAACATGAATATAGGTGCAAAACTTCCTTCACCACCCACTTATTTTTCCTTTCAAAAAATGAATAAAGGCCAGATTCTCAGCTGTCGCAATTTACCTTGGTTCATTTTAGACTGTTATACCAATTTGCACCAGCGAAGTATATAGCTCATTTATTCTTAGATGCTTAGTCTACAGCAATGTTCCTCTCATAAACTTTTTTAAAGCCTTGAAATATTTAGATGTGTTTTTAGCTCCTAAAGGCATATGATTAGGTGAGAATCCCAACCTTTTTAAGTGAGCTTTTATCTTTTCTGCTCTTGGGGAAAAGTCAAGAACTGTGATCTGAGAGTGCATCATAAAAGCTGAAAAACTGAAGTAAAAAGAATGTCACAAAATACCGTATTTTTAATGACTTTCAAAAGAAATCTTGTCTTAAAATAAAAACAAAAGCAAAAAAAGTTTAAAATTAGATGGTGCTTTCTTAAGGTCAGTGGATGTCAGTGCAGTATTTCTGATTTTTTGCTTGCAACAAATGTAGCCTTGTGCCATAATTTGATCTCTCGGTACTGTAATAGTGATAGGCAGAAGAGGCTGAGATTATAAAACAGTGAGATTTATCAAAACACAATGATATTTAGAGAGAATACATAAATCCTCAATTTCCAGCCAATCCCAGCTCATCAGAAGCAGTCAGAACAATGTTGTAGCTGCTGCTAATTTGCCCTCAAGCTGGACCCAGATTAGCAACAATTAAAACTGACCAAGCAACATAACATCTGCCCCAAATATATGGCTGATATTTCTACATTTGTTTTGGTCTCACTTAGGAAGAACAAAAAATATAATATTGAACCTTCTGACCTAATGCAAAATTCAGAACTACTTTATTAAGATTGTGTCAAAATTTTTTGTTTTGGATTAGTTCAGTGTTAATCCATGCTCATATATACTTACACACTGCCCCCAAGGAGTTTTTAGCTCATGCATCATCACTTCCAGCCCCTTTAGGATGGGCTCACGAGCTGGACTATGTTTCCATAAAGCATTTGTAAAATACTTTTATCGGATGAAAAATAATGTAGTTTTGGAAAACTGCAAGCAGTTTTTGTAATAAACAGGTATTTTGTCTACCTATGTCCCCTAGACCACGTCCAGCATGCACATGCTCGTTCCCAGTGAATTACTCTTTCTGTCAATGAGAGAAAAAAATAATTCTTGCTGCAAATGAGTACACATAGGTTAATGCGGTATGATCTTCTTAACTAATTTTAAAAATGCTTTTAAAAAATATGTTATTTTTTTAATTACCATGTTACTCTCTTTTGCTGTACTGTTCACAGAGCCTTATGTGAAAACTGGATAGATTTTGTCTTCCATTATTAGTTATGGTGCTCTAAAAGTCTATTCAGGAGTGGGTCTTTGTAAGATAGAACAGCTTTCCTTTTTAGATACATGAGAAGGAGATACTAGACAAGCACAGTACTTCATCTTTCCTTTAAAGAACTGTATAAAAAGAAACATCTTAAAAACTTGAATGCTATTGATACTCTGTCCTGAAGGCAAATATTGTACTTGGGAAAGAAATTTCTTAATAACTGCTTTTTCTTTCTTTTTTAATATTTCCACAGAAAGAGGTGGTGAGTGTGAGCTAAGTCTGTCCTTTCCAAAGAACAAATTTTTCTTGTGTTAGCATTAGGAACATGTTTATGGTGTGGTCTCCTCAATCAGGTAGCGCTTCTGTTCTCCCTGAAGATGTGTAGGAGTCGCTCTTCTCTTACCGAGTACTGTGGTCGTTGAGTGCCGTAGTTTATAGCCTCCGCAAGTTGTAAGCTTTCAGCATTTCTAGGTAGCTGAATATGTCTCAGTGTTTGTACCAGGTCCTTTCATGGGAAGGGCAGATCCTTTCTCAGGACTTCATCAGATCTTTTCTAAGTATCAGCAGAGCTCTGCTGAAGTTGCTTGACTACTGCTTGTTTATAGTTGTAGTGAGTCGTCCCTCTAAATAGTGATACCCTCATAATAATCTTGGTTGTGTTTTATTTTATTTGAAGTTGCTGAGCTTTTAAAATTATTTACATTATTCATTGTTATGCCTTCCCTGGGATTTTTATCTTTAGAGCCTTTTATTCTGAGAACTGTGTGAAATGAAGACAATAATTCCATCTCACATTTTATGATCATTACAAACTTACAAATGAAACATTATTTCAAATACAGAATCTGAAAAAATGCACGTACTCTGTTTTCCTCAAGTTATAATGAACAGGTAAACAGATGTTTCAAAAATCAAGATCACTCAAAATTAAAACTTCCTTTGACGCTGTAGATCACTGAATTTTCATTGAATTTAATTGCAGTTTTAGTTTTAGTCATTATATAATGGCTCAGTTCGTCTCCAGTGTGTGCTGCATTTTGTGGTCACTGGCATTACATCAGGGACACAGTTCAACTATTGCATCAGGCTGTCAAGGTAATAAGTCAGCATGATATGTATGTCCTCGCCATTGCTTTGTTTCTGTCTAGTGATTCAGGTCCACTCCGCATTGCAAAAACACCGTCACCGCCAGAGGAGGTCTCTCCCCTGCCTAGCCCCACTGCTAGTCCCAATCATATGCTGGCACCAGCATCTCCGGCACCAGCCCGGCCTAAGTCACCCACACAGGTAAGCGGAAACCTAACAGGAGAAACTGGCCTGTTGTGCAGTGAAAGATAGCTGAGATGACGTATATGGCGGATTTTTCATCTCGGCTGTGACTGAGAAATGACAGGGAGGCCACTGGCTCTGTTGCACTCTGTTCTGTTCATTGGTTGTTCATCCCTGCGTCACGAGCATGGGTGGAAAGTGGTTTTTATATAAGGGAGAATGAAGAAAATTTAAGGTGCCCGGTGAGCTGGGGGGAATTGCGGTGACAAAGCAAAACACTTCTTAAAAAGTTGCATAGTCTCTAAGGACCCATATCCCAGCAGTGATAGTTTGAAAAATCTATTTCTAAAGCCTCCTCGTGAATTTCAGTACATTATATATTTCTGCTCCTCATTCATCTTCAAATTTATGCTTACCCTGGAAAAAAATTAGCCAGTGAGTATCACTGGTCTGGCCAACCTCTAAAATAGTAAATAATAGAGCTAGCTTAAATACTGCTGTGATGATTACTGATAATTAAAGGCTTATTGGTTGTTATTAACGCTGGATTGAGAAGTTTGACACTGTTGGAGTCACTGGAGTCATTTCTATTCTCACCAGTATTGGTGAAATAGGAATCAGTTTCATGCATCAGTTTCATCTGTAGCATAGGAGTTGTACGTGATACTTCATGAACATATCAAAAACTTGTGTTGATGTTACTGATGTTTTCAGAATTGGGATAACTTCTGTGCTGATTGCTATTTCTATGGTGGGAGAACAACAGAAGACATTTAGTTTTGCATTTAGTTACATGTGAGCACGCTTGTTTTCTCTGGTCTCCCAAAATGTGACACCTCACTGCCTATTCATCTGGTAAGACTCAGTTTAGTCTTACTGGTGCCAACGGTGTTATGTCACTACACCACCTGAGGATTCTTTGTGGAATTTTTTTCTTGTTTTTTTGACAGATTTTAAAATTATCCAATAGTATTTGGTATTATTCCAAGCAATTAGTTTGTCATAGTTAGGTGAAACTCTGGAGAGCAGGGGCAATTAGTAACCTAAGCGCCTTTGAGGTGCTGTGGTTCCCAGAGATGATGTGGTCTTAGCATTAAGTAGGCTTTAAAGGCAGCGACAGGTGGGCAGGGACAAAATCCCAAAGCTAAACAGGAATGGACTTAAGAAGCCAAAAAGCTGCAGAGGCCTGGTTCTGTGCAGCATCGCCATTCCAGCTATGGGCTGCATAGGAGAAGAAGGGTCTTGCACTGTATGCCCGTCACAGCAGAAAAAAATCAGTTAAGAAATGCCTTTGTATGAAATCTTAAACCCTGAGCTGGAATGAGTTTGAAACATAGAGTTGTTTTGCTTTTGCCACAATGTTTGTTTCAAGGCATTTGGTGGTGAACAACCAAACAGTTCCTTTCAACCCATGGCTTATTCCCACATTTAAGGTGAAACAGCAGAGACAAAAACCTAACACAAATTGTTTAGGCCTAGCTTAAAGCTCTTTCCTTTATCCCTGAACATAGTCTGTGACATTTTTGCTGTCTGCCTAGCTGAGGAAAGGTCCGCCAGTCCCACCACTGCCTAAGCTCACACCCACGAAGGAGTTGCAACAGGAGAACATCATTAACTTCTTTGACGACAACTTTGTCCCAGAAATCAATGTGACGACCCCATCACAGGTAAATTTCAGAGGATGGTGTATGGGTCCAACCTTGCAATCACCCGAAGTTCTCCAAGATAGTGGCCTTGGGGCTGATCTCCGTGGGGAGGGAGGGTGCATGTAGAAGGCAGAGGCACAATTACCATTTTATGTTATCTTGAAAGGGTCACACATACGGTGTTTTATCTTTGAATAGGCCACTCATAATAACTGAAAAGGCTGACATTGCTAACATATTGAAAAAAATTAGAGATTTCCTGAGAGACCTGACTAAAAATACTGCGCAGCAGCCATGTTTGTGATTTAACTGCATCCAGGTTGCATTACAAGCCGAGAGTTCATCTAAGACACTTTTTTTCTAATCCTAAGCATCTCAAGTGGCACTTTACAGTGATCCTTCATTATTTCTGTTTCTTCCATCAAAATCATAAAAGTATTCCTTTTTTCTTTTGAGTGATTGAAAGAAAATGGAACTTGGCTGTTTTAATTAACTTTTTGCAGGTATAAAAGGCTGCTCAAGCTAGATTATTCATTCACTTGGTTTTGACTCATAGAAACTTTAGTTACACAGCAGAGAAGTGATCAAAATTACTTTTATCTCATTATTATGAAATTACAAAATTTTAAAAATTGCATATAACAAATAGAAAAGCCAGAGTTGTGTAAAATAAGTCTGTATAATTTGTATTCAGTTATTCAGCTTTCATGCAGTTATGGTAACTGCTGGTCGTTCAATAATGGAGCCTTTCTATGATGGTAATTACAACTCTGAAATCTGAGCCTGTGTCTGATAGACTGGGGAGAAATATGCAGATCTGAAGCTTATGCAGAATGTTTATGAATTTTTGTTTTCGTGTGAATTATTGTTTTTGTACTAATTCATTTGACAACACAGGAGAATGTAGGCACAGCAATGAAAAACAAAATTATTTTAGAGAATTTGAACATGTGATGTTTTGTTTTCTTGTGGAGGGGAGGAAAAGGCATTGCCGTCCATAGGGATATATTTGGAAGAGAAAATAGTTATTTATAGTTAAGTCCTCAGGCAATTAAAGAATTAACGGCAGTTCCCAGTATGCAGCCGCTGCTGGGCCCTCCTGCTGAAGGGAGATTACAGGTCTGTTGCATCATTGTACCCTGACTTCATGGGAGTTATCACTCTGGCAGCGTGAGCCTTGACATCCCTGGTAAGAGTCGATGTAACCTGTGCTAGATGTGGCCCCCTGCATTAAATGCTGTACCCACCTGTCAGGCCAGCCAGGGAAGCAGAAATGGAACCGGTTTGCTTTTCCATTAAGAGCTGGCACTGGAACAGGGCTTTAAATAAGTGTAAGACACATTTCCAGAATCTTTACGTCCTTTCTACGAGAGACTGGTATAAAAATGGAATGGCATAATAAAGGCGGGGCGTGCTCCTGAGACCTGATATCTTTCCCTTGTCTCTCAAGGAAAAATTGGTCTCCCTTCAGTGAGTGATTTATGTCCCTCCTTCCTCCACAGTCAATGACCTGGGAATAACCTAAGCTATTCCCTGGCCACCTTCTCATGAATCATCTGCACTTCTCCCTCCACAAAAGCCACCCCCATCACTAAAGCATCCTTACTGTATCTGAGGTCTCTGAGTATGTACAGGCATACCCAAATAGTGTGATGTATAGGTTTTATATCCTACTGTGAGAGAACCAGTTATGAAAAGATATTTCATGAAATCCACAGGAAACATGGACTTCTTATTCCTCTTGGTGCTTATGGCATCTCCTGTACTCCCAGAGCCCTTGTTGGGCAGTATGGAGGAAGCTATAGAGCCTGCAGAGCCCTCTAATGGTGCAGGACTTCCCAAAGGACCACCACTGGTGTCCCTGGCACCGTGCTCACACAGAGGCACAAAACCAACAGGCTGATGAATAGAGCTTTGCTGCTTTAATCCCATGTTTCAGAGTGGATTACAAACAGGCCGAACACTTTTCTCCCCTGGAACACAAACAGCCTGGAATTGTTGTTCGTCTTTCTTTACCAAGCAGTACCAATACATTCAGTGTTGTGCAAGATGCTGAAAGACAGTTCTGCTTGATGCTGTTGAATATTTTGGCCCTGATTCAACAAAGCAGTTCACACTTCCAGTTTATTCATTGTTAAGAATGGATTTAGTTACTGCTAAGTAAAAGAAAGAGGTGAGAAGATGTGGTATCTGGATAACCAGATGAAAGGATCGTTTAGAAACAAGTGTTCCTTGCTTTATTTCTTGTTTTCTTCACATCACATTGCTCCCTAGCATCCAGTTACTAGCTTGGACATTGTAGGCCTTTATAATATGCTCCCTCCAGGTACTTAACTTGTCTGAGTGTCTGACAGCACTGAAGTGAACAACCCATATGGGCTAGGGCTATTTTAAGGCTTGTACAGACTGTATGCAGAGAGGGGGTGGCAGTTCTGGTGGTCCTTGCAGGTTTCTTGTGCCTTCTCCATCCCTTGTGTGTACATGTCCTCTAAGAGGTACAGCCTTGCTTCTGCCACAGCTTCCTCCTTCAAATATGGCACTTATTCATGCTTTGTCATGCTATCATGGAATTAACACAGGATGATTGACAGGCTTTCCTGTCACAGCTTTCTGCCTTATCGAGGGATTTCTTGAGGTTCCTGTTTCTTCTAAATTTCCACCTAACGTGATACTCAGTTGCTCTATATGTTTATTTGGGCCTTTGTTCCTAAATTTACATCAAGTGTTCTCTTCATTTTGGTCTAAGGTAAGAGGTAATGGTAATTTTTGCAGTCAGTGATCAGTACCCTGTCACGACAGATACCTTAGGTGTCATCACGCATGGCCTAAGTGAGATACCTATTCATTTGATTCAGTCCTCATAAATAAAAACTTCATTCTCGAACCTCACTGAAAGATAATTAACTTTTCCATCTCCATCCATTTCTGATTATATGCTAGCTAATGCTGTATTGTTTCATCAAGCTGTATGACCATATGAGTACTAGTGCCTCAAGGGCATATGTAATGAAATCTAAATATGTCGGATGACAGGCACGACAGAATGAATGTGATGCTGGTTGCTGGTGGGGAGGGCTATTTTGGTTTTTACTTCTTGAAGTGTGAGACTAAACACTGGCTTCAGTGTGTCTGACCAGTTATCCAGTTGTCTGTCATCACCAGTGGTCAAAAGCAGAGGCCAAGGGAAGAATATAAAACAAGGCAAGCAAAGTTGGTACTCCTTACACCCCCTTCTCCTACAGTCTTCCAACCTCCAGCCATTTGCAGCTCAGGGGCTTCCTCAACATAATTTCTATGTATTTAGTAATCCTGAACAGACTACTTTGCCAGAAGTTTGTTCAGTCTTTCAGCCTGTGTAAATTTTTCACGTTCACACTACCCGATGGCAAGGAGGTCTCTAGCTGAACTCTGTGCCACATGGAGCACCACCACCTTTTCTTTATTCTGCCCCCATCTGCCCCCATCAACTTCATTATATCTTTATATTTCATTATATTTCTTTATATCTGCCCCCATCAACTTCACTGCCACCTGCCTTCCTGCTTTGGAGGAGTCATGGAGCAGCCAAATCCCTGTGCCTCTCATGCTGGTGTAGAAAGGGCTCACACCACCCCTAGCACTCTTCTTCCAGACTGAAGAGTTCCAGGTCACTCTGTCATTCCTAGCATGGGAGCTGAGGATCACGTTTTAAGGTGACACAGAGAGCTCAGATGTCTTGTGGCATATGGAAGCCATTAATTACCTACGTTTGAACATCTGTTTACCAATAGTAACACTAATTTGGAAAGTTTACACTCTTAGGTGTTTTAATAATAGAAAAGCTTTGTTTATTTTATTATTATCATCATCATCATCATTTTTATTATTATTATCTCCTAGTATTGCTGTTCTTATGACTGCCCTGTTGTAGGAGACTTCCTTTGGTGTACACTTCGGTCACAGTCAGGAGCAGGACATTGGGCTATGGGGTCTGACCCTGTGTTACCGTTCTTACATAAGATTATATGTGAATGTCTATGTACAAATAATTTCCTGCGGTATTGTTTCCAATCTGAACACTTTTCAAAATAGCATTCTAATGAATACTTTACTATCTATATATTCCGTACATCAGAAGACAAGCTTCTTTTACTATTAAATAAACATTGAAAAACTAGCAGTAACCAGTACTAGCCTTGTTACCAAAACCAAGATGCTTGCCTAGAATATTTATCATTAGAGACAATTAAATCTCAGCTACAATTTCACACTAATGTTGAGGCACACTAATTATTTGTTCCTGTTGCTTTACAGAGGGAAAGACCTGTAGCCCATTGAACCAATTTATATATTTATAGTGACCTCAGAGGCCTTGGCTAATTCATTAATTGCAAACAAAGAAAGGCTCTACCACGTAATCCAGTTTTGTAAGAGCAGATCAGTGTAGCAAGGTTTAGTTAGTGTTATGTAAGATGTTTCCTAAAGTTTAGAGCTAAGGACAGCATTAAATGTTAATTGGTATTCATGTTCAGAATTGAAATTTAATTCAAATGCATTTATGTCCTTCTATATTGGCTTTTCACTAATGTTTGTGTTTGGGGAGAGATTCACTTATTAGAATATATGGACATTGGGTGCCATTTATGTAGTTTTTAATTTTGGTGTCTGACTCAAAGTACTTTAAAAGGGCCTTCACAGTCAAACGGTGAACACTCAGCACTTTTTCAAAAGGCCTGTGATTTGTTTAGCCTGAAAAGGCAAAGGTGCACTACACAGAAAACAAAGGCATTGTAAGAGTGACACTCATAAAAATAAAATTAAAAGTTACACTAAAGCTCAAGAAAGTCTTCAGAGCTTCCTCCCCTCCTGGCTTGCACTGTAGCTAGAAAGTCTGTGATGTAATTTTTTTTTTTCTTGGCCCTCTTAATATTTTGCTGCCCAGGGCAGCTTTTGAAAGATGAGTTTTTCAAGAGTTATGTTTTTCTTCTAACAGAATGAAGTTCCTGAAGCTAAGAAAGAGGAATCTTTGCTAGATCTGGACTTCGATCCTTTCAAGCCAGAAGTTGTATCAACAGGAGTTACTCATTCACCCATGTCTCAGGTATCTCTTTGCCTTGAGGAAGGCAAATCATATAAATGCAACGTGCTGTTTGGTAGCAAAGATTTGCCTCGTGTACGTAATGAGCAGCGTATCTGCAATGTCTGAGAAACTTGATCTTCCTGAACAGCTCTTGTCAGCCACCTATCTTTTCCCTTCAGTAAGCCTGTAGTTGAGGATGAACTGGAAAGAGGGGAAATTGTCAAGTGGTAAAATGAGATGCCTGCCAATGAGAATGGTTGCTGATACCTTGGCCTTGACTTCGGCATGCTGTTATTTTCCATCTTTAAAATAACTCTTAGTGCCAGCATTATAATTCTCCAGCGTCTGTTTTTCTGACAATTTTTCTGACCTGGCTTTGACTCTCCGTGTCTGGAAAGATGCCTCAGGGGACCTAGGTCTCATGGAGCCAGCATGTGATTGCTTTGCTGTGATGGAATTTCTGTAAAAAAACAGAAATTTTGTACAAAAAATTTGGGGCATATGATCTGAGTAGTTTCACTTTTTAAATCTATTTTAGACCTACTTCAAGGAAAATGAGAGGATGGAGTAGGATGTTTCCTTGGAGGATGTTGTGTTAAAGAAATTCTGCATTCTACGGTAATATTTGCCATGGTAGTTTCTTGTAGGAATATGAAAAATAGAAGAAAAGAAAAAAGAAAAGGCTGATATATCGTGTTGCTAATTTTCATTGACTTGCCATAGGGGACCTGCTATTTTAAGATCCAGAACTTGCCCTCACTACCCATAAGGCTGGTAGTACACTAGGGAAGTTCTCGTAGCCAGCAGAGCTGGAGCTCTGTGTTGTTCACCAAGAAGGAAACAATATTAACACACTGTTAGCAAAATCTTTTATCCCTGTGGCTATCACTAACCTGGCTTGTACTGTGAGACATGAGAGGACTAATCAGCTCTTCAGGAATGCAACACTAGGAAAGGAGTGAAAAGACAAGAAGCTTTAAGGCTGAGACAGTCCTGGTTCTCTGCTGTTCTCTTCCTCAGTTAATTAATTTCTTATTTTTTGTGCAGTCCTAGTTATATAATGAGATCTGTAGTGATCTCTGATGGGTTATGCACTGTCAGATAAACAGTGTATTGTCAGCACTCTGAAATTTCTCATTGTGGTTTGCTAGGAGGAATGTTTAATTATAGCAGAGGCTTCGTGCATCTTATTTGTTATTTTTCTCGCTCCCTCTAAACAGGGAAGGGGAAGGAAATTCCCTGACATTCAGTATGACAGAAAACTCTAGCTGTGACTTTGCTCTGAAACTCTACACTTTCAGCTTGTCTTGTAATAACACTGATTAGAGCAGTGGGATCATTAAACCGAAGACATCTAACTTTTGTGACAGAGCACGTTTATCCTGACATCATATTGTACAGATCATAGAAGAGTTTATTACTTCAGTGGAAAGGATTTAGTTTAGATTCAGCTGTACCATGAAACACAGAATATCATTCAGTGTAGAAAAGTACATTGTATTTTTTCATCTAGGTGCATAGGAAGCATTCACTGAGTGCCTTCAGTCTCTCCTCTCCTTTCACCCTTCCTCCCAACATACATATATGAGAAAGTATGGTCCACATCCACAAGAGCATGAGGATGAGTCAGAGCACCGTGTTTTTAGAAGAAGGGAAGACAGCCCTGCAGTCTGGGTCTTAGTCTCATTGGATGTGGCAGGATCACTGCTATGGCAGCACAGACAGAATTAAGTCACTGGTCGCAGTCTTTGGAGAGCCCTGTGCTACTTTGCAGGGAGATTAAGAAGAGATCCTTAAGTGGTCATTCTATATGCGTATAGTTTTTGCCTCAGTCATTGATATTTTCCCTTCAGCAAATTGTGCTGAAGTAGTGACGTGAAGATAGGAGTAGTCATCTGTGCCATGATGCCTCGGGAGGCCTGGCATGACTTCCCTATTGATCATTTAATAATTACCTCCTTCCGCTGCTCTGCCAGGGTGATCAGATCACAGTAAGTGAGCCCCAATCTGCCCTTCCTCACTTGCTTTTCTGTTTCTATGACTGCTTCGGAAGTGGCCTTTCTAAATGTGCCTGGCCCTCACCTCCATTTGCTAGCTGTGGTCTGTCTTGCCTTTCCCTCAGTATGTTCCTTCCCCCTCATGCTCAAAGCCTCATCAGCAGTGAAAGGAAAATGAAAACATGAAAAATGAGCAATCTCTCTTTCCATGGAAGTCTGTAGGACATCTAGAGTCTGCACCAGTTAGCACTATAAGAAGAGACCTATCATTTTTCCTTAAAGCTTGAATGTTCAGCTAACAACATTACGGCAGAGTAAGCAGGTACAGTTGTGAATTACATCCACTGAAGAAGCATGTACCTGCACTTAAACAAAATTAAACTGATCGAGAAATGGCTGTTGATGTTAATTTGCTGTAAATCTGAGTAGTGAGTTATTATTATGTCTTTTGTTTGTGAAAGCAGAAGTTGTTCAGAGAGCCATTCTGTCCTTATAAAATAAAAAGCAGGCAAGAAGGTAAATGCAGCAATCCTTTCTCTTAGGTAAATGTTAGATGTCACACTTAACATTTGCAAATATTTCAGGAACAGTTTTACATTTTACTTTATGAAGGTCTTTAGTTTTTGTTTTTCATGGACTTTAACGTAGGTGTGAATATAGTAGATATGTTTTGAAGCATCTCAGACAGCTTTTGAGACCAACCAGCAGAGTTTCTTTTCATGTCGGAGGGACTGTTAATACTTGGCATGAAGTCTTGCTGCTTTTCTTTCTTCTGTCTATTCAGCTCTTCTGCTGAAAGGTCACTAACGTTTATTACTTAACGGGCTGAATGAGAAAATTAAAACAATAGTCAACCTACTTGTTTTTCATTCCCCAAAAGCATGCCATTTTCCTTCCTGGTGTTGGAGTTCTGAGAAAACCCACATGTTCTCACTGGATAGCTGGACCATTTTTTATCCGGCTAAAAACCTGACCCATGTAAGGTCTTTAAAGCTTACACTTTGCAGAGACTCCTGTACCCGTTGAAAGTCATTCAGTCACCAGCTCAGAATCTGGCTGTATCAAGCACGTGGCAGTATGAGTTTGCTGGAAAGCAACAACTGCTTTGAAGTGGGAAATACCACAATGCATCTCATACTGCCCACCCCATTTGACCAAAAAACGTATTATGGATGATCAGAGGGCTGGAGCACCTCTTCTAAGACGACAGGCTGAGAGAGTTGGGGTTGTTCAGCCTAGAGAAGAGAAAGCTCCAGAGAGACCTTATAGCAGCCTTCCAGTACCTGAAGGGGGCCTAGAAGGAAGCTGGAGAGGGACTTTTTACAAGGGCATGTAGTGATAGGACAAGGGTAATGGCTTTAAACTGAAAGAGGGTAGATTTTTATTAGATATAAGGAAGAAATTCTTCACTATGAGGATGGTGAGACACTGGAACACGTTGCCCAGAGAAGTTGTGGATGCCCCATCCCTGGAAGTGTTCAAGGCCAGGCTGGATGGGGCTTTGAGCAACCTGGTCTAGTGGAAGGTGTCCCTGACCATGGCAGAGGGGCTGGAACTAGATGATCTTTAAGGTCCCTTTCAACCCAAACCATTCTATGATTCTATGAATATAAATATGCATATAAATAATTTCTCTCTTTTTGGTTAATGCACACAGTTATATAGCATGTTGAACATACAGTATGTGAACAGTATTTTTCTAAAACCTCTTTTTTCTGCTCCTTTTTTCAGACATTGCCATGGGATCTATGGACGGTAAGCCTGACATTTATCATTGTGAATTGGGATATTTCTGTGCCTCTGATTTTGTTACACCCTAAACTCAGATTATAATGTTTTTACCAAGAGCCAAGATAAAGAATTTACAGACTGTCACAAACACTTTCAAGTATATGAAGCCACTGGGGACCTTCTAAAACACACAACGACAAAAAATAATCTCTGTTGCTTGGCCTACAAAACCAAAATAACATCAGAAGTCTAGGCTAATAAGATTCACAATCATTATAGCTAAGCGTGTTGCTTTTATTCTCATGCCTGAATTACAGCTATTAGAGGGTAGGAATGGATGCTAGTCACCCGTTTTAATTATCTGAAGGTGTAGTCCCTCAGGACTTTAGTCCAATGGACAACCATTTTCTTAAAATTCAGCAGTGAAGAGAGAATTTAACTTATCTTTGTGGGCTTACAGTGCACTGGAGTTATTCACAAAAGAAGCTGCTACTTTAGGAAGCTGCATGAATCCTTCCTTCTTCCTCCTGGTGCCAAACCAGATACAATGATCTGCAGGAAGAAAACTCATTTTTGTGAGCTTTCTTTTGACTTTATGCCATGGAGTTAGCTGGGTTGACTTGACGTGGAGCCTGATACGCTCATTTTTGACCTTTTGCAGCTTCAGCCAGCACAGAAATCTGTGGCTGCTTCTCATGCATTCAGATTTGCAGCACTGTTTTGTGATCACACGGTGTATGTGATGTATATTAAATGCTCATCTCTTTCTATTGGGAAAGGTTAAATAAAGCCTGAAAAAACAGTCACGTATGTAGGCTAGCCAAAATTTCAAGGCTGCCAATATCCAGACCAGCTAAAATAACCCCGAAATGTTTTGAATTTATTGCTCTAAACTTACATTAGATAGCTTTATCAATGTCTTCCTTTCACACGGTTTTATTTATAGCTTGTTAATGTTATATATGTATTCTGTATTATAGTTATTTTCCTCTTTGCTCTAGTTTTAAAAAAAAGAGTAAGTAGTGAGCTTCACAGCTAAACATTTGAAATTAGGGATACTTAATCTTTTACTGAGTTTATTTTAATAAGTTGAGTGCAGAGTGGTTGTTCTTCCTTGCAGCATTTGTATCTGTTCAAAGTGGCAGTGTAGACAGCAGGCTTTGTGACTTGATGCCTTACTCTGTGTGGATGTAAATGCCTCTGCATGGCACAGGGTGATGGAGAATCGGAGCTGCACGCTCAGGGCCCTCTGCATTGCCTGAGTGATGCAGCGATGCCTTAGTGTAAATACAAGTAAGCTCCGCTGTCACTTGGGTTGTCTCCTTCCTTGTTCACTGTCTCACAGAGCAACCCCTCTTTTCAATTGAGACGTAATAAGGTACCCGTGATAAAAATGTCAGTGGCTCACAGAGGAAAGCAAGGTGTGGTGAATATTGAATGTACATGTAGAAGTTCTTTTATAATGTAATCCAGAGGCTGGAAGTGTGGCTTAAATTCAGGGGCCTGTGATTATTCTTCAGTGGAGTAGCAGGAGAGGACCCGCTGCTTCTTCCCCATGCCAATTTGGTAGCTGCTGCTGGTTAGAGAACTGCTAATTAAAGAACTGCTGCTGTAACAAAGTACATCATGTTCTTATTTTCTGTGGTTTATATGTATGATTTTCTTCTATACAGACAAGCAGCGAATTGGTGCAGCCGGTAAGCAAACCTCCCTCCAAAATCGCAACTACTCTAGAGACATGCTTTAATCAGTGTGGTGTAACATACAGTTCTCTGGTTTTGTCTATCACTGCTGCTCTTTTACATTGCAATCTACTGCCTCCAAATGTTGCAAACCACATAACTTTTCCTTAAATGGCTTAATTTAGTCACTTTCATTCTTTAAATTAAAATTGCTCTAGTAAAATATAAATTTTGTGTTTTCTCATCAAGTCCGCCTTTATCTTTTTCATCTTGTGTTTTTTCTTTGCTTTTCTGTCTGCTTAAAGCCTGATTCTTCAAAAAGTCTTTCCCTGTGTAACCTGGTCATGGAGGAAACCCCAAACAGTGGGTCATCAGAAGATATTAACAGATCTCAAACTAATCTAGGTTCACTCAACTGGGGCCTAGATGTTAGCACACCCAGTATCAGCCAGGAAATTACTGCAGGCGGTTCTTTGCTTTTCGCTGGGGCAGAGCAAACCTCAAGCAAATCCACAGGTACTCTGCCTGCTAGCGTTTGGCCTGCTGTAGGTGAGCAGGAGGATGCTGCACCAGGGTCAGCTTCTGTAAACGAAAACCTGAGGACTTCACTGGAGGACCGCTTGGATGCCAACAATGTCCCATGGGAAGATGCGGTGACCAATCAGCCTTTAGAGACCATAACCAGTTTTGAGACACCCATCCTGGGAACCGGTAGCTTGTTGGATGAACCCCTCCCATGTGGTGTGCAAAAGGCAGAGGCAGAGCGGGAGGAAGAAGAGTGGGCAGGTGTCAAACCAAATGAAAAGGTAGAGACCAGAGCTGTTAACTACAAGGAGGTAGAAAGTACAGAGGAACTGGAAGAGCAAGGTTGCGAAATGAAAGGAAACAGTGAGGCAGAACTTCATAAGGGTTTAGCGAAATCAGATCTTGACATTTTAGTCAGCACAGAGGTAGAAAATTTGTATGAGTTGGAAGATAATGATGGGGATGCTGGGAGAGCTAGTGGTGCTAACCTAGAAAACCCTAGGGAAGAAGAATTCAAAAGGGTCAATGTCATTGAGGAGGCAGATGGAGAAATACCATGGTTGAGCACAGGGCTGGAAGGTGGAGACAAAATAGTAGTCGACAACTGTAAAACTATAGAAAACACTGAACCTGAGAGAGTCTTTGGTATCTGGGATCAGGACCATGAAAGGACATTTGAGGATGGCTTAGACCAAACTGACAGTGGTACTGGCGGGAGTACATCCATGGAGTGTATAAACATGACGGCACATGTTGACCTAGAGGTAACTGACCACACAGGAAAGGACCCTGCAAATACTGGAAATGTTCTGTGTGATGCTCAGTTATTCAGTGCAGAAGAGTCTGGTAAAGGAACCGAAGACAATAGCATCAGCCTCCTCCCAAATGGTAGTGCTGCTGCTGAAGGTCAAGCTGCTGCTGAAAAAGAGTGGGCATTGCTGCCCGAGACAGCTGATGCTGCTAGCACAAGCTGTGGTAATCCTTGCCTAGATAATGCAGAAGACCAAGTGACAGGTAGGGCGGCAGCAGCAGTCGCTGAAGAGCATGCTAGTAGCAGTGGTGTTCCTGAAGCCTTGGAAACAGACCCCTGGCTGGCAAACTGGGATCCAACAGTTACTAATGATTCCTGGGGGTTTTCTAATCTGTCAGACAGCCAAGCCAATGGACTGAATAATTGGCCCTTTTTCCCCAAGCAGCAAGACTCAGAGGCAGGTAACATGGAAAATGTTTGGTTAGGCATTAGTGATAAATGGTCTACACAAGACCTGGGAGGGCCTGATAACAGCTGGGGAGAAGTAGGTGCGAGCACTAGCAATAAAAGTCAGGAGGCACCAGTAAAACAAGGCTTGGCTGGGGAGCAGGCAGGCATTAGCAATCCTGGACCAAGCAAGGAGATAGCTAGACCCTTGGCTCTGTTTCAAATGGGAAATTCCAGAAATGCTAGCACCGAGAGTTCAACTAGTCCTAAAGACAATGAGACCAACAACTCAGATTTATCTGAAGATGAAATTGCTAACCGGAGATATGGATTGTTGTACCAGGAAATTGAGGCTGATAAAGAAGAGGTACCTACCCCAGTGTGTAGCCTAGTCTAGACAAAGAGTTCCTTAGGTCATGCATAACCTTGTCGTTTAAAAACAATCCATTTGTGTGTTTCCCACTGCCCCTCCTAAGCCCGTGCTATTCTTTTTTTTAAAAATTGCCATGCAACTGTTCATAGTGTGGTGCCCTTCAGCCATGTAACGAAGCAGGCTGACAAAAATGCCTTTCAAAACAGTGAATGAAGCTTTGAACTGTGAAGGCACGTTGTGTCTCGCACGTTTTGTGTTTTATATGTAGAGCTTTAAATGAACCTACTCTTTTTTTTATTATTATTTTATAAAAATACTTAAGTTACTCTGCTTCTTGTTTTTGTTTTTGTTGTTTTCTTTAAGCCTGTGACACCTGTTATCAAATAGCACTGTCGTCAAATTTCTTGCTGCCTTACCCTTCATTTTATTATTTTTTCTTTTTTTTTTAATGTCTGGCCTACATTTTTATTTTGCAAATAAAAATGTTTTGACTCATGTTCTGATTTACTAATCATTCTGATCTTCACTTCTACTTAGGCATCAAGCACAGCATTTAATGGATTTGCACAGGTAAGAAATAAACATATTTTGAGATTTTCTTTTTCTGTGCTGTTAGGAAGGGATTAGGACTGGCTGTACAAGTTCAGGAAATCTGTTCTACAGATGAGCTGCACAACAATGTCATACTGACTCAAATCCAAACCTTGTCTGTTCTCAGAAAGTATTCCTAGATGTTACTAGAATTATGCTAATACTCTTGGTACTCTTGGCCTGACTGAATTTAATAGCAAAAACCCAACTACCTTAGGGGGACTGATTTTTCCCTCCTAAAAGGACTGGTTTATCTCTTTTATTGTGCTTTTTTGTGGATTTTTCTCACAATCCCAAAATCCTGTAAAGCATGGTTTCCTCAGTTTCACATACTTTCAGTCACTCTGTGTGTGTATATATAAAATGAGGTTTTTTTTTTTCTGCATCTTTATTTTCATTTAAGATATATTTTAATCTGAAAGTTAAACTGAAATTATTTGTCTGCTGCTGTGCTGATGGTGAGACTCTGTGTTAGACATCGCAGAGATACAGTGTATGAAGATACCATGTTTATGCTTTCAAATTCCAGAACTGTGCCAAGATCCGAAATTTCAGGTGGATAACCTGGGGCCTCATTAATTTCCAGCATCCTTTTAGAGACTGGCTCATCCACAGCACACCCTGTACACCATTTTTTAAAAGCACCCAAAAAGACTGAGCTTATACAAGGATGGAAATGAGTCTTCCAGTGCTTAACCATTCTGCTCCAGGACGTTTAAATTAGTAAAGGATCCAGAATGACAAGGCTACCACCTCTCAAAATTAAGGCAAAATGTTTGCCCCGAGGAAATCAAAATTTGATGCCCCCACTGCAGTAGGAAAAGGATTTAACCCATCAATATTTTGCAATTTAATTGGTTTTGAATGAGTAACGTGTTGGAAAACATCTCCATTTTTATACCTTCTTAATGTAGGTAAAATTTTGTATCTGTAATTACTATAGTTACTATTCAAATAAAAGTCCAGAATCAAGAGGATGTGAAAGTAGCTTAGAGCTAGTACTAGAGCTAGTACTCCCCAGGCACAGGTACGTGCAGTCTGCAAAAAAGATTCTGAGTTTCACAACTTAGAAGTGCATTGTGCCTGAAACAAAGTCCTTGCAATTCCATGTATTTAATGAAGGGTTTTTCACTGCCTTTAATAACATTGCACGGTTTAGAAGCATAGAATATATAATTGAAAAAGGAATGTCTTTAATATTAATAGTGCTTAACTAATAATTATTATTAATACCTTTTTAGATTATCTATGTGTCATCTTATTCTATGTGTATTTACTTATGACTTTACCTGAATAAACCATTAAAAAAATTAAGTCTTCGATAGACACCTGCAAACATCCCATCTCAAATATCTTTGCATCATTGTTTTTCATTTCTATATCTAGGATACCTCTGCATTTACAGTGCAATCAAATGAGAATGTGACAGAGCCTTTGGTAAGTGGTGGCTTTTGCTTCCTTTTTAAATGCCTTGTAAAAAATGGCACCATTTTTCCTTTGTGCAAAGATATTTTCTCCTTTTTTGTGTTTTCCGTCCTCTAAATCACAAAACCTTAACCTGGAAGAGTTGGTGGGTGATATCATTGTAATTGTAAATCTTTACTCATTGAAACAGTCTTTCACAAGGATAGCACATAGAAAAAGAAAAGAAAACCAGGATATTCTAAGATATGTTTACTTTTCAAAGGTGTGGTCATTTGTTTCATTTATTGCATTTAAGAAATGACAAGGATGAGTACTATGGTCCCGCGTACAGCAAGCAGGTGATAGTACATGATGGCTGTTTAAATATCTCCAGTATTGCTGTAGCTTTATCCACTCTCCACATATTAATAGCAGGCATAGTCTACTTCTAAGGGGTGGAGAATCTTCTTGGAAGTGATCATACCTGGGCAGTTTTTTAGTTTCTCTTACAATCTTTGGTTAGCCTGGAGTGAGGATGTGGAATAGCAGCATTGCTGGGTGAGTGCTATACTTAATAGCAGCAGAGTGATACTCAATATTATTTAATGTGGCTTTTGTATAATGCCTCTGGTGATGCTTGTGTTCATAATGGTTATTGAATATGGTGAGAGTATTTTTACTTGTAGCTGAAAGGTGGTAACTACTCTGAAGACTGCTCATCCACAAGTGGCTTGAAGCACACCAATGCAATCTGCATTATAACATATTACCTGTGATTTTAAATTTAAGCTGAAAGTTTCTTCCAGTGTTAAACCTCAGGAAACTCATTAGTCATCTTACCTGGAATAAATCTACTTTGTGTTTCTCATTTCAGTCCTATTTCTTCTTTGTGAAATTCCCTAGAGCTGGCATTAATACACTACACAGAGAGATTTCTGCACAGCATGGTATAATATAATGAATGATTGTTTATGCTATGCCAAATCCTGAATGTCTTGCTTAGGCAGACTTCTCTGTACCTCATTAAAAATCAGTCTACTTAAGGAATATGTGAGAAAAGAAGTGAGAGGCTACGGTTTTTTTTCCTGAAAAATATCATGGAGGAGAAGATTTTAGTATCTTTAAGAATTTCATGGAAGCTGTCTCTTCATCAGAGGAGACTTTCTAGCCAGCTGCCTGTTATCAACTGCAAAGCAGCTAAATAGCTTTTGAGCTTCATATTATGCTGAGCAATTTGTTCATGGCAAATTAATCTACTGGGGTTATTTTATCTGGTTGAGTCAGCCATCTTTATAAATGGAATATGCTGAGCACAGCTTGCAGCTCTCTCCTTGCATGCATGTGTATTTGCAAAGTGATGTCTCCACTGGAGATTGCACTTTTGCTGTGAGCTATTTTGCCACAGGACTGAACGTGTTGCAGGGCTGGTGATATTTGCTAGATCCTCTTGCTAAAAAACAAGCTTAGCCCAGAATTTAAAAGGGTGGAAATCCCAATAGTGTGTTGACAAATGGATGCCTTGTAGGTGATTGAGAGCTCAAGAGGGAACGCATTTTTATAAGAAACCAGGGATGATTTTCACACTGCCAGAATTCAAGCAGTCAGTGGTTGCCCTTGTTAATATAAAAACTGCTTGAATTTCTGCTAATTGCTTCTTGTCTTCACTGGAGAAGGGACTATATTGTCTGAGAACAGACAGAACTAGGGAATAGGGGATACTTTTAAAAACTCATATTTGAAGCCCAGTGTTGGTACACGCAAGTGCCAGTTTCAACTCCTGGCCTTGCCATCAGTTTCTGGAGCATTTCTGAGCAAACCGAGTGCCTTCCCCCCGCTTCCATTGCCCCTTTCTGTAACTCAGGAAGCTGATGCTTTCTTTCCTTGTGAGGGAGGGTTGTAGGACTGGCTCAGTTTACATAGAGAACATTGAGGATGAAAATGCCCTTTAGATGCTGTAAGGCCAAGCACTGCCGTCCTCTTCCTGGCAAAGCCCGGCAAGATTGAGCCTGAAGCAGCACTGTGCCAGGCACAGTTCCCATTCCCCGCCCCCTCCCCACTATCACATGCTCCTCAACAATTTTTCCACTGTCTACTTAAAAATCAATAAAACAAAAGACTGAGGCCAAAGAAGCTCCACCTGGGGAACCCGAGGTCGAGGAAACCCCTGCTGCTGCTCTTGCGGAAAAGGAGGCTGTCCCTGCTGAGCCTGCCGAACCAGCAGAGCAGGCTGCGGTGAGTGACCTGTCCCCCATGCCACCTCCCGGGCCTCATCCGAGCCACATTTCGTCATGGTGAATGTGCCTGCTGCGTTTCAACCATCCTTTCCATTCTTCACCATCCATCCATGGCTGGTTTCCCCAGTACCCGGCTGTGTCACAGCATGCCTCTCCAGCACACGTCCTCCTTTCAGCCCTAAAATGTCATTCCTCTTATGTTTGGCATTTTAGACTGAAGTTCAGCTGAGTGATTGTGGTTTCACAGATTGTTTGATTCCAGATGAACTTCAGAAGGGGAAAGAATTGATGCCATTTTTAAATGACCTTATTAGCAGTTTTCTCATTTCATTTCAAGCTGAGTTGTAAGCACTAAGCCAATGTACATCTTGTATGGTCCTTGCTAGAGCATGAAAATACCAGAAAAAAGTGATTGTAATATGAATGTCTACAAGGCTCATGGTTTTAGGAGCCAGCTGTGAGCTGAAGAGGGACTCCAAGTGCCAGTTTGGAGATTTTTACATGTCAGCATTCAGGATACAATGGGAAGAGAAGAAATGACAGCTTTGCAAGAAGAACAAAGCAGGGCACCCGATATCACTACAAATTAAGAGGTGGTCTGTGGTGGTAGGCATGGGGTTTTTCTGCTGACTAGGATCCCTTTTTATAACAGGTATCCTAATGAATATCCTTTTCATCCAGCTGAGGTTCCTCTTCTACATACTGCTGTGAGAAGGTCTTGGAGGTGGGCGATACCCACAGGCTAAGAAACCCTGGAGTAAATATGCATCTGTTTTTGTAGGCTGACAGTTTTCATGCTTTCCTTAAGACAATACTATGTTCAAAGTCTCTAATGAGTGTTTGTCACTATTAGAATATGCAGATTGCTACTGAAAAACTGGACAGAAAAAGGAGTTGTTTTGTGGGTCAGTTCCTCTGCCACAGAAGCCAATGGAAGCTGTATAGCTGTGCTTTTTGACCATCAAGCATAGTTTGGTGCTGTAAGTGTTCCCAGAAGAACAAGGTTCAGCTTGCTGAACCGCTTTTGGCCTTGGGTGAGTCCCTGTTTATCTTCATCTGTTAAGTAGGGATGATGATACCCAATTCATCATAAAATTAGATGTTTTTCAGTAAGCATTTGATACACTGCCATGTGGGAAGCAATATTAAGCAGGCTGATGTAGATGCAAATTAGCTGAAGAAAGTGGAAGTAGCTAGCACCTATAGATGTGGCAGCTCAGATCATGACAGAAGACTTATCAGATATGCAGCTATCGTAGCGTCTCATGGATCTGTCTCTGGAGCTGGTCTTGTTTAACATTTTTATTAATGGCAGTGGCTCAGACTCTACACGCCTGATGGTGACATTTATCGATGACTCCAGGTTGGGTAGTGTCATTAACTTAGGCGGATGGCATTAGGCCCACTAGCTCTACCCCCAAGGACAAGCTGGTTATCTGCTGGTGGTGTTAGACCCATGCAAAAGCCACAGGTGATGCTGCCTTCAGCAGAAAGAAGGAAGTATTAGTGTTGGTGTGCAAGGCTCTGGAGTACAAATGTAGTTTAATTAAAGTCCTTCTTAAAGACGGATTGATTAATTTGCCTGGGTGGTTCCAGCTGTCTGTACCATGGGATTAAAAAATGGTATCCAGCATGAATGATACAAAGAGGCACACTGAGCTTTACCTGTAGCACCTGCCCAGTTATCATCCCTTCCTTACTCCCATCTTCCTAAGAGAGGAAAAATAATTTTTTGTGGAAGGAAAGGGGGGCAGTGCTGGGTGGGCTGTTCTGGAGGACTTTGGGGGAAATGGAAGATAACCCATCTCTCTGTCCAACCCTTCCCATTCTCCATGGACTCTTAGCAGCATAGCAGCTATGGAGGAAAGCAGTCTCAGTGTGTTCCCCAGAACTATGTTTAGGGTCTAATTCTGATTACACTTGCATGAATTTTGCGTAGCTATTTAATTTTTTTAAATTCACTTTTTTTTCGGTTCTGTGGTACACACGAGCAAGTGACTTCTCATCCCTTTACAATAACATAACCAAACTAAGAATGCCCCACAGCCTGTGGAGACCAGGCTTTTCCCATTCCATGTGTTTTCTATTCAGTTAATATAAATCACAGTAATAACTTGTCAACTCTGTAGTAAGGCAAACAATGAAATTGCCTGTCTGAGGCACATTGTTTTGTCAAACTCTTGTCCAGAATGCCTCATGTCTAGTCAGAGTAAATTTGATTGTTTGGAATAAAGAAGGAGGGAGGGAAGGTGGAGAGAGGAGGGATGGGAAATCAGTCATTGGTCTGGAGCTCTCCTCTTCCCGTGACTGAATGGCAGGGAATAATGTGGAAGAACAGATATTAATGAAGCTAAAAAGGTTGTTTCTAGCTGGTTTTATTTTGATCATCTGTAAGGATTTAATGAAGCAAAAAATTGTAAAAGTAGTTCATTTTTCTAAAAGGAAGCCAGCTCCTTTTTGCCTCCTAAGACAAAGCCATGCTCTGAAGCCTGTTGCACGTCTTAAGTGCTAATTAAATGACAGGCTGTGGCTGCAGCACCACGCATCCGCTCATCGGCTGGCATGACCTTTTCAGATGATCTATTTTGCTGCCTGACTATCCGTGAGGAGTTCTGGGTCCACGGTCTGTCGGCAGCTGCTCTAGCTGAGGCACAGGACTGCAGAGCTGTTGGGAGAGAGGCAGAGAGAAACATAGTGCAAGAGCCAGGCAATTTAAGAGCAATCAGGAGGAAGACCGTAGGCATTAAATAGAAATTAAACAGTTTTGATTAGGTTTGTGCTTGGTTTTTTGTTGCGTTGTATGAAGTTGTCCTTGCTAGTTTGGAAAAATAAGCTAAAAGTGTTGATTTTAAAAATGTCTGAATTGGAGTCATTCTGCATTTGGCTCTGAGGGGTTGTTATTTCAGGAAGGGCTTTCCAGGACTTGCAAAGAAGAGTTTTGAAGGTTAGGATTAATGACAAATAATGATCAAAGCTAAGGAAAAGTACACTGAGTTGCAAAAGATGAAAACATGTCATTTCTCTACAGTAGTTCTGCTTTTGTTTGCTTTATGAGTGACAGTCTGCTTTAAAAGTGGAGCTGTAAAATATCGATAGATAGTTTCTTATTGGGAATCTTCTATCGAGTTTAGTAACTTCCAGTTTGGAGTGACAGCCACTGATCAGTTTAATTTTCCTGTGTTAAGTGTGCACCAACAGAAGCGAAGTTAACCATTGTAAAAAGTCCTTGCATGGACTTCTGCACACCGAAACAGTTGTTTCCCTATTTCCATAGCATCCACAAAGGCAGCTGTAAAATCTAAAGGATACAGTCTAAAGGATACAATACATTAACCGCTGATTTATTTCTTTTTCAAATCCCTCTCACCACATCAATTTTTCACATTCAAACAAAGATGACATGAGGACACTATAATGAAGTGAAAGCTTATGAAATCTTGTTATTTCCCTTTCTTCTTCTCCTGCACGTGAGACAGCGCTTGGAGTTGAGAGCACTGCTCAGGGATCAGCTTTTTGACTTCTGTTACGCTCATTAGTTTGGAAAGAGCCTTTCAGTGCCTTGGGTCTGATGCCTGCCTGGACTCTGATGTTCTCCCATTGAAGCAGTCAGACACTCAGCTAAATACTGTGGTTTTCAAAGCTGTGTATAAGCATACATGAAACTACCTCCTGACAAGCTCTTTGCAGACGCTGAGCAAGTACAGCAGAGGCTAGAAAACAGCCTGCAGCTTTGAGGGTCTCTAATTACGGTTGAATCCCACTGTAGGTACAATTCACAGTGCCCAAATGGTGGAGCACGTCATTTGGGAGAGCAATACAATGGTTAGATAGAGAAGAGCGGTCAACTGTGTCCAAATTCTGAGTGTGCAGCTAAGTGCAGGTGCAAGGTTGGAGCATGAGGCCATTAGAAATATATGGCTTTCGTATACAGGAGTGAACTGATGTAGAATCGTGTCACTCTGTTGAATTCTGCGGAAGCAGATTTTTCTCTGTTTATGGAACCAGGGTGTTACTTTACTCAGATGTTATTTCAGTCATCCTTTTTACTAGGCTTTCATGCCCTAAAAATCATGCAGTTCATGCTACCGTGCCTCTCTTCTCAAAGCCCACCATCCACAAAATCCCAACTTCCAGCTAATCAAAAAAGCAAAAGCAAAATGCTACTAATTTGACTAGCGCACAATAGTCAAATTAGCTTTGGGAAGTCCCAAGCTTTGGGAAGCAAGGGGAGCTCTCCTCACTTTCCCCTTTCCCACCAAAACTGTGCTTTCAGTTAACCTGGAAAACAGTCCTCCTTTAAAAATATGCATATGTATTTATTAGATTTTCTGCAAAGAGGCCCAAAGCTGAGCTGACAGGATTCTTACCAGAGAATATTGCCAGGTTATTATTAAGAGAAGGGCAGAGGCTGGCGCCTTCCTGACTATAAAGTGCAGGATGATGCTCATTTCTGAAAGCAAATTGACTTGTAAATACAGCTGATGGCAGAAATTCAGCACTTTTTAATAGTAAAAGTAGGGAAGGCATCTATCTAATGACTTGCAGTTGGACGTAAAGCTTTTATGGGCAATAGAAACATTTGTGTACGTCTCTTCTGTAAAAAAAAAAAAAAAAGAAGTGAGACTTCTCTGGGTGGCTGTGTGCATGTGTGCATTGCTAGACTAAGAAATAATTACATTTTGCTGTTGATATTTGTTTTTTCTATTTAAGACCCTCTACAGTCTCCTCAAACTTACTATAAAATGGAGGACTCCATGGCAGAGGCTTGGCAGCTTCAAAAAAAAAGAAAAGAGTCAATCATTTAAAAAAAAAAGGTTATATAACACTGTAATTTTAACGGGATAAAGTTGTGAGAGGTTTCTATGGTAACACCGCTGTCAGCAACTGCCTTGCCCTGGCTTCTGGACATGTTTGGGGCTTATGAGGTGACTGCAGGCAATACTGGAAAATTAGATTAGAAAAAACATGAGTGATATGAAGTTTGGATATAACTCAGCATCCTTTCATTAAAAAAGAAACATGCAACCATTTCAGCTTCAGAAACTTGTAGAAATTTTGGAGTGACAGCTGTGGGCGTGTGAAGGCATTTAGCTGGAGCCTGAGTACTTAAGGTCTCCTAATTTCTGATTGCTAAAGCAGACAGTCCAATCTACCATGCCCTCACAAATGTTTGCATAACTTGTCTTCACCCTCACAGCTCTTTTGAAAAATCTGACCTAGCTGTGTTTGCAAAGCAGCTTCAAAATTTATTAGCAAAGTGGATTTCCATAACAGAGCTTTGATTTGCTTTTCCTCAGCAGAGCATCTTTAGAATCCCTGTCCGCAGGAGAAAAAAAGCACTTCCAACTGTTCCAAACCAGACCTGAATTTTAGTAATTTTGACTGTTGACCTTCTGTTGAAAAGAAGCTAGTGTTAGATGGTATCTGTGCTGTAAAAAGTACTATTTGGGGGGAGCCCATTACCGTTCAGTGCATTCGATCCCTTGAACACCTAAATGGGTGTCAGATTTGGAAAACCACTGGCACATGTCTAATTTTTAAATGTCAGGCACCTGCCGCATGTACCACTGAATATGGACCTAGAGAAAGGTGATTCTGCAAAAAAATGATAACTTTATGACCTACCTCTTTTGAACAGCCCCTTTAAATGAGTTGCAGTCCAACATGAGTGGAAGAAGTAAGTGTTTTAGAAAGTTTGCCTTGAAACTCTGGTGAGTTGCGGGGGCAGCAGCAGGTTCTAATGGGAACAGTTTGAGTCTTGGATGGGAGAAATTTTGAGCTTGCTGGAAACTTCAAGGTCAGCAGTGTTGTGGGTTGTGGCTTACTAAAAAATTCTTCAAAGCTGGTGCTATTATGAGAATACTGATAATAAAAGTAAATAAAATTGTCTTTAGCACTTACAGTGTGATGATGATGACATATGTAAAAGGTTTTATTTGTTGGTTTTTAGCCTATAACTGCTTTTATTTCAGATTATATGTGGCAGCAAGAATCTTTCCGCTTGCTATATACTATCCCATTTAGTTCCAGCCATTCATTTCATTGCATCTCATACATGCCGTGCTTCCATTAAGCTTGATTAATACCAATTTCTCTGCTGCCATTGCCTCAGCATGAGTAAGGTGATGACCATATTTCCTCTTTATACAGGAGAATGTCGAGGCAGGGGATAAGGAGACAACTGGAGTTGCTGAGAAAGAAAGCGAGGTACATATGAACAGCTTCAAGAGTGTGGTTGTGCTTTAATATCTTCAAGAGAATTGTGACAAAAAATATATTTGTCATTTGCATGTCGTCAATATGCAGGCCTACACGATGCAACAGTGACCTAGCTGCGGTATCTATTCTAACACTGCACAGATATATCTATATCTGTGGTATATATTCTAACACCAGAGCACCTCTCATTCAATGCAGGACCTGCCTTAGAAACTGCCTATTGCAGCAGTATAGAGTGATAAATATCTCAGGCCAGCAAACAAAGCAGCTCCGTAGTAGAAGGAGGTATAATGCGGTTTCTATTGATATTTGGAAATATGTTGCATAGATTCCCAGTAGCTTTTACACTTTCCATAAATCTGTTTGCCCAGTCTTCTTGCAAGCATCTTTGTAAAAAGAAAAAAACTTCGGTTAATCATTTATTTTTCCTAGCATAATATGCCCTGAACTAAAATTATTATTTGAAAATAATCATGTTACGAGTTTGTTTGCTAAAGCACAAATCTTGCATCAAGTTAGATACAGTTAAAATCAAATTACAAAGCAACTGAAAAGCTCAATGACATACTTTAAGCTCTGCGTGCGTGGACTCGAATGACTGTATTTTGCTTATATTTCTTCAGAGGTGATAAAACTACTTACCCTCAATCCTTCTATATTAAAGTGAAACTAGAATGTGTTCAAACGTGCACAGAGAGCAGCACAAGAGGAATGGCTACATATCAAATGGAGGGATAGAAGTAGGGACTGAGAAAGAGATTGTAACTCCTAGTTATTAATCACTTAGGATTTGTGGTGCTGACAATCTCCTTTTTTGTTGTTATTCATTTTGGTGCCACCATGTATACAAAAACGTGATGAACTGGTCTCCATTCACTTTGATTTCAGAACATGGTAAGTCCAGCTGTCCAAGCTTGGGTTTTGTTACCCTGCTGTAAAACAGCATTATCTCTGCCAGACTCGCGGATATACCTGTGGCTCCAGGGTATCCCAGTGTCACTGGGAAGCAAGTTTGGGACTCACTGGTGCAGTACTCCTCACCAGTGCTGCCACATCCACGTAGAAGTCAGTGGAATTACATGAGTAAGAAAGTACAGGACAGGAGTGGTAGATCAAGCCCAGCTTGGTGTTGACACAGTGCAAGAGAGTTTTGAGTTGCTTCTCTAGCGTTGGCTTGTCACTCCCAAGAAGTCTGGTCCAAGAAGAAACATGCAAGAAATTCCTCACTATCCTGTGAGCACCAAGGCTAAGTCTTCGAAATCTTTCCCCTTTTTTCTAATACCACTTGTCCTTAAAAAGTTGAGGTCTCTTATCTGGTGAGTTTGACCCTGTTTAGCAATATTACTGTATGCAGAAGAGCTGCCATAAGAGATCAAGCTATTTACTAAGCTGATATCTGGCCTTCAGTGGAGGGTCATCCCTTTGATACTGTAACTTGCATAACAAATTCTTCAGTACTACCCCGAAAGTCTTCCAAGACTTTGCAGGCAATTGATGTATTTCCTAAAGCATGATGATTAGTTCCTCCTGACATTATATTAGCTAGCTTAACTGCAATTATAACCAAGTGTCATAAAAATTACCCAGTCCCTTTCTAAATCCAACCATGGCGTGAGATTTTCAGCTCTGGAAAACCGGCATAGCTCAGGGAGCTCCTTGGGCAGACCCCCAGCACCAGGCTCGGTACCCCTCCTTCTCCTCTCCCTGGGCTCGTTCTGGCTGCCGCCTAATCTGTGGCATTGTGTTGAGCTGACAGTGATGTTAATGAGAGGAGAGCGCAACTGTGTGAATCAGCTGCACCCTGGGTAAAGAAGCATTCACTTCTGCTGCAATTAAAACAGTCAAGTGGTTCTTTTATCGCAGCCCTCATTATGCTGGATGACTCTTTCTTTGTCCCCTGTGTGGCTGGTATAATGGGACAACTGTCCAAATTTCAATAATACTGCTAGAAGTAGCTAATTTGGAATACTATTAGACTGTATAATATTATTGATGACCTATGGAAAAGAGGTTTGTAGGATTGGTTTTCAATATGAAGTAAGGTAATACAGGTAACTACATTGCACGTATGTGGTTCACTGTAGCTGGGTATGAATTCAGTGGGATGAGCCTCCCTCTTTTTTTTTTTCCTTTTCTGTACTAATCAAATATATTTCAGGCCAATAGTGAGGTTCATTCTGTGCTACCTCACATGCATTTTTGTAAAAACTTTTTTTAATCATCTAGCTTGCATTCTTTTTGTACTCTAAGGCACAAGAATAAATGATTACACAGTTGTGAGCTGTGGTATACATTCAGTGACCCATGGCTACAGGCTGTGAGGACGTCACTCTTTCAGTGCGGGGCATTTGAGAGCTGATTCACGTAAATTAGTATTCTCTTCCTTAGTGAACTAAAATGGGCTATACAAATCCAATAAATAGAAAAGAACTGTTGATCCTAATCACAACAGACAGCAAGATCAATTTCTGCAGCATGCTGTTAAAAGCATGTGGTATAAAATCAATCTGATATGCACTCTGTTCCCCCTCTTTCCTACTAGGCTCTTCCAAGGCTTTTACGCTCATCATTTATTTGAATATCTTCTCAAGTGAAGGCTGCTAAAATTGGTAATACTGTGAGTGGTAGGCTTGCATGCCTTACAAGTCACAGGAGAAGATGTCAACATCTGCCCATGTCTTTTGATGTCACTTCTTTTTACGATAGGGCATCCTTCATCAGCAGCATTTTCAATTTAAACTAAAGCTTCTCCAGTGATTTCTACAAAACCCTGTACTATTTTCTGCCTTCAAGGACTCCAGAACAGTTTCTTATCACATCAATTAACAGCTAATAGGAGTAGTGCTGAATATTAGATGTTGCTAAAAAACAATGCTTGAAGAGTGCCCATGAACAATTGCAGGTAGTTCAAGTGGAGTTCAGGTAGCTGAGTTAGCCTAATCCATGGAGGAAAGATCAAACTGAGGAAACAAAGAGTATCAGGCTGTTAACTGGAGATCAGAGATATTTCTGCTAACTGTAGCTTGACATTGGTATCTGGAAAACAATTTTTCTTCAGTGTTTTTACTTTATCCTGGTGCTGTCTGCCGTACATTAAAAATTCCATGTTGAAGTTAATTGGATTACCAGAATGAATTTTGTCATTTGCCTTCCACCCTCCAACCCTTAAGATTAATCCACTGTAAGTATATATCCAATATGCTACTGTAAGCATATACCAGTATGTACCAATACAAATATTAGGGTGATACATAGATTACAGCAACAGTCTCTGCTGGATTCAACATTGATCTATAGGCAGGTACTTTTCTATCCACCTTTCAAGAACTGGAACAAAACACACATTAACTTTTCAACATGGATTGATCACAAATGGTTTAGTCATATGCAGACCGAATGGGCTTTTATGTATGTTTCTTTTTGTACTGACCTAGCTATAGGTCTTTACGGTTATATTTTCTTCTGATATCTGATGGAATCTGAAGATTTGTGATCTTTATCCAGCCGTAGAATATATTTGCTTGCTGAGATAGCCCAATTTGCAAGTCTCTCTATCAGAAAGGAGTGTGTAATTAAGGCAGTATTTTTGAAGCCAGCCCGGGTCTAGAGGTAGGTGATAGTAGCTGGAGAAGGCATGGAGCCTCTTCCCGAGAACAAATTCCACTAGCAGAGTCCTGTGGACCCCTGGACAGCTTGCAAGCTCCTTCTTCTCAGCAGAAACCTGTGGTGAATTTCTTCCACAATGCAGTTTGAAGACAAGAGAAGGAAAAAATACTAGAGCCTTGGCAAACTGTTACTCCACCAGTAACACCTGAGGACTCTGCTAAATGTGCCTAGTGAGGCTTCATAATTGTCCCTCTCCCCCTGTTAATCGTCTCCATTGTGCAAGCTTACCCCTACGCTCCCCACATGGTGCATCGGGGCAGGATGGCAGCCCCCGGCGCCGCTCTCCCCCACAAACCAGGAGAAACCCCAATGAAACCAAGGCCATGGGATGGCACCATCCAGGGAGGTTGCAGAGCAGAGGCTGGTCCATGGTCTCTCCAGCAGATATCCAGAACTCGTATCCTGAAAGGTCCCTCCCTCTTGTTGTTTGTAGGGAGTACTTGCCACCGAGGGGGCTGCGGCAGCAGAAGATGGTGCGGCTGTGGCAGCAGGAGCTGGTGACGGTGCTGCTACCACGGAGCAGGAGGGTGTGGCTGAAGGTGACAAAGCTGAAGGAGAAGAAAAGGAGGCTGATGTGTCTCAGGTAACTCACACAAAGTGTCCCTTCTCCTGAGTCCTTAATTCGGGTTGTGCCTGCCTCTGTGCGCCTGTGCTCCCCTGGGCTTGAGGAGATGGGACTTGATGGGCTGATGGCTCCTGTGACAGGCATGGGAGCAGCATGGGCAGGGTATTGTTTGGGCTCCCCCTCCTGCTGTTGTCTCTCTGTGCTCCTCTGTGGAGACGAGCTTTATCACATAACCTAACAGGACTTTCTGGAGAAGTAGGCAGAGAAATAACGGGTTTTTCTTGTCTCCTGGCACCATGTCCTATCAATAGCATTACTTTGTTTTATGTAAATCACGGTGGTCAAGCTATGTATCTGCATCTGGCCTGCTGCCTTTTCTTCTGTGATCTCTGAGGAGGTGGGGAACAGCTACTAGAGCAGACCCTGCAGCTGGGCTGCCAGTTGCCACCTCCTGGCATTGCATGTTGTATTTCTTCTGTGCACCAGAATAGGATGGTCTGGCAGAGGATCGACAAACATGTTCTTTTCAGGTTGGATGCTCCAACAAGTTTCATGAAATGCTTTTTGTCCTAGGCTTCAGTATTGATCAGATGGTACCTACTTAGCCTTTTTGCTTTCTCTGCTCCCAGTTACATTGCTGTAAATCAGGAGAAATCCCCTCAATCAGTCAAAGAAATAGGTCATGTTTCCTTCTTTCATCACCTTTATATCGCTATTATCCTGCTGACTTGAATTCCCAAAGAAATATAGGACAGTGACTCCTGGAACTTGTGACTTTACTCAAACCTACCCAAAGTTAAGAGCAGAGTGGAGGAGAAAGGACTGTTAATTTCCATGCACATTGAAAATGAAACCCAAACTACCTGCAGAGCATTTTTATTATTTACTGCAATAATTTGTGGTAATATAGAAAGTAGACTTAGGAGGACTAAGGGGAACAGTGAAAACAGGGAAGTGATTACTCCTTTACATTCTTGCATAAGTACCGTTTTCTGACTTAATGTAAGAATCCACTGTGAAGAAGAAAGAAATCCCCATTCCTGTATTTGCCCTGTGCAATAAACAAACAATTGTGTTTTGCTGCTTGAAATAAAGTACTAAATACTCTTACGGTGCTTTTGTGGGTTTTTTTGTTTATTGGTTTGTTTTTCCCCAGGAAAAGGTCAGCAGCATCCCTTCAGTAGTAATAGAGCCAGCATCAAACAATGAGGGGGAGGGAGAAGAACACGAAGTCGTCGTGAACGAGTCCAAAGATGCCGCAGCAGAGGTGGGCACTGAGGGCACTGACACTTCTCCCAGTGAAACTTCCCAAGTTGGAAGTGAGCAGAAACCCACTGAAGAAATGCAAGCTGCACCTTCCCAAGATCAGCCCCTCGTAGAAGACGCAGCTTCTGCGATGCCGCCTGGCTTTCTCTTTAAGGTCTGTTTCTTCATTCTTCTTTCAAACATCCCTTCAGATCCGATTTCTATGGATGTATCTGTCTGCACAGGCAATGTGATGATTTCATGAGGCCAGATGACTCTTAGTTTAACAGCCAGACACATGCACACACAAATACACACAAACACAATTTTAACATTGCGTTGTTGCTTCATACGTGAAGTCTGAGAAGGTACATTTTCTGCACACCATTGTTGCTGTGCATATCCTTACGTAGCTGTAAGACTCACTGAAGTACAAGAACCCTTTCATCTCACCAAATTACTACTGACAATGAATATATTGAGTAAAATTGCACTGCCACAGAGTTAGTCAGCAACATTGTATGTTATACGCTAACAATATATCTGATATACTAAAAATATATTTGATCTTTAAGGTCCCTTCCAACCCAAACCATTCTATGATTCTACGATTCTATGAATATTAAAAAATGGCATTTTTCTGGCCTGAAAATCTACAGTGGAAGTTTTGGTTCTATTGAAACCCATGGGACTTCTACACTTCATGGTAATGAAGCTAAAATGTCATTCTGTGACTTTAATACTATTATAGTTATAAACTGTTAGGGTAATCAAACAGAAAAGTTTAATGAGGCATAAGAGAAATTCTCTCCTTGGCTGGCAAGACCCATAGGGTTTCCTGGTTCACAAGGTTCTTTCATAATGCTTCTCACTTCAGAATCACTGAGCAGCAGAAAAGCTCCTTGAGGGTGGATGAACTTTACATGCTTCATATTATAATTTACATAGTTCAGACTAATTAGTCCCACAGCACTCCGTAAGTATGCCATTCTTCTTAGTCTGTTCTCATTGCTCAATATTTTCAGCAAACTTTGAGAATAACATTAAGGTGAGGGTGAACAGTATCGTGCAACTCTGACTCAGACATGCTGACATAGTTCATCTTTTGTTTTTCATCACACTCTCTTGGGTCAGACATAAATAAGAAGAAGCAGAATATACGCTGCCATCTGGTTTTTGGTGCCATTTTCTTTCATTATTGCAGAGTTACCATGGAACTGGCTGTGTTTTGAGAAAATTGGACTAGCATATCTCTTAAGGAGGTAGAACCATTTCGTTAAAATGGTCTGTTCACAACAGCATGCTGATCCTGCCAATGTTTTAATAATCGCCCCTGTGAAAGACAGATATTTTTGGCATGCCCATCTGCCAGTAAATGGGAGCTCTTTCCAGGGCAAACATAAAGTAGGGTTACCACTACTCACCTCTTTGATCACCTATTGAAATTGGTGCTGTACCTCCCACTCAAATTTCCATGGATGTCTACTGTAAGAATAATATCCAGTGGCCACAACAAGAGAATGAGTGAGAGTCTGAAATACCAGTTCCTGGGAGTCTTTCCCAAGTTTATTTGCAAAACTCTGCCGTCCCTCTTTCAGATCTAGTAATGATAGTGGGGAACAAAAGCAAATTCCTTACACAGCAGAAATAAGGGTGGCAGGACTTGTCTGAGAGGCAGGACTTGTGGGGTGTTGCAGTATCATCTGTCCTTGAGATCCTGTGACCTTGGGAAAGGATCTTAGGTTTCCTTCGGTAGTTTCGGAAAGACTTCCTTATGCTGTCTCTGCATCCAAGGATATGAACAGAAAACTTCGACATGAATCAATGTCAATATTAACGATTTGAATGTACCTACCTATAGCCATATGTTTGCATAAAGAAAGCACTTTTTTTTTTTTTTTGCAATAAAGATTTTACAGAGAATTTTGTTGAGAAAATGTTTCCATTTAGATCATGTCTATATGTTTGGTGTTATTTTCTTCAGGTTGAAGTTCTACACGATTTCGAGGCAGCTAACAGTGATGAGCTTGATTTAAAACGAGGAGATATTGTACTAGTAATTCCTTCTGAGACGACAGCTGATCAGGTAAAAACATGTGGTTCTTTCTTTTGTGTTTTTTTTTTTTTGTTTCACTTCATTTCTCACAGATTACAGTTAATGGGAAATGTGTATTCAAAATGTCATTACTGTTAGAAAACATGAATATTTTAATTTTGTCTTTGTACTTGGTTCCATTTGAGACTAAATGGCGCAGTTGGCTACAGCTAAAGTCCCGGATATATGCTACTAACAGGATCTGGCCTCAGTGTATTTTCTAGGGCTTTTTTATGCTACTTTGTAGTGGATGTTATACAGGCACACATGCACACAAAGACTTAATATGGAAGATGAATTACAAGTTGTGCATTATGTTGCTATATATCATCTTGTCTTAACATTGCAGCAGAACTGATTACACAGTCCCTAGATGTTCGGAGCTTTTATGTGTGGATTTGGAGAAATAATACAAATTCACCCACAGAGAGCACTGAGACTGCACACAAATTGTGGTGTCCTACAGCTAAAATGTATGGAGGTGCTGCTATGTGTGCTGCATACCTTTAAAACTAACTCTGCCCTCTGGAAGCCTGAATCTGAATTAAACAACAGTTTAATTACATTTAAGGCATCTAATTTTGTTTTAACAATGCATTTCAGGTGAATTTTTAAACAATTTTATTCCATGTGTTAAATTGAATTGCAGTGAAGTGAATTGATTTTTGGCCACTGCTTTAAAAGAGAAGACTGTAGTGTACACTGTCAGCACCAGCCGCTTTGTGGGCATCTGTTAGTGTTGGTGAAAAGTCTCCTCTTGATTTGGGGCTTAAGAGTTGGGGGACTGGATCCTGCCTAGTGAGGTAGCTAAGAGCACTGCTATGAATGAAGAATATTTTTTAAAATAGGTCTAAATACTAATGCCCTAAGCAGAT
Source organism: Calonectris borealis (assembly GCF_964195595.1). Lineage (NCBI taxonomy): Eukaryota > Metazoa > Chordata > Aves > Procellariiformes > Procellariidae > Calonectris > Calonectris borealis. Next base: position 115,252,069 of record NC_134313.1, read on the forward strand.
AAGAGTGCTGGGGACTGTATTTGAAATTGTTTTGATGGTTGATGGTGTCCAAAGGTAGGTAATAACAGTGTTCATCATCTCAGCTGAGCTTTGTTTTAATTCAAGAGACAAGTGGTTGTTTTTTGTGTTTGGGTTTCTTTTTATTTCAGAATAAAAGATTTTTCTTTCAGCAAGGCACTTTGCTCTTTTTATAGGGATAGATTCTGTTATCCTTACTCAAATTATGCTGCATCTTACCTCATGGGCAGTTCATCTGATTTCGTTATCAGTATTTGCAGAATAGGACACCACTGTAAGAACAGCAAAATGTGCTCTCTGTCTTCAGTCTTTTTTTCTAGGGTGTTACGTATTAAGTATGCTTAATCTTCACTTGGTGAATCCATGAAGTATATTCTTCTCTTGTGGTGTGCATCGAAATTTCATTAGCATTAACTGGAGTAAATTGTGTGCAATGATGGAGAAAATAAACCTTTATGTATTCATGTTTCTGAAACCATTCTGGTCACATCTTTATTACTCAGTACATATTTGCCTCTCATGTTTAACATCACCATAAAGCTTAATCTTTTTGGGTTTTGCCAGGTACTTTGTTGATTTATATAGAGTCTTTTTATCTTTATTATTCTTTATTCTCCTTCAAAAGTTTACCTGTCTAAAACCATAATTCTAATATAGCTGGTAACATCAGCCTGTGTTCCCCATTTGAAGCAAGCTGGTCCCACCCAGGGGCTTCAATGCTTCCATTAGTCTTGAGTGGAAGTTATATCCAGTAAAACTGTTAATTCCTTCGTACAGTCTACCCTGCCAGTACTAGAAAGCTGTAGTTCCTCTCTCCTTTCTCTCAGATATTCTACATGCTTCAAAAACAGTACATGTACCCAGCCAACGCCATACATAAGCTGTATCTGCTTTAATGATGCTTATTTTGGGGCAGAGAGCCGGTACACCACCAAATGCAGCCACTGAGCATCAAGACTTGGTGTTGTATATTGTCCTGGTTCCAGCTGGGACAGGGTTAACTTTCTTCCCAGTAGCTTGGGGGGTGTGCTGTGTTTTGGGTTCGGTGTGAAAGGAGCGTTGATGGCCCATTGATGCTTTGGCTGTTGCTGGGTGATGCTTGCACCGGGGAGGGGAAGCACAGCCGGGGTGGTGGACCCAGCTGGCCAATGGGGTATTCTATACCGTGGGACATCATGCGCAGTATAAAAACCGGGGGGGGGGGGCGCCTCGCCCCTCCGTTCGTGACACGCGGTCGGCGGTCGGTGAGCGGTTGCGTTGTGCATTGCCTGTTTTGTGTATTCTGTTATTGTTGTTGTTCTCACTGTTATTATTACTGTTCTACTTAGTTTTATTTCAATTATTAAACTGTTTTTATCTCAACCCGGGAGCTTTCCTACTTGTGCCCTCCCGATTCTCTCCCCCATCCCACCCCGGGGGGGGGGTGATCGGGCGGCTGCGTGGAGTTTATTTTTGCTGGCTGGGGTTAAACCACGACATATGTGAAGATCTGTTCATATTACTCTATCTCCTTGTCTACTCTCTGTGCAATAATAATATGGCAGCACCAGAAACTTCCTTTTCATCATGGCTTTGCTCTGGCTCCTGTTCTTAGAAGGAACAAAGCACAGAGGTAGTGAGATGAGAACAGGTTGATCATTTTTAAAAAATACTGAATTTATTTTATTCCAGGTAGAATTCGTAACACTTAAGAAAACCCAGCACTTTCCAATAAGAAATCTCTCTTTTGATTGCTTGGACTGCAGGTTTGGTTTGCAATTTTACATGTCAAATTCTGGTTTAGGTTTCCAGGAATTTTTGGAAAAATAGTTGAATATCAACTATGTTTGAGTTTCTAGACATAGTAACTCCAGAGGATGCAAGAACTGTTATTTCTTCTGACTGCCGATACACGAACGAGAGAAAAGAACTCTCAGGAAAAAAAATTCAGATTGAAAAACTATTTTTTCCCCCTATCTGTGGTATTGTGTAATGTTTCTGGCCCACTGCTGTGCTCTTACTGCACAAGTGCACCAATATTATCGTGGGAACTTTGAAAAACTTTCAACAGAGATTTTCACAAATGCAGAGCTGGTATAATACTGGATGACCTGGAAGACTGATTATCCAGTTTTGAGTTCAGCTAGCGGTTAGATGGACTAAAGGCCATACAATATGCTCACAGTCACTCAGTCTCACAAAACTGTGCTCTGGCAGAACAAGGAAAACAGTCTGTGCAAAATTTTTTAACCAAAGCACCAAATCTTTTAGCCATGTGGCTCTGAAATGTCTTCAGGTCTGAAGCTCATAGCAAGGAAGGGGGGACACCTGAAGTTTAAGAGACTCTGTCTTTTTCCTTGCAGGAGGCTGGCTGGTTGACAGGCATTAAGGAATCCGAGTGGCGTCAGTACAGAGATGCAAATAGTTATAAAGGACTTTTCCCAGAGAACTTCACACGCCATCTGGAGTAGTTCTCCGCTCCAGCAGACGAACGTGGTACGAAGCTCAGTCAGTAGGTTTTTAACCTCTTTGAAACACAGGAGCCCACCTTTTTGTAGTTTAAGCTAAGTTAATGGTTTACAGACTGGTGCCAGACAAAGCTTGTTGAAACATATCAAAATGAGCATGAATGCAAACAGTTAAGCTAGCAATTTCTGAAGCAGTACATGAAAAAAAAATCAAATAAAAAAGAAATGTCCTTATTTGTTCACATGTACGTGGCAACAGGTTTGTTTGTGCTTTGTCAGAGCTATGGTGATCCTGTATTTGGTCCTTTCCCATGAAATCTGAAATTAGCCTCCTCAATACCAAAACCTTAACTTCTCTGCACTAAGTGTATTGTATTGAGTTGCACTGCAGAAGATCTAATTAGTTATCCTGTAGTAATGAGGTCAAACTATTATAAGTTTCATGTGTTTAAAAAAATAACTAACTGCTGCAACGTTTTTCAATGTTATTTTTGGACATGCATAATATATATACACACAAGAACTTATATGTGTATATATAAGTGCATATGGATATATATGCATTTTCACAACTTCATCGTAGTTCTTTGACTGTGTAGTATCATCAGTACATGCATTGCTCTTTCACTGTCTGGCATTACAGGAAACGGTTTTGTTCCAAAGCAAAACTAGCTGCTCCATTGCCAAAACATGATACAGTATCTGTGTTTGTAATGTGAAATTTTCATTCTGAGATGATGAATAATACCATGTTCAAAGCTGCTAAACCTTTGAGAAGGCATGGCTCGGTCTCCCCTTCCAGCTGCAGTAGTTACAATGAGATAATCTGGAGGGGAGCTGTTATGATGCTAATCTATACTTTTTTATTTAATTGGCTGAATAAATAAAAAAAAAGAAACAGAACTAATCTCTGAGAAGAAATAAACACAATATATTTTCACTATATGTATTTATGCAGCGTACCTTCACAGATTCTTTTAAAATAAGATATATAATGTATCCTGTATCAAAAAGTCATCTGTAACTTATGTTTTCCAGTGCTGTGTCATTAAAAATAAACCTTTGATCCAGAGAAGCTGTTTCATCTGTGGTGCTTTTGAAGTTTTGTAACACTGAAGTTCATATAGTTTATATGTTGTATTAGAGAATTCAATCTTAATTTAATACCTCTTTTTCCAAAGAAATACGGCGTAAGAGGTGCACCATCTAAATCCTTGCTCTCAACCCTACTCATGGCCAGAGCTCCAAAAGGTCTGAACCCCAGCTCAGCACATCTCCTAGCTGCTCCTCCTGTTCCAGATGGACCGCCAGCTAATATCTGTCCACGAGCACCAAGGGAGCTTGTCTGTGCTTGACCATCACTCAACTGAAGATTGCTACCTCTTAATAATTTTTCACTTGTCCATTTATTTTGTGTGAAAAGAAAGTTCTTCATTAATCTGTTCTATTGTGTTTGCTGATGCACGGAAGCTGCAAATATTTAGAACACCTATATTTTCCTAGCAATTCACTTATTTTTCATGCTATTTTGGTCGGGGGCTCATTTTGTGGTATCTGTTTCCACTCTATTTCTAAATTGTCAGATTTCAATTGAAGAAACAGATTTTTTGTTGCTCTGGAAGAGGAGGAAAGTTGGTTTCTCTCTGTTTTTCAGAATACAGTAGCTTTCAAAAGCAAGTCTAATGATAGCTGTGTTTTGTGAAGAAGCGGAATGCCTCAATTGCGATAGCTGGGATTTTGGCTTTGAAATGTCACAATGAGCAATCAGAGTCTCAGCAGGTTGCAGGAAAGCTCTTTGGTTTTCTGTTCATTCCTTTAACAGGTTTGGTGTCGGTAGTGATCCAGAGCCAAGAATCTCACCAGGGAAACAACTTTCTTTTGGTTTTGGTGTGTTACAATAAATTCCAGACTACAGTGCACAACTTTGAGGTGGTCATAATAACGTATTACACCTGATTTATGGTGAGACTCTGGTAACCTCCAGGCCAGTTTCCTGCTTTACTACATCTCAACACTTGCATTTCAGTAATAGCTGCTTTATAGATCACTGCAACAGACCAGCACTGGACGATGGAGCCTCAGTTTCTCTGTGGATGCCACGTCACTACTTCTTTGACTGGGGCCTACAATCAAGTGAGACCGTCATGCATGATGAATAATATCATGTTCAAAGCCGTAACCGTAAGGAAGCAGAGGACATTATGATCAGCCCAAAGCATTTCTTTACCCAGTCCTGATTTTTGTGCAGTTACCATTATGCCCTCTTGGTTCTAGAAGTATCTAAGTCAAAGTCAACACTCTTGGCCTTGATTCTTCTAATGTCCTTGCTACAGGTCAATGCGCCAAATCCGCTGGTGAGGGGTTTGCAGCACACTTGAGGTTGTATATAGATAGGAAAGGTCTCTGGTCTACAGCAAAGAGCTTTCATGGTTTCTTCTGACATGCTCTTCAGAAATACTGCTTGACTCTACTCTTCATTTGTTAATTCCACTGCGGGATAAAGAAATATATAATTTCAAAAATCATCAGATGTCCACATCTCGCTGCAAGGACTGTCATTATTTGCTGGCAATAAGAAGAGGTACTGATAATGTCCCAAAAGCCATGCTATTGCTCACGTGCCTGTGTCATTTAAGTGCTGCAGGTTACCGTGGATATGGCATACCATTCTGACATTAAGTATGTCTTCATATCTCACACATGCACCCCAGAGCCACAAAGCAAATAGATGTCTTGCAAGAAGGATGCGGAGAATTATTAATGTTATATCTAAAAAATTCCTCACAAAATTTCATATACTAAGATGATAGATACTAAAAGAAGGACATTGATAAGTTAGCCAGAATGATAATTTTCCTGATTTTCCCTTCTAACAGATAGAGTTCGTGAATAGAAATGTATTTGTCATTTTGGGTTAACAACTGTTTCTCATATTCAATTTCTTCTTACCTTAGTTTCGTTAGACAATCAGACTTATCTCTCAGACACTTTCATGTCTGCAGCTCCCGAGAGGAATAGTATAAAATAAGTGTATTTCTCTGTGATTTATAGCTTATTCTACGGCAAGCAAGGGAAATTCTTTCCAGTTTGTACTGCTGTTACATACCAGTGTATGTACCCCTTCCCTCAGATTTATATTAGCCCAGAATTATTTCCCCCTTTTCTTGGATTTTTCTGATTAACACACTACGTTGGACTTGGCGAATTACTGAATTTCATGCTTTCGAGGTGATTGTAAAGCAATAACCCATTGTATCTTGGTTTGTCTTAAGACTTATTTATGCCTAAGACAGCACATGCTACCAACCTGGTACAGCAGCTATAATTTCTAATTCTCCATCAAATATACCCTTGAAAGATTGAGGGACCCAATCTCCTGATTCCGCAGGCTGATTATGCACGGTCTGGCCTTGGAAGTAGACAAAATAACTGAAGATAGAGGAACATCTCATGTAAGTGAAGTCATAAATTGTGTATTTGCAGCTCATCTATCTGGTTTACAACCTTTCATAAATAATGAAAAATGCATAAGCTGAAAGACACTTCTGTCCCTTCTCTTTTCTCTTCCTCCCCCCACCTTGCTCCACCTCTTCCAGACCTCACAGCTGGATGCGTCTGTCCCTGCCACAAGAAGAAGGAGGGGAGGCTGCGGGGGTATGGTCCTACTCAAATTGCATGGCATTTGATTCCAGGATGCTCTGATGCCCTAATGCCGCAAAGACGTGAAGTAACTCATAGTCTCATTAAGCTCATGCTTAATGAAAATTTTTTAGTGTCTTGCTGACACAGGGAAAAAGGCATGAAAAGAAAGTCACCATGATGGGTAGGTTAGATGGATGGGGTTGGGACAGAGCAGTCACTGGCTGTAGGAACAGTTTACAAGGCTGTCCTCTCTTGCACACCCATGTGCAGGCAGAGCATGAGCACGTATTACAGCTGCAGCAGTCAGAAGTACCACAGTGGCCTCCAGAACACCACAGTTTGCTGCTTGAAGGACAACATCGGATTTTCTTGTTAGTTTTTAAAACAGATTTAAAAGATCTATCTTTTAGTATTTAAAACACTAAGGTGACAGTTGATGAAACACCACCTGATAAGCCAATCCCCAGCTACAGAAAGTAGTTAGTTCAATTAATTAAGCAAGGTCACATTTCTGAAAGCAGCTCAAAAGAGCATGAAGGTGTTTTTCCAGCCAGCTGTAATCAGCAGTGTCACTGTTGGCTCTGATGTGCTCTCTGGTGGCGGGACGTTTGCTGCCGATGAGAGGACTGCAATGGACTTGGTGCAAGAGAGTCAGTGACACTACGTGGCAGCCACTTTGCTTCTGTTTTAAAGTCCAGCTTTTTCTGGAGTAAAGAAATCCTGTTTAATTAGGAAGAGGTGTTTTAGGAAATGGCACGTTCTCAGTCCAGGTTCAGAATTAGAGAATATGAAGTGGGCTATGTTTTTGGACTCAGCATATCTCTAAAGGTATAGATGTATGATGAGGTAGTAACTTTTCAAAGATTCCTCTATTAGCTCTTCACCCGTGTGATTTCAGCTCTGATGCTATCTTTGGGTGTACCGTGTCTCTGGCAGCATTTCTAATATGTCTGTGTTTCTCTTGCACGGACGTCTTCAGTCTGACCTGTTTAATCACCACAAAAGCATCATGTGGGGAAAACTGCAGCACTTTCCAAATGGTGTCTCCCATAACTGACAGGAAGACCTCATAATTAACATTAATTTGGCAAAGCTGAAATCATCCCAAAGGGAATTGTGCTGCATATCCAGATGCTTAATAGCAGTTAAAGGAAACTTTAGTGAAAGAAAATACCTAGACAGAAGTAAAAGTACCACTCCATGTGTATACAGGATTTCTGTCCAGCCACAGGCACTAAATGCAGGGAACAAGAAAGCAGAATTAGAGTCTCCAGGAGTCACCGAGACCCACATCTGCTGAAGAGGGTCAACAAATGCAAAAGTCCTATACATCCTCAACCTGGCTTCAGAGGAGAAAACAGGCTGGGGTCTCTTTTGGTGCTATAGGAGCATAGGCTTTGGTGCAAGCCAGGCTAACCCCAGGTGACTAATTGTGCCTCTATATTTGCCTAGACAGACTGCTTGTAGTACAAGGTAAAATTGGACCAAGAACATCAAAACACTGTAAAGGTAAGTCATTGTATACTTAAATTATTATGTTTCCCGGTTACATGCTACAAAGGAGAAGGTGAATGTACTCCAGGCTTCCTATATTTCATGTACTTCAGGTAATTATTCAAAAGAAGGTCAAATTCTATGTAAAGGTTTTTTAATTTAAACACATTGAGCTGCAATGGAAGGAAGAATCTGGCTGTGTGTCAGTGAATGAAAAAAACATGTAATCTTGAGGAATAAGCTGTGCAGGTTAAGACAAAACCACTAAATGAGAAAGTCATACAAAATTCTCTCTCTCAGCAGCCAAAATCTGATAGACCCCCTAGCTGGCACGGTGCTGTCACTCCCAAAGCCTTGTAAAAGTATAAATAAAAGTGGAAGTTGTCCATAGTCTTTTGCAGGGATTCAGAACACCATATTTTAAACCTATAATGTGTATGTTTTACAGGAGAGGCTTTATAAATGCTGAGGATCTTCATGTATCTCCTAGCCCAAGAAAGAACATCACACTGTTGCCCACTTAAAAAGTGGTCATGAAAATAAAAGTGACCGATGCACAATTGTTTTGCTTAAAAATTTCAGAGTATTACAGGAATTCCCAGTGTCCATCCATGCCTATGGATGTTGTATAGCATTCCCACAGCTGCTCAAGGGCTTCTGAGGGTTTTACTCCTTCATACCCAGCAGAGGGTGGTAGATGCTAGAATTTGCATTTGCCAAATTAGCTGTCATTTGGATCCATCTCCAGCTATGAGTTTGTTTCATTAGTATCTCTCATTATCTGAAGTTGGCTCATACCTGCAGACACACAGGGCAAACTCAGTGCAATAACAGAGGCAAAACCAGTTTTATGTACGCAGTAACTGGCTACTTCAACCAGCAGGCAAACAAAGACAGAAAAGTACATTATCAAGCTGCATCGTAAGTCATTACAGCAACATATCTTTGCATCTCATACGTATTAAAACTCATGCTGTATACCAAACATGGTAAATCTGCACCAAGTAACAAGTTACTCCGTTGATTCAGTGCAAAGAGACAATGTTGGTTTAAGAGGAAAAAATAATTTTATATGCTACCTCTGCTTAAAATAATTTTATAGTCTACCTGTGTTTAAATAAATAGCTAAATTATTAACTATGGGAAAACATTTTAAAACAAAAAATGTCTTCATTTTCTAGCTCCTTCACACTACTTTGACTTTGTAAAGCCCGTTTCCCTCATAATTTTCTTACATGTCTCCCGCTATCTCCGTCTCTCTCTGTTCAACCTACCCATGGTTTGTCCTGGTTTCACTGGGGCGATGGAAAACCCTGCTCGACTTGTGGTTCTTAGGCGTTAGTGCTGCAGTATTTGACTTTCAGCCAAAACAACAGATAAATGAATGTTTGCAGTCTTTTAATGTTGGAGTGCTCCAAACCAGCAAGCCAGTCAGTCCTCAGTTGCCTGACACTGGCTCTTGAGGCTACAAAAATCCTGCACCAAACTACCTCTCCCCTAAATGGAGTCCCCGAAACAGTAAAGGAGGTAGAGAGAGGAGACTTACCAGTAAGTAAAATATTCCACCATTTTTCTATACTGCCTGCTCGATTTAGGTCTGTGAAATAGAGTACAAATTCATAGTATTCCTACCCTTTGTTTTTACCCTTTTCTGAGAGGTCTGGGGGAAAAAAAGGTACTGCCAGGAAATGTGAGGTGAGGGTTTCTAGACAGATCTGATCGATGCAGGGTCTCTGCCCAAGCGGCGCTGCCTATCCCATCATCGCTTCCCCCACCCCAGCTTTTCTCTGTCCCATTTGCCTGCAGCTTTTCCCTGGAGTAAGGAAGAGCCCACACATGGTTCTCATCATTCTCATAGGGTTTCCTCTCTGAGATGTAGGTGAGTTAAAGCTGGGAATGGATGTCAGTAGGAGGCAATGCAGAAGGCCAACAGTGCGGTGTTGGGGGTCAGAAGTTAATTGAAGGCAGTTGTCTCTTTGCATGCTTCTTGTCTGCCTTTCAAGGAAATGCAATGCACAGTCTTTATGCTTTGAAGACTCTTTTGCTCTTCCAATTTACCAAATGGGCACTAATCTGACATTTTGTCTAGTGTTTTTTCCCCCGCTCTCAAATACCAAACACTTTGTAGAGATCCCTTTCAGTGGAAAGAGGCACCCCCCACCTTCACAGGCATTGCTGCCCCAGGTAGGGGCATATTTCTAACTATGGCCTCCTCATCGCTGCATTCTTTTCACTTTCCAGATGTTCTGTGCACTGTTAGTCTGGAGCAGGATGCTCTTATAAACCAGGCACACAAGGACAGCAATGCTGAAGTCTCTTGCAACCTGATGGCCAGGTCAGAGGTGACCTACATCCATCGGCACTGAGTCTTCTCAGGGAAGGCCCCAGAGAAGCATCTCCGCCTCCATCTCTCAGGCTCTGACCTCACTGGGGAAACAGCCATCTCCACAGAGAAAAATCTCAGTCTCTGCAGGAGAAGACACCTGCGTCCTGGTGGATTCAAGCGGGAGAAGGAAAGCAGCAAGTGCTGCTCCTGTGCCCTGTGGGAGCAGGCACCAAGCCACAAGCCTCTTCCAGTCTGCAAACCCTACCTGCCAGGCATGGTTTGTGGGGCATCTTCCACCAGGTTTCCTTCCCCTCAGCGCTGGCCATTAGACTAGCCACAGGAACCAATGTAGAGATCGAGCAGGAGGAATATCGTTTCAAGCTGGGGAAATAAATGATGTCCCTGTAACAAAACAATATGTCCTCAGACAGAAGGTCACTGCAGCTATCTGTGAGATGAAATTAATGGCAGCATACAGGAATAGAGGAGAAGAAATGAAGAAAATGTACAGTATCCAATTAAAACTGAAGTGAATATAGGTAACCAAGATGACTAGACGATATGGAATGTGAAGGACATTAGTGAATGTTAAATGCCCAGACACCCCACTCAGGCTCCAACTGTGATTATAATAATGAGTGAGGCACCAAATTATCCTTCAGGATCTGTGTGACATGCTCTGCCTCTGCAAAAGGTCCCATGAATATTTAAATATACTAAAGTACCCGGGGCCTGCGTTGCCCTGCATTTTATACAAAGAAATAAAGAGCAAGAGTGGACGCGGGAGCCAGCAGAGACACCCCCCCCCAAACATACCTGCCAGGTCTGGTTCTCAAAGGAATGCCTCTCTGGCTGCCTGTGCATGTCTTCTCCTGCTCAGCAAAGCCCATCTCAATGAGTCCTTAGCCTCACTGTGGCAGCCCCGGGGCCATGTCCCCCCCTTTCCCTCCCAGCTCTCAGTCTCCACCCTGGGGACGGAGGGAAGGATCAGTGCTGCTGTCCCGACAGCCGTCCCAGCCTCTCCAGGCCAGGGAAAGCCATGGTGCTGAGACTGGTAGGAGGATGGGAGACTAAAACCTGCTGTGGGCCCTCCATGTGGATCAGCATCCAGCTTTTATCAGCCGCCAGCCACAGCAGAGCAGCATTGCCCAAGGGGCTGATGGCTCGAGCTCCAGCTACATCCACCGGTACAAAGCCCTGGGCAATGGGCCACCACTCTACCTCTCCTCAAACCCAGGTCCTGTCCAGGACACTGGTGTCCCTCCTGTGAAGGTCACAGCCTATTTCCCACCCAGAGACATCTGCACAGAGAATATGTAGAGTGGGAAGCTATTGAAATGCAAGCCTGGCTCCAATCCAATTGCAATTCTGTAGTATAAATATGTTTCTACTTACAACACAGGAGGTTCCTGTTAGCTCCAGAGGCTTCTGGCTCCCCTTAGGGGTGTCAGGCTCCTAGGTGTGGCCTGGCATTGGTCCTCTTTGCTCTGCATCAACCCGGGGAACATTGGTAGACAATGGGCAGCAAGTTTTATCAGCACAGGAGAGGATGCTCTGATGAAGTAACTTGGTTTCTAGGGATAAATGTTTTTAGCAGAGCTTAGCAGATTTAGTGGTTTGTGACACAGTACCATTTTTTGACAGGTTTCAAACTCTTCCTAATAAAGAAAGGAATTATGTTCACATCGTGAATGAGCGGATGAACAACAACATCTGTTTTACATAACATTACTTGGGCTATTCAAAGATTTTACTCTTACAGAAATGACCTTCTTTTGAGCAAACCCTCATGCCCTGTGGAAGTTCTCAATGGTTTATTTGTGTGGTCGATGGCTTTGAGTCCATCACCAGATGGCCACCAAATGCACTGGCTCTGGAGGTAGATCCAGAGTGTAACACCTTAGGGAATGTTGTGGTAGTTTCTCATTAACCCGACAGATTTCCAAATATTGATTATTTCCTTTCACCCGCTTTGAATGCTTGAAGGCTGCAGAGGTTTGTGCTCACTTTGAAGAGGTCAGAGTTAAATATCTTTGCTTTCAGCGCTGATGGAGAAGCTGGCAGTGATGTTATAGTCCTCAGCTGGACAACCAAGTCAGCAGGTGGTACCACTGCGCTGCGTGGGACTGCACCCACAGCCATTCCCTTAACCTTCTGCCATTTACTACGGCAGTGATGTGTTTGCAGGGGAACATCCCCACAATACTATGAACTTTTCATCTAAAGACAGTCCAGCTTATTTGTCTAGACATGGGAGAACAGCAGGCAAAAAGGCCGGGAAGTGCTTGATAGGGGACGAGGGGCATCCAAGAGGGAGAGAACGAGGAAGAGAGAGGTGCTATCATAAATGAGTAGGGAACAGGAGGGCATTTTGGATGAAATTGCCAAGTTTGCATGTCCTGTGGCAGTTTTCAAGTTTTACCCCGGGTAACAAACTTAATGGATGCAAAATCCAGAGGGATGAAGAAGCAGAATGCTTTCCAGATGTAATAGGGAAGGGCACAGTAAATGCTGGGGAATCCTTACGGGAGAAAACCACCTCTATCTTAGAGTCCTTTTCAAATTATCTTCAGTTGAAGACCTGGGCAGGAGGCAGGAGGGACTGCATAGTGCCTATGTTTTCCAAGGGGCCATCCTAGGAGCCATGTAGCACTGTCAGGAGCCATGCAGCTCCCTCTTGCTACTCCAGAGCAATTCAATATAAGTGCAGTCTTTGGGAGGGTCAGTGAGAAGTATCCTACTTTGCACGACGCTGAGCATCTTGGTTTTCCTTCCTAGGTTGTTGACTCTTCCTTCCTGGGCTGTTGAGTGATGTGAGGTACGCCACACAGCTGATAAGCAGCTGGGAGATGCTGCTAAGCTATGGTTTATTTATCAGATAAAAATCAAGCACAAACAAGAGCTATTTACAGACTTATGGTACTTAAATATACACTCTCAGCAGTCTTCATGAAGTTGTATCAAAGGTTTCTAGAACCAGAAGTAAAATTTTAAGACACCTGTCAGATCCTGCAGTCCATCTTGTTCTCCATATAGGATTATTTCTTATATTGTTTCTACGATAATCTAGTTTTAGCAGTGCCCAAAATGGAGTTGCCATCTTCTCCTTGGGGAAATGATGGGCTACAGCCTGGCTTATCTCAAGATCAGGACATTCTCTTGATTGACAGCCTGAATTTGCTGTACCAGCAAGGGTTACTAACATTGAGTTCATTACTCTTCTAGGTCACAGAAGAAAAGCTTTACCATTTTTTCGTGCAAAAAGAATGCAAAGCACTTTGGGAGATTCACAAGAAAGGGGTCCTTGTCTAAAAATTATTTTTAACTAACACTAATGAGAGACAGAGAAAGCCAGTGCTTCTGAAGTTGCTCAGGGCTATATAGATTTAGGTTTTCTGAACGAGGCATTCAAGTGCTTTATTGCATATTAGTTTTATAAAGCAAAAATTTAAGGTAAAAAAGTCATTATTTGAGTCAGAGGGTGGATATTTTTCAGACACTGAATTGCAAAGAACTCCGTTCCCAGGTTTACCCTGTGTTTGTCTACACCTTCCAGCAAGGGCCGAAGGGTAGACCAGGATCTATACTGGAGCAGCCCGTCTTCTTTTTCCAGGCTATGATGTTGCCTCTTAAACCTCACATAGAGTGAGTGGTCAAGGTAAGAAACTCCTGATGTCTATGTCTCCAGGACCAGTGATGTGCAAGTCCTGGGCCAATACAGCACTGCTGTTGATCTTGCAGCTTTTTGTAGTTTTACAAAATAAACTCACATAATTTTTTTTATCCCACTCAGAAAGCCACAAACATAATTTCCAATTGCAACAGCCCTTCACTTTTGACTATTTTGCCATTAAGACAGGAAACCAACAAAACACTGTTTAAAGATCTAACAGCTATGGATGCCAAGTGCCACACCATGAAATGATAAACAGTTGTTTTGATGGGATGGGGTGACTGAGGTGTGGAGCGGACTCTTTCCTTATTCAAAATGGCCGTGGTGTTCCAGATAGGCTTAAAGTCTCCTAAAATTTGAAAAATGCTCTCATACATTTCTTTACAGTTCCTTTCTTGCAACACATACCTCCTCATCTTGTCTGCCTTGATGAAATAGCTGACCTGATTTTCATGTCTTCTCAACAAGTTGTAAGTTTTGAGCAAAGGAAGAAGCCAGTCCAGAAGGTGAATATTTTGTCAAGCCAGAAGCATCTACAAAAAGACTGTTGGAAGGCAATCCTTAAGTTACCTAAATTCTTATTAATCACTGTAATTGATTACTGAGCATTTGAATGGCTTCTTTACATTTTCATAGTTGCTGTGATACACCTATCAGATGTATCAATGCAGAAAGTACTATTAAATTGTTAACTTAAAATTTCCTAGCTGAAATCAGAACAACAACCAACCTTGAATTCAGTTCCACCTGTCAGAGATACCTGAACACTCATGTCTCAAAAAAGGCTCGAACGGTTTCATCAAAACCATGTGCTGGTTCTCTACACTGGGCTGGATTAAGCCATTCAAAGTCAGACTTGCTTGTGGACAAACTTGTACCTAACAGGTCATTTAGCACTATGAGCTGTATGGAGCTATACAAAGCCCCTGATGACATTGTGATTTTATATCACGTATGAGAGAAAGCCCCGGTACAGTTTTGGTTTGCAGGAAGAAAGAGACAAGATCTTTTTTTGTAAAAAATGGTTGATTTGTTGCTTTCCTAAGCAGAAACTCTTTTATACATAAGAAGTTGATAGGAGTTAGGCCAGGGTGAAAAAAATCTCTGTGTGTAGGTTGTCTGCAGTTATTTGAGCATGTTCAAAATCCGACTGATATGAATGGAAAGATTCCCTGTCTTCTTTGGATGAGAAACTCTAATCAATTTGGGGGCAGGAATAGGAAGTGTGTGAATTACTTCACAGTGCTGTGAAAATTGTATCTTGCGTAAGCAACTGATTTCTACTTTAAAAAACCAGAACCCCGATAGCATCAGTATCAGTAAACTGTCATTATAAAATGTATTTTTCAGACACTGGATGAGGAAGCAGTGGAGATGGAGATAGCCAGGGAGAGGGCTGTTCATCATCAGATTTCAGTATTGAACTTTTTTTAAATGGGATTCTGGCTTGTTCAGTTAACACCAGCTGATATAAAAATACGTAGGCCCATGTGCAGCACTCGGCTTGGGAAGTGTACACTATTTTGATTAGAAAATCAAATAGTAAACCATATGAGATGCACAGAAAGCATGTTCTAAAAATTACTTTCTTGAAGGTTTAAGAACATAATAAGAACACGAAAACGAGCATATTCCTACCGATGTCCTGCAGATGTCATATAAGTTTATACTATAAAGCATTTCCATTTAAGCTAGAGCTAAACATAGATTCTAGCCTGCTGAAATTTGTAATGGTACCAAGACCATGGGAAATGGTTGAGTATGAAGACAGCTGCCCTGATAGGCGGAGAGAAATCCCACCTTCTCAGTAATAGGAGAGCCAGCAGCTGTAGGGCCAGGTAATGGAAGATGTTTGCTGGACAGGCATACTTTTGATGCATATTTATGGTTTTTTTAATTACTGGAGCTGCCCGTAAAAGTTTGAAAACCCTGGAGCTTCCTTTGCAGCACTGGGTAACTCCCCACACTGACCATAGTAACAGGGATTTCAGGTGGAAGCTATGTTATTTGATAGGTTCCCATTTGATGTTCAAGGTTCAAAATATATGGGACAAATTGTTAAAAGAAGAGCTTGAGAGATATTGCCATGGGATGAAAAATCATCCTACACTTGGAGCCTCCAGCAATCTCAGTCAGTAAGAGAGTTGAGGAATGATGCTGGTCTCTGTCTAGTACCATATCTGGGGAATAAATCTCGGAGAACTGGTGCTCACTACAACAAGCAAAGATATATCCAGGCAGAAGTGAAGCAAGGGCAACTCAGGCTACAAATAAGGCATAAATCTGTAAGAGTGGGGCAATGAACTGCTGAAGCAACTTGCCTATGACTGTGGTACAGTCTCTGCTGCAGGTCACGAGGCAGTTTCCTTAAAGAAAAGCTGTAGTTGCTCACACGGGGCTTAATTTTGGGAGCTGCTGTGGGTGGTGGTATGCATTTGCAGGGTACCACCACTTCCAGGAACTTTCGTACGGGGGCAGAGGAGATCTCTCGTGGCCCCCAAAAGCTCAAGGCATTTAGAGGACCTGCCATAGGGTGATGGGAACCTGAGTCACTCATTTCTCCTCCTCAAGTGCCTGCTCCCTCCTGCCAGGGTCGGACTCTGCTCCTGGCTGGTTGAGGGAGGCAGGCTCGGCATCGCGCGATGCACGTTGCTGCTGCAGGTGCTCCTGGCTGCGTCAGCCCTTTGCTGGAGATGTAAGTCGCAGGGGGTTGGGAGAGTCCCGGTCTGTGAGCCCTGGGGGCTATCACTGCTGTCACGACAGTGCTGTTTCTCTGCTTTGCTTGTAGATGGAGCTGCGCAAAGCCTCAGGCAGCCAAAACCTTCCACCAGCAGAGCCGTGCAAATGACTGCACAGATCAGCTGCCATTTTTCCAGGTCTGACTTTCTAAATACCTTCAGCCACTGGTACCAACACAAACCCGGAGAAGCACCAAAGCACATTCTGTACATGCAATCAGGGAATCCTTATTTTTATGAAAAATCTTACAGAGAGATTTTCTGGGCCAAGAAGGCAAGGACAGAGTCCATCTGTACCCTGACAATAAATAAAACCACAAAGCAGCAAGAGGCTACCTCTTATTGCACTTACTGGGACCTCACATCCTTAGAAAACCATCGGGCAACTAACACGAAACCTCCTCTGTGCTCCCAAGGGCTGGAAACCTCACCTGACTCCAGGGTCCTGCTTGCCAGGCTGGGCTCGCCTGCAGGAACCTGTTAGGGTGACAAGTTGTGAAAAATAGCATACAAGTGCTGCTTGGCTGCTTGAGATGACTAACCTGGAAGGAAAGGCAGAAGGGAGCTGCACCACCAGCGTGAGGTAGAGTCAACGTTTAACCCTACGTCCCTCCATGCAGGGTGCAGCCCAGCGCTCTGCCTCCAGCAGCAGCCAACAGCAGGTCCTTACGGGAGACTGTACGAACAAACATACAGCAGCAATTTCCCAGAAATGCTTCCTGATCTCAGTGATTTAGGGCAGCAATTTTGCCTGCTTTTGAGGGGCATCTCTTCTGTTCCATCCTCTGACAGCCAATGTACTTTAAAAATCCGGATATGAAGAACTGACTTTAAAAGCTAGCGCGCATAAATCATATGTTGAGGGGAAAAAAAAAAAAAGGTGACCCTTTACTCATCATCTAAGCAAATTCCTTGGGGGAAAAAAAAAATATACACGTTTGCCTTAGTAGTGAGCTCTCTTCTTACAAGGGTGTTTTTGGGGGTTTTTTTTGTTTGCCTTCTATTTAAGTGTTAATCAAAGGAAATGGCTTGTGCATAATTATTTAACACATCCGCAGCTGGCACAGCCTCATTGGGTGGTTTACTGCCGCTCAGATCTGCTTTGCCACCACTTGAGTCTGGCCCTGGCCCTGTCCCCGTAAGGAAGCCGTAAGGAGGGCAGTGACAATGTGGCTGCTGAGCGCTTTCATCCTGGCGGCTGGTTTTTCTTGTACATGCCCTGCTCACCCCGATGCCTGCACGTCCGCCAGTGGCAAAGGGGACGCTCTCTTATCTCAGCTTCATGTTTCTAATTTTTCTCCTTCTTTCACACAGGCTGTTCTGCACAAATCTTGCAGCAAACCCCAATATCCATCATCAAGACAGAAAGCAAAACGGTGCTAATCCACTGCCGCGTCTCCGATCCTGATTTTAACAACATTTTCATTCACTGGTACCGACAGAGGCCTAATGCAGCTCCCGAGCGCATTGCCTACATGTCCTCCCGGGTATTCCTTGAAAACAAGTCCGACGAGGGGAAATTTAGTATCGAGAAGGACCGCGCCAAGTCCCTCTGCACCCTGACAGTGATCAAAGTAACTCTGCAAGACTCCGCTACCTACTACTGTGCTAGGTGGGATGCACAGCGGTAGAAAGCCATAGGGGACCTGCACAAAGACACGCTCTGCTTTCTGAACCAGATCCTGAAGTGTTTGACAACACGCGGGAACATCCCCACCCTACTTTCCCCATCAGCCTTGAATCAGACACGCTGGACAGGCAGCCAGGTACAAAAGACGCTGCTGAGCTAGTGCAGGCTTTGCAGACACGCACTGCAGCCAGCACCAGCAAAGCTGTTATTTCGCTTTACCAACAAAAAGGGCGTTTTCACAGGTCTGGCTGGATTGCCTCCGGGTGGGTGGGCTAGCTAAAAGAAGGAAAAATCTTTTTATTCCCACTACCCTTCAAGCTACATCTTTGGAATAAATCCCCAGTTACATCATTTGTGCGGCAGAATAGAAGGATACAAGTGAAAATAAACTTCAAGCACCGCACAGGACTGCAGATATAATATACCCGTTTTGTATTTCTCTGCTGGTAGAGAACCTTGTTTTAGTTTCTCTTTGTTTTCCATCTGGAGCTGATCATAACCTTCATTTAAGTTAAAACACAAGTCACTTTTAACTGTCTTCAGTGGGGCTTCTCATCCAACACGGCAGCAAGCCTGCAAAACAAACGGCAACTATAAAACAAATATTTATACTTCCATCGTGCAAATAGAAAGACATTAATTTAAGTTATTTCACCCCTCTTCTGTTTATGGCCAAACAACCGATTGTTAAAATCACAGGACCACTGTGTTCTGATCCCAAAGGACCCAGTATTCCCAGTCTCTGGTACAAGGTACATTTGGAGATGCCGCCCTGAGGTGCGGCGTCTCACCTTACCTATGATAAGAAGCAGTTACAAGGGCAGCAATCCCGCTCCTGAGCTCCCAAATGGCTGCTGTGTATTTTCCTGGCCTTTGGCATTCAACCTGTGTGATGGGCAGTAATTTGAGAGCCTTCAAATTCATTAAGTTCCATGTTCTTATTTTTTTTCCTTTTATTGGCAATGGACCTGAGGAAAAGTGTCTGACCCCAGGCGTTGTTTAGCAGCCTTCAACTAGTCTAAGAGCAGTGGTAAAATTGCTTCAGACTACAAAATTACTTTGTAAACGAGGTAACGTAATTTTGTGCGTGTGCATGAGAGAGAGAGAAGGTGAGTTTGTGCCGCTTGTGTAAAAGCCATGATCAGGCTGTTAACATTTAGCAGGGTTCAGTCACGCTGCTTTATCTCAACATCACCCGCCTGCCGCCTCTCCGGATGATGCCCAAGTCAGTCATTTCCTTTCCTCAGCCGCCGCCTCCGTCCCTGCCGGGAGAGCTGTCGCCTTCCTGCCGGCGGCAGACGCCGGCGAGAGCCCTCGGGATGCTGCTGCTCCCGCTCCTGGTCCTGGCTGCGGCCTGCTCTCGTAGGTTCCCTTGTCACCACGGCACGGCGCGGGGCAGCGGCGGGAGGCAGCCCGGGTTTAGGAGTGCGAATGAATAGCGGGCTGAGCGCTTGTTGTGTTTTCTCTTCTTCTTTCTAGACGGACAAGCACAAGCGCTTCTGAAGCAGAGTCTAGCATCCGTTACCAAAAGGCAAACTACAACTGCATGGATTGAGTGTATAGTCGAGGGCATATCTGATTTCCAGTCTGCGTATATACATTGGTACCGACATATACCCTCCAAAGCTCCCGAACGGATTCTGTATATCGGATCAGGTGCAGCTTCTTATGATGACAATGCCTATAGGAGCAAGTATTCTTCTTCGAAGAAAGGTACAAATGTCTGCACTTTCTCAGTCAATAACATCAACCCCAACGACGAGGGTACCTACTACTGTGCCTACTGGCAGTCCCACAGAACTGGCAGACCACAGGCAGCCTGTACAGAAAGCTGCCTGTACCCTGAGCGGCAGGCTTCCTCTCAAACGCAGAGAACCACGATGGCACCTTCCTGCCTCTAAAACATCCCCACGGGGTTATGCTGAGTACGTAAATACAAATGATGGACAGAGAGAACAGCAAAGAAATGCAGCGTGCTACAACTCAGCTGGTATAATGCTGGGGAAAAGGAGCGCTCCTGTGGGTGATGGTAATGACAGCTGAATTATACAGTAACACAGATCGTCTTTGCTGAATATAGATGCTTTCCCAAATACAGTCTGAGCTAGCAAAGGTGAGGCAAATGGCAGGGAGGGAGCATAGGAGGAGGATATTCGCACTGAAAATCTAGCTTGGGAGACTTCAAATCCAGGTCACGATGGAGATACTGGTGATACTCATCACTGGTCACTCCCATCTTAACGATTATGATGATGACTGCTTATAACACCGCTATCCCTTAGGACCCCTTGTTACAGACAAGGATCTGTTACACTGGGCAACTCCTGAAAAGACGGCCCTGAGAAAGGGTTGTGAAGGCCGTTTAGAAGAGAAAGCTGCAGACTAAAGCAGGGAACGTATGGAAACGGTGACACAGCACTGCTCAGCCAGGCAGCTGGGAGCAGAGCCAGAGTAAAAGTTCATTTATGTGGCAATGGTATTCACAGTCCCATGTCCATATGAGTGTTTCATGCAACTCGAGTGCGTCATTTCCTCTCCTCAATGGCAGTCCATCCCCCACCTGAAGAACCTCAATTCCCACAGGCCCAGCCGTCTTCTCTGAAAACATCATTGCTGCAAGTTCTTCTTGCAGCTTTAGTTTGGCCTTGGAAAATACCTTCTTCTCTGTCTTTCACTAATAATAAAGACAGAGTCTTCAAGTCAGTAAATTCCATGCTTATAATTTTTTTTTGTTGTTCTTTCATTGTAGATATGTCTACGCTACAGGACCTGACACAAGTTCATGTATCTATCACAGGGACAACAGAACAATACGAATTCTCTGTACTAGTTGTGAGATGAGATTTAATTGTGTGCACTGCTATTGACAAAGACCTAAAAAAGATCCAGAGAGGATTCTCTCAATTTTGAGTCAGAAAATGAGAACTCTTTCTCAGGGAAGGGCGTGCTGTGTGGTGACTGTTGCCCAAGGGACCATTTGCCATGAAGCCTTTGCAGGGAACATTTTCAGGGCTCTGAAATGAGGGAAAGTACAAGAAAAAGCAGAGGGCAGCAAACAGCTGGCTGTAAGACATGCATGCTTCACCCTGGCTTCACTTCACCGTGTCTTGGGCAGGTGGATAAGGCTGACAAGACCGTTTGGAGCTGTTCAAGTAAGAGTAAGAGATGATAGTGCACTATGACTTATCCCATTTGTGCTACCAAAGCAGGCAGGACATTCTAGGAAAGGCTGGGGAAATGCGCTTCTGGGAGAGCTTTGGAGCACCTGCGGAGAGGAGAACAGCCTGGGGAACGGCCATACTGAACAACTTGAGTTTTTATGTGTGAGCTCAGCAGGTAAGTCTGAGAGAATGTAGCAGACTGATAGATGGAGAAAAATTATTTCAGGCTGAGTATTTTAGGTCTTTTCTACACCGTTTACTGATGTGGTTTAGCTTGTCAGTAAATATAACCCCCTCGAGTTAAAGCGAGTTGAAGAACGACCATTGGCTGTGCCAAATGAGTCATTTCCTCCTCCCAGTTGTTTGATGCTTTCTCCACCTGAAGGGCTTTATAACGGTTCTGCCTTTGTTTATTTCATTTCCAGGTTCAATCCACACGGGCAGCATGTGGCTGCTTCCAGTCCTTCTTGCAATTTCATTGTGGTCCCGTAAGCCCTTTCTCCTCTCCCCTCTCCTTCCCAGGTGCCGAGAACAGTCCCGGCTCCAAATTCCAGCGGTTTCTTCCCCTCACACAATTTCTCCACTTCCCCTTCTAGGTGGAGATGCGCAGGCAGCGCCGGTGCAAACCCCGGAGCTGCGGAGGCAGGTGAAGGGCAGTTCTGCCAGCATGGCGTGCCGAATGAGCGCCGAAGACGTCGTGCACTGGTACAAGCAGCTTCCCGGAGAGCCACCGAAGAGGATACTGTACGTGTCGGGACAGTTACCTTTTTTTGATGACAGCAGCGACAGAAGGAGATTTCAAGTTCAGAAACATCCTAGTGAGCCCCTCTATGGTCTCACAATAGACTATTTAACCCTGAGGGATTCTGGCACTTACTACTGTGCATATTGGTTTTATCAAGGCATCACAGTGTTAGATGGGCAAAGATAAGCCATACAAAAAGGCATTTTGCGCTCTGAACCGCAAGGTTTGGACTCTGCCAAAATGCAGATACTTCCCTATTCCACTCTTCTCTCACAATTTTCTGCAACAGGATAAGAAAAACAGCAATTTATCATGACAACTGCTGAATATATGCTGTTAATAATCAGTATATCATTTCAGTACTCACACATATCTGTAACATACAGAAAACTGGAGAGTCCCAGTCACTTTAGCGTAAATATATTGAACTTTGCTCTTAAGATGAAGGCTTGATTGTACTGAAAGCACTCACCTGACAGTGAACACTGCCTGTCTCTGTGTGTGAACAAATGTGAGCTGTAAATTTCTCTTCTCTGTTAGAACCCTTGGAGCAAGTAGAGAAACGTATCTCCATCCCCTCAGTGCCTTCTCTTGAAAAAAAAGACATGAATATAAAAGGAGGAGAGAAGACCAGATGATCTTGCACACCCTCCTTCATATTTTTCTTTTGCCTTCCTTTGCATTTCAGTCTCTACAAATTCCTACAACATCCCAGAAAACCCAGTTTTATTGTCAGTTTCTCACCTGATATGTCCAGGACAGAACTGAAATCCTCAGCCACAGGCCTATGCCCCTGGCAAGCGGAGACTCTCAGGCCCTTCAGGACAAGTGTACTGAGTTTTACAAATCAGGTTCTACGATCAAAGACTGTTTCTAGGAAAGCTGGCATTTGCCTGACAGCTAAGTCAGAAAACTGAGATAGTTTTGTGCCTTCGAGTTCCTGAGTTAAGACAGAGTGCACATATTCAATATCCTGTGAAATATTCCACTAATGTGTCTGGACCTTCAAAAATGAGCACAAATACCTCCATAGTGCTGGTTTTCCAGTTCCACAGGCTCGGAACGTGGGTTTTGCTGGACTTTTGGAAAGATTTGAATATGTAAAAGCTTGCTTAGATGTTTCTGGCCTCCTTAACTATTTGAAAAACAGGTTGTAGTACATGTGACCTCAGATGTTAACTTGTCAGCTTGCTTTCTGTCTTCACATTGTGGGATGTGAGGATTCCTCACACCCAGTCTAGAAGGTTTCTGGAGTGAGTTGACAGCAACTTCCTAACACAGGTGATTGAGCAGCCAACAAGGAAGGGCGCTCTGCTGGACCTCCTACTCAAAACAAGGGAGAACTGGTTGGGGTTGTGAAGGTCAGGGGCAGCCTTGGCTGCAGTGACCATGAGCTGGTGGAGTTCAGGCTCCTGGGAGAAGGGAGCAGGGCAAAAAGCAGGACCACAACCCTGGACTTCAGGAGAGCAGGCTTTAACTTCTTCAGAGATCTGTTTGGGAGAATCCCATCAGATATAGCCCTGGAGAGAAGAAGTGTCCAGGAGAGTTGGTTGATATTCAGGAATCTCCTCCAAGCTCAAGACAGGTCCATCCTGACAAGTAGGAAATCAAGCAGAGGCAGTAGAAAGCTTCATGAATGAGAAAAAAGCTCCTAACTGAACTCAGGCATAAAAATGAAGTGTACAAGACGTGGAAGCAAGGGCAGGTGGCCCAGGAGGCGTACGGAGCTGCTGTTCAACCATGCAGCAATGGGTTTAGGAAAGCAATAGCCCAGCTGGAGTTGAATTTGGCAAAGGATGTGAAGGGGAACAAGAAAGGATTCTACAAGTACATCAGCAGCAAAAGAAAGACTAGGGAAAGCTGCTGAATAGGGCAGGGATACTGGTGATAAATGACATGGAAAAAGACCAAGATACTCCATGCTTCCTTTGGCTCAGTATTCACCTGTAAGACCAGCCTTCAGGAATCCCAGGCCCCTGAGAACAGAGGGAAAGTCTGGAGTAAGAAAGACATACCCTTGGTGGAGGAGGATCAGGTTAGTGAGAACTTAAACTGAACATACATAAATCCATGGTGCCTGACAGGATGTACACACAAGTGCTGAGGCAGGTGGCCAATGCCTTTGCAAAGCCACTCTCCATTATCTTTGAAAGGTCACAGCAATCAGTACAGGTTCCCGAAGACTAGAAGAAAGCAAATGTCTCTCCTATCTTCAAGAAAGACAAAAAGGAAGACATGGGGAACTACAGGCGGGTTACCCCCCATCTCAATCCCTGGGGAGATGATGGAGCAACTAATCCTGGAAACCATTTACAGACACATGAAGGTGAAGAAGGTGATCAGGAGTAGTCAGCATGGATTTACAAAGGGGAAGCTATTTAGATAGCTTTAGATAATGAAGCTCTCTGCAAAGTGGATGTTGGCCATTTCATCAGTCACAAGTTTATTTGGTGATAATTTGAACCTGGAAAGATATATTGTTGAAGACGACTCTGGCCACTGCATGTGTCCTCCTGGCATAGACACCATCAAGTTTGATCTGTAATTATTCCTACTGGGAGACTTGCTGTGTTAGAAAGCTACAGTACAAAACCTAGACAGTGGCTGTAATTTAGACATTTAATTGTGTGAGACCCAATCACTACCGTATTCCTTTACTCTTCATCTGGGATCAGGTGCCTGACAGACTTCTGCTGTGTGATCAGAAGAATAGCAACATACTGCTACTGTTTTATACACGTCCTGGTAGTTTTTGGCAACAGGGGCTTGATTTCAGGTCCTCAACGTAAAATTGCCACACAGTTTTCACTCTGATTAACTGTAGTTGCTCATGCAGGAGACTGTCATGGGATGCTGCTGGGATGAGTGACTTTCTCCTTGCACCTCTTTCCCTTCACCTTAAAGTCTGCTTCATATTTCTCTTCCTTGTCACTTTGATGTCACTCACCACCTAGTCACTTTGTTGTGCCTGCTGGTCCTTGAGTCATTTGTCCTTCTCATCCCTCTCAGGGTGGCCTGACAGAAAATTAAATAGACTTTTCCACGGTTATTTATTGGGAAGAGAGGGACCCTTTCCATTGCCACCAGACAGGGGCAGGTGTCTCCTTGCCTGCCTCCCCCTGGAGCCTTGCGCTCACGGGCACCTTCCCAAGCTGATTAGCAACATGTGGCCAACTGCCAGCAGGAGGGAGGCCGAAGCAGCTCATCTCCCTTGTGCCCAGTGAGCTGCAGTCCCTGCTCACCGGTCACAGGGGAGTGTCCTGCAGCACCAGCCCCGCTCATCGAGATGGCCCTCTGCGATGGCTGTTGAGAGCAGCCCTCACCAGGCTCGCTCTTCTTTTCCAGTCTTCCTTTCCAAGAAGTGTTTGCATCTCAGCTGAGCTTTGAAACCAAAATCCTGTGGCTGTGCATTTCCTCCCGCACTCGAAACCAAAGCGGAGGTGCGTCCCCGCCGTGCAGCTGCCCTGGTTGCTGCAGGCTGATGGCCTCCAGCTGCTTCGGTGGAGGGCAGCACCAGCACGGGGGCACCCTGGCCGCCTCAGCATGCTGCAGCTGGGTGACTAAGCTGAAGCAGCAAAAGGAGGTCCCTAACAGTATGGGGGAATGCCTCCCGCCCACTCGGGCACTGTACACCTCTCCTCACCCCTCCGGGTGACGACATGCACTCACCGCCCACCGGGGTGACCTCTGGGCTGAAACCTTCATGCTGGAGCTGCTCTTGCTTGCAATCCTTTCTCAGTGGCTCCGGCTTGAGTTTTCAAGGGTCACAATCCTAGGATTTACCAATGTTTCTCGGATTTACCTGAAAAGCAGACTGGACAACAACCTCTAACCAATTTTAGCATTTGCCATCCTGGAGAGGGTTTTCTGCAAATGCGCCCCATCTGCTTGCACACAGAAGACCTGTTGCTGAAGAAAGCTCAAGAGAGCCACATCCTCCTTCCACACAACATTGTCCCCATCTGGGGTCCCTTTCACCCGCGTCTGACTCTCAACGACAGCAGAGCGTGACAAGCAAACATGCTGCTGTTGGCAGCACTTGTGGCCACAGCTGCTTGGTCTTGTAAGTCCTTCCTTATTTTCTTACTGTTCCTCACAGGCACCCATGGCTTCTTCCCAAATCCCTGAATTCCAGCAAATGACATAATTTCTCCTTTTCTCTTTCCTAGATGGATTTGCACAAGAAATTCCTGTGCAGAGCCCTATATCCATCACCAAGTTCCAAAAAAGTGCACGGATGACATGTGAAATTCAAACATCAGGGGCAAGATTTGATGACACTGTCATACACTGGTATCAACAGAAGGAGGGTAAAGCTCCAGAGAGGCTCCTGTTCTTTTCAGGAGGGAAAGCTTTGGTTGAAAGTGGCTTTCAAGCAAGCAGGTACCTGGTTGAAAAGGTTTCTGGCCAGAACCGGTGTGTTCTTACAATAAAAGATGTAATTCCAGATGACGCTGCTACTTACTACTGTGCCTACTGGGATCCTCACTGTGATAGAAATTCAAAGATCATCACGGCAAAAAGAAAAAACCTCCCTCAACGTCTGAACCACAGGGTTGTAATTGTGCCACTCCCCTGATCTTCTAATTCTGTCTGGTATCAGCTGCAGAAAGGCCAAACCTTTTTCTGTACCCAAAAAAGCAGCTAACCCTGCACAACTGTCCTTATCGAAGTCTGGGTTGTCAATAGCATTCTGGTCTTCAAACACACGTCTACTATTTTAAGCCAAAGGAAGTCTTCACTGCCTTAAGAATTAGCACATAAATACTGGAAACTCACCTGCTCCTTTGGTGAGCCATGGCAGAAGTCTGGTGGCCCTTGAGGGGAGCAAACGTTGCATTGATGTTCTAGTCCAGCCACTGTTCTCCCCTAGGAAAGAAGGCAGTAAAAGAAAGGCAACATGCTGAAGAAAGTACCGTGGTGGTGGGAACGGTATGCTTGCCACCACCTAGCACTTCTAAGAAAAAGCTTTCCGTGTTCCCCACTGCAGTCTTCTTTGCTCTACATGTAAACAACTGTAAGTCCCTGGAAATATTGTTTACCTAATTCAGATACCGCAAAATCCCACACGGACCAATTTAAATCAGAGATTTACAGTCTCTTATCCACCACAGCTGATGACGTGCTGCTTAAAAACATCCTCTTCTTTCATTTCATGTTAAGGTACATAGGATAAACAGGTTTCTTTGGAAAGAAGGAGATTTGCTGAAACTATCAAGTTTGATGGACTTATTTCAAATTTGCAGTGAGTTAGTATATGGCCCTGGGCACCGCAAGCATTTCACAGGAGAACCTGAGAGGAAT
The DNA here is from genome assembly GCF_964195595.1 of Calonectris borealis. Lineage (NCBI taxonomy): Eukaryota > Metazoa > Chordata > Aves > Procellariiformes > Procellariidae > Calonectris > Calonectris borealis. The sequence goes on from NC_134313.1 coordinate 115,279,247, forward strand.
AATTTTTGCTTGTGCCTTTAGCCAAGTATGTGCCTACTCATCAGATCGGACTAGATGCAAATAAACACTAACCACCAGTAGCCTCAGGCCTTGAAAATCTTAAACACAAAGTGAAGTTAAGGACACAGGTGCTTACTGATTTCACTGAATCCTCTTGGTATCTTCAGGGCTAGTTGGTGCCGTAATGCCCAACTCTCAACCAGAAATTGGTACTCTCACATGCTGTCTTTATTTATAGGATCTCATGGCAGTTTTCCAAAGAGTTTCCTCTTAGTTCAGTGAATCATCGTTTTTTGTTTTCTGCCTTCCGTGTGCAGTGGTTTCCAGCATCCATCACTACTGCACTTGCACTGCTGCAGTCAGCATTGATGTTTTTCTCAGGGACCCTTTCCTTCTGGTCCTGTCATGGTGTCAGAAAGCTTCCTGAAGGAGACCTCATTCTCGTTGGAGCGTGTGGCATCACTATGCCCATTTTATGATAGTAAAATTGATGTGGACCATTAAGAGACCCTACTCTAGTGGTTTCACCACCTCTGGCACACTCCAGATGTCTCACAGGGGACCAGAACTTCCCACGCTTCACAATAGCCGTCCATGGTCTGTCCACAGAGCAAAGCCTCATGCAGGGGAGAGTCTCCTTCTTCCCTTCCCTTCCCTTCCCTTCCCTTCCCTTCCCTTCCCTTCCCTTCCCTTCCCTTCCCTTCCCTTCCCTTCCCTTCCCTTCCCTTCCCTTCCCTTCCCTTCCCTTCCCTTCCCGCTTGCTCCCCCATCCCCACTGCTCCGCACAGGAGCTCAGGGGACATGTTCCTCTGGCTTGACGCATAGTATCACCAGCTGCCACCCAAGGCAGTCCTCTCCTCCTCCCACGCGGCATTGCTCACTCTGCACCAGGGCCGGTTTCCTTCTCCTCTGAGTCTCAAAGACAGCGGAGTGTGACAAGCAAACATGTTGCTGCTGGTAGCGCTTGTGGCCACAGCTGCTTGCTCTTGTAAGTCCTTCCTTATTTTCCTACCTTTCCTCACAGGCACCCATGGCTGTGCTAACAGGTGTCTTCCCAAATTCCTGAATTCCAGGTAATGACATAATTTCTCCTCTTTTTTTTTCCCAGATGGATATGCACAAGTAATTCCCATGCAGAGTCCTCTGTCTGTCACCAAGTCTAAAGGAAGTGTACGCCTGGAACGTCACTTTAAAGACTTCTCTGGAAATTTTGATCGCACCATCATACACTGGTATCAACAGAAGGCGAATAAAGCTCCAGAGAGGATGCTCTACTTATCACAGACAAAAATAGTAGATGAGGGCTTCCAAGCGAACAAGTACATGGTTGAAAAGGTTTCTGGCCAGAATCGGTGTGTTCTTACAATAAACAATGTCATTCCAGACGACACTGCTACCTACTATTGCGCCTACTATCATAGTCACAGTGGTAGAAACTCAGAGATCACCGAGACAAATACTCCCTCAGCGTCTCAACCATAAATCACTTGAAAGATCCCAACTCACTTCCCCCGGTGTGGATGAGCTGCCTGGCCTCACACACAGGCTCTGGAGAAGCAGGACATGCGTGGTGCTGACCAACTCCTTGGAAGCATCAGCTGCCAAAAGTTAGAGATTTTGACTGAGCAAGTGAAAATGCAAAGGGGATGATGAAGGTCCAATATCTAACCCCTTTCCATTCCATCTTCTCTTCCTTTTCGCTCAAGCATGTCAGCGAACTGGTTGCAAGGATTTATTTAACGGAAAGGGGGCAGTTTTCCATATTGTTGTTCCTGGAAATAGGTCAGCACATTTTACTGGAGGTCTTCAAAGACTTTGGCCTGGCAAACAAAACTGAAATAGAGAGTTTTAGGCTGAAGGTTTGTAAAATTTTAAGCAAAGGAAAGGGAGTCTTCTTTTCACTTAAAAGTTAGCAGCTGTCAGAGGAGGAAGATTTTCTATTTATTCCTCCTGAGATCTGGAGGTGGGCATTTTTGTTCTTTCTTTTTGAGCTGTATCAGTCCCTTTCCCCCTCCTTCTTTCTTATCACTGTCTCTATTTCATTGGTGTTCATCATAGTAGTGATGCATTGGAATCAACCAAAAAGTTGGATACAGAGTTACCAAAGTTAGTACCAAAGAAAAGAGCTTTCCATAGTTACGAACAACTTTTCGTATTTATGTCTCATACGCAGAGCACCCCTCGTAGCTACTGCCTCCAAGTGCATGCTGACCCTCCTGCCTGAGAAATTCATCCACAGATGTTTTTCTTTACCATCAAGCCTCTCCTTAATATTTTCTTTTACTGTGGTACCCTGATACTCTCCTCACTTGGTCCATTGAAGTGTAACTCATTAAAGAATATTAGTCTGATGGGACGAAAAAGTGACACAACAGTTTCAAATATGTATTAGGTCTCCAAATAGCTACAGCTCAGTTTTGTCCTCCTCATACTTGCAAGCCCAGTTCATACAGGGCAGTTAGACAAGCTGTCTGCAATATGCAGTGTTTCACTTTATTTCGTCTAATGAGACCTCCCAGCTACTCACTGTCATGACCATAATCCAACAGTCCCAGCAACTGCAGGTGAGATGGTGGTGGCCTCCTTCGCTGTGTGTCTAAGGACATGGCAGGAAAAGATAACAGTTGGCACCGTTATCTGTCTACATCACTCCTGCCATTGCTTTGTGGTTGTGATTACGATGTTCCTGCCCACGAGCTTTCAGAGTAGACAATTGCTTTTGTTACACCTACTTCAACTGAAAGACCTTCACCCTCAGTCTAGTTCCTCCCTCTAGCCGCAGATCGTAATTTCTTACCGTTGTTTTGCAGTCGGTATGCCACACGAGATCCCAGAAGCACTCAAACTCAGTTTCTTTTAAATGGCAAACTAAGCATGGAAGCTGTTTGATCAACAGTAGCAGTGACTCCTCTGATGTTACCTTGGACTGTTTTGTAAGAAACCCGTGCGCAAAGGAAAAGCCTCCTTCTCCCACCAGCTAGTATAGGAAAAGATGCCAGTGAGCTGCTGTTGCAGAGCCTGGAGTGATTCCAGGAGATGGGCAGACACTAACCACGTACCAGGGCAGAAAACGCAACCTGCAGCACACGGACACCTTCGGATGCCTATGGTGCTGGCTCTCCTTCCTTTCCCTCTGCTGAATTGTATTAAGACAACTAAAAATGAACTCCATGCTAGTCGTACTTGATGTCATTTAACTGCAGGCGAGAGGGGGTGTACCCCTTTGGGAAAGAGCAGGATCGTCACCTGAAGGTATGTGGGTTTTAAGATGCCCAACCCTGTGCACCTATTTGTGTGTCTAAAATTGCAGAGAAACCTTCACCCAATTCTTAGGCGTTAAGCGGAGGGGATATCTAACAAATTTGCAACACTTTGGGAAAGAGATTTGCTCCGAAGGGCATTAGATATCAGCTGAACAACCAGGTACGAGTCTGAAATTCCTGATATCCTCCCAGTAGCCAAGGGCCAGGCCTTCACTTAGTCTCCTGGGGCTGATTGGGAAAAAAATGGGATTTTCTTCAACAATGGCATAGCAAGAGAGCATGTTAGGTTATTGCAAAGTCAAAACATAGTGTGGAGCACCTGGATCAAATACTTTGGCACAGGAACCAAGTTAATTGTCTCCAGTAAGTACCATTATTATTGATCTGGTTTTTACAGAGTAATTCAGGTTCTCAGACAATTAAGAATGAAAGACTGCAGGAAAATTAATTTCTGCCTGATAAATCGTGTTTTATCTGTGAACTGTGGTGGTGCCCCAGTTGTGTGGGTTGATGGGCAATAAATATATCGACCTCGTGAATACAGAGATCGCCTCTAGAACAAGTACTGAATACTTATTAAGGACGGTGGAATGGAAAAATGAGGAGAGGTAAAAATTTAAATATTGGGATGGATTCATTCCTGTTTTGGGAAAGAAAAGTGAACTGCTTGAAAGTTTCCTCTCAGAACAGCAAGTGAGAAATGCAAAAAGTTTCTTATTGATAGAGATGGTGCAGTCTAAGTTGACCGGGAAGGAAAATTGCCTGGAATGTAATAAATTTCTAGTTCCTTGCCCTACTGAAAGTAATAGGTTTACTTTTGCATTTGTATTATTCTTAATTGTGGTGAAGCTATGCAATCAATAGGATGAATGCTGTTTTCAGTATAAAGCCTATAGCAATGCCTACAGTATGTTGCTCAGAAAATACATGATATTATCAAGGTGACTATAACTAAGTCAAATCGTACAAAGCAGACGAGAGTTAGAGAGAAATTTGAAATGTTATCCATGCCTCTGACCAAAAATGTTCTCTGCTGCAATTTGCAATTAAACTGTGCCTGTGTAGAAGCAGCTGATTTTGCCAAAAAGACAAGAGCGTAACCATTTACCTAGGGCATGAACTTAGTTATGGGCATCAGTAAGTTTTGTTTAGAATATGGACTTTGCATTTAAAATGTGGACTTCAAAATATAATTTTGATGAAACTTTAGTTAAGGTACTTTCACACAACGAGTAATTCACAAGATAGGACTCTTAGGAAAAAAAAAAATCATTTACCTGTAGATTTAAATCAACAAATAACTAGTAAACTTCCTTAATTTCCTTTGGGAATCATAATGTAACCGCATTTCTCCTTAAAACAGCAAAGAAGGTTACTTCAGAGAAAACCTAGCAGAGCAGAGGCAACAGATCTTTGTTAGAGAAATCCCAGAGCTAGAAGGATTAGAACAGTTATAAAATAAGCACGACACTGCTTTCTGCTCAGAAAACGCTGGGTTTAAAAACCTGAACTTTTTACTCACTACAAAAATAGAAGTATTTCTAAAAATGTCACTCTAGTCAATGTTGAAAATTCAGCTATTGCACTGGGCCAGATTTATCACCAACCACTAAATCAGAGAGACTTCTTCTGTAGCCTATGCAAGAAAAGTGCAGTGCAGGAGATATTGTTAAGCATTATCAGACTGTGGGATGTTGATGTCAAAATATTTGGAAGTGGAACTAAGCTTATTGTTTCAAGTGAGTACAAAATGTAAAACTTAACTACTTCCGAAATGCTTTTCAATACAGTTACATACTGGCTGCGTGAAGTGCTCTGCTATTTTAGCTCCCGCTAGTTTTAACCCTACTGCATGCTTTGCAGGATTTTCCTCTTAAACAGCATTTCCATATGCAGAACACAATGTAATTGTTCTGTATTTATGCATGAAATGGGGGAAACACAACAGCTGTTGCAGCACAGAGGTATAACTAACCCCATTATTATTTTCTTTATAAAGGTGAATTTAAATATGGCAAAGATAGCATTTGGAGAACTGAAAGATGTTTTTGTCTTTAAATATGCATATTCATCCTTTGTAATATTTCTAATTCATTCTGAAAGAAAAATGTCAAACCTTTGGGTTACTCAAATTCTTTGAAAAGCAAAACGCTTTCCTTTAGCACTACGTCTGACTATACTAAATGAAAGGAGTTAGATCTGAGATATGCCCAGAACTGTCTGAAGACTCGCATAGTTGAAAGGCTGCTCTCGCTTCCTAGCTTTTGCAGAAACTGCTTATTATCAGTTATTACTATTATTAAGGAAGAATGCCAAACTCAAAATGTTTTGACATACTTATCAAAATTATTTTGCTTCAAGAAAACTTCAGGTGCTCTTTGATACTTGCCTGTGATTCGGCTTAGCTAAGCACCTGAGATGAAAATAGTTTGCCTAATTCTGACCATCTGAAAATGGTGTATCATCTGGTTAGTAGGAGGTTTGATTCCAATCCATGCAGGGTTTTCACATGTTACTGACAACAAAAATATTGGTCGGGGGTCTTGTGCTGCTCAGATGTCAGCATAATGTTCACCAATTCTAGGTCTGATTTTATGGGGGTGTATAAGGAGCAAATTACTTGGCCAATATCTGATCAAATAGATCCCCTGCTAGTGCTGCCTCTCTCCAGAAAGCAGAGACGGAGCCAAGGTGCTTAATCTGCACCGTCCGTCTAAACTTTCAGAAGACTAAAATTAGTTGAGATGAATCCTGTCCATTTAACAACATACATGCCCTCAAAAACTTCCACCTTTTTTTTTTTTTTAGTTTAGTTTAGGCAACTGCTCTGTTTTACTTTCCTAGGGTCTAAAAATTGATTATACAGCAAATCTGATTTTCTTTAAAGAATACTATTTACCCATATAAAGATAACAGAGTTGCACTGTTATTGCAAAAACTTTATTTACTGTGATTGCTTATTACATCATGGTGTTTGGCTCCGGTACAAAACTCATTGTGTCAGATAAGTTACATGCTATTTTCCATCCAATAAGCTATAGGAGCTTGGGGTGGTCATATAGAAGAGTGTTATAGTGTCCTAGAAGGCTCTCAGCCCGCTTAGAGCCTCAGCCGGCACCGTCCTTGCGCAGGATTCCCCTCCCTGGCTTGTCATTCCTAGCCTTGTTGTATTTGTCGCGCAGTGGTTTAGGATCACAAACATTGCTGAAAAGGAGCTATTTTGAGCCACTTTTGATTATACTCCTCCTTGGAAATGTGGTGGAAAATGGCCTGTAGTAGTTTCCAGAGTCCTTGTTCTTTCCTCCAGCTGTACTGAAGGAATAAGCAGGGAATCAAGCAGCTGTGAATTAAGCATAAAAAAAGAAAACCTCTTCCCAATATAGATACAATGAGCGATATGCAATGGCCATTGCCAAAATCCATTTTTTAATTAGGCTAGTAAAAGTGAAATAACTTGTCCATAGTTATTTTTGTCATGTACACAGCACTTTGGCAGTAGAAAAAATTAGTACCTCCAAATGCTCTTCTTATTGCTTAATAACACACGTATGAAGAAGTGATCCATTTTTTTGCCTTTCCTGCAGAGACATTTATTTTAATGGAAAGTGGAGGACAAAAACCTTTTTCCCATTAAATGTGCTTTAAACGCCATAATCCTGGAATAAACAACTACACAAACACAAGGCAGAGGAACTATTGCTACCAAATGTTTTAAGCCTAGTTAAATACATAAACTTATATTAGCCTATCAAGCAAATATTGTTGTTGATGATTTATGTCAGAAAGACTAAGTAAATCATAACTATAATTCAATAGAAATATCCGTGTCAGGATAAGCGTGCTGGTTTTAGTGAAAATCCTTACCTTGTTAATCAGGTAGTCGCCATGCTTTTAGTATCTACAGTTTAAAATAAATTCTTTTCAAGCACCACTCCAATTCTGTAGGATTTTGTCTTTATGTGCCCAAGGCTTCTGACTGATTAATAGAGTAAAAGGGCTGTAGTTACCTCATGCTTAAGATCAGGCATTTCATCACAGCTTGCCTTTTCAGAGGTGACTATCCAACATTAGCTCAGAAAGTTAGTCCTAACGGAAAGAAATGGAGAAAACCAGGACTTAGGATAAGTGACTTTAATTCAATTGAATCATCAGGGTTTGAGCTTGAGCAGAATCTTTTCCCAGATCTATACTGAAAGAGTCAAATGTATAAACAGCCAAACTCCCATCAACTTGTAATGAACTTGATTTTGTTCTTGTTGGTCTTTTTAATTAGTTCTGACCAAATGAAAGTTGCTTGAGACTTACAATAATGCAGGTAACAGAAAGGCTGGGATTTGAGAGACTGGGTTGGCATTTGCATTTGGTGGAATAGATGAGTTTTTAGAAGCTTACAGCGGAACAGGAATATTAATCCAACATAAACTGGCAATACAGGATTCTTCTGCAAGTATCTTTCCAGGGAATTTAGGCACTCACAAGGTCACAACAGGGAAGCCAAGACTGAACCGAACACTGAACCAGCCTCTCCAAATCCAGTTTTTTTCCTTCAGCACAGAAGCAGAGTAGCTTGCTCAGCCAGCGTGGGGCTGGTTTCCCTCTGCCACCCCTTCTGCTACAGCTGCAGCTGGGTCTCCCTGGCAACTCAGAAGCATATTGCTAACTTATTTTGAAGTGATAAAAAGAACAATCTACTAACATTTCTAGGAAATAATTTCACAGCAGAAATTATGGCAGGAATATTTGATTTGTTTAAATGCTAGTTCCTAAATATTACTGAAGTATCGACCTTGTTTTCATCAAATACATTAAAGTTTAGAGCTCAAAAAGCTACAATTACTTTTTTAATTATACATTATAAAATATACGTTGCCTAAAGATAGATTATACTTAAATTTATTTATACATTACCTGAAGTTGGATTAAACTGACTTTCTGCCCTTTTAAATCAAAATGGTGAAGATTAATATATGCATTAATTTGCAATAGTATTTTTTTTAATGGGGAAAAACATGAAGCCCTGAATCAAAACCTAGTAGACTTGAAAGTCCAAACGAGTGTTAGGGCAGAAGGATGGAACTGTAAGACATAAATAAGGGAAGATGTGGCCACTCAAAAGAAATCTGCAGAGCGAAAGCCTCTTACCATGATTAATATTAATAGGAACATTTGCTAAGGGCTTTAAAATATCAAAGATTTCATGGGCATGAAGATGAATTCAGCATCCAATTCTTTTAAGGCAATGTTCACAAACAGGTTTCAGCGTGTACATTCCCCTGTTCATAATCAGGACTGTTCACCCTCAAATCTTGCCGTACTTGCCTATGCAATACTATTGCAGTAGTCAGTACCAAAAGGAAACATCACACGTGCATCTATCATTCTTCCATCATTCCCATGCACGTCCTTCCCCAGGGCCTTCTGACTTCTCCTGAGGGAAAACCATCTGCAGCTCACATGAAATCCTGCCGCCACTGAAACCAATGGCAACATTTCCAAAGGTCCAGGATTTCCCCCCACGTTTTAATCTTCTGATCATTTATTGTCTGCCTGCAGCTAACCGGTGCAGGCTAACCAGCTAACTCTGTTACCCTAAAGCCATGGCCCAAAAAGATCAGCCTGAATGGGTGATAGCGTGCAGTGCTAGGTGGTTGTTGTAGGATATATATGCGTACACAGATGTACACATACATATATAAAAATGCATTATTTCCCATGTTGTCAAGGTGCTAACCTTTACTGTTCCTCACATTTTCCATAGAAACCTCAGGGAATGCTGAAGGAGCCTCAGTCTAGAAAGTTACAAATCTCAGGTGCGCAGGTTCTGCTTAAATATTTCCATGATTTTGAATGCCCACTGTTAAATTAGGGCTCCATCCTCCATTTTGTCAGTATTCCAAATCCTTAGTTTTTGTGTACATGCAAGCTTATTTATTTAAACCTGAAAGACTAACATAAAAGTGAAATCTGTTGTATGAGCAAACACAGGTTCATCCATACACCATTTTGTAAGGAAAGTTTTAATTATAGAAATCAGAGTGTCAAAAGAAACAGGTGCATTTCTAATAAGAAAATGAGGCTAGGCTGGCACACAAAATGAAGTTTTAAAAACATTGAGACTGGGTGGGTTTTTGCAAAGCACTTGTACACAGTGACTATTACCAAGTCTTCGGAACTGGCACAAAGCTCATTGTTTCTGGTAAGTTTTCTAGCATCTAAGAAAATATCCCTTATTCTGATAATCCAAAATCTAGAGGAGAGGGAAATGTGATATGCTATTTTAAAATTATTATACAGATTAAAATACAGATTTAAAAGTATAATACAGGAAAGTGATGTGGACTTTGCAGTAGGAGAATTCATTTCTTTAGCATCCAAATGCTTGTACAAGAGAGGTCAGGGTAAACTACAGGACTTCACATAAACCATAAACTGCTGAAATATAACTTCTTTTGGAGACTTAGGGCTACATCAGGTCATTCCCTGGCGCAAAGCTTACTGCCCAGAGCAGCAGGGTCAGGGTAACTCAGAAACACGGCTGTAGATCACCCCTTGGCCTCAGAGCAGGGGGAATAGAGGTGCTGTACAGGAAAACATTGTGAGTGCCAACAGATCCCCTAAATCATGGCTGAAGCTCTGCATCTCTCTATTTGGTCAAGGGGAAGGTCTTTCCCCATGGATTTGTCCTAACAAAGCTGATTTATTCCAGCCAAGAGGAACTGAGCTCTCTTGGATGCACGGCAGCACCGGTTAGCTGCAGGCAGACAATAAATGATCAGAAGATTAAAACGTGGGGGGAAATCCTGGACCTTTGGAAATGTTGCCATTGGTTTCAGTGGCGGCAGGATTTCATGTGAGCTGCAGATGGTTTTCCCTCAGGAGAAGCCAGAAGGCCCTGGGGAAGGACGTGCATGGGAATGATGGAAGTTGATGCTGCTCTACAGCATACATAGATGCACGTGTGATGTTTCCTTTTGGTACTGACTACTGCAATAGTATTGCATAGGCAAGTACGGCAAGATTTGAGGGTGAACAGTCCTGATCCCGCATCCATTTAAGCAGATTACAGTAACCTCAACATGCAGAGGATTAGGCCCAAGATGAGTAAATGCCCCTCCACCAGGCTTGAGAGGAGTCGTGGCTGTTCAGGACTGCCTTTCATTAATTCAGTTAAATAGTGGTCTAGCATGCGTGCATTTTTAAATTGTGTGATCAAAAACACCCACCAACCTGGAAAAAAATTAATTTTTCTAGAAAAAAATCTAGAGGAAATATGGTAGCTCAATCATGCCCTGGACAACAACAGTTTTGGTTTGTTTTGATATTTTTTTAAACAAGTGATGGCAAAGATTACTTTGAAACTGAACTTAAAGTACGTATCACTAAAGGCTCTTTGGGAATAGCAGCATTAGCTGAGATTGCATTCAAATTTTCTACATTCATGTAGCCAAATGAATAGACTCTTATTATTCATATGATGGTTGTTAAATCCAGTCCTTGTCAGGCCAAAACGTCCCAAACAGTTTTTGTAAAGGAATGTACCAGAGGGCGTTCAACAAGATATTTGGTTCTGGCACAAAACTCATCGTGTCCAGTAAGTGTTTTCAAAGACTTATTTTTTTAAGTTTTGTAATGGGAAAGCTTTGGAGTGAAGGATGACAGCTCTTTAAGGTATCTGGGGAGGCTCACAGTAGGTCAGGACTATACTACTACGACTGAAGTCGCTGGCAAGCAGGACAAGAACACTGTTTATGAGCTGAGTGTGCTGAGCGCTCTCAGCTCCCACTGGCCTGAAGGGGAACTGAGGAGCTTTGAGTATCAGTCAAAATTACTCCATTTTGTGGGATCATCCAAGTAATAAGAATTAAAATTTCAGCTTAAGAACACATTGAGCTTATTTATAAATCTTATTTATAGATACTTATAAAGAAACTGTGGAGGAGTTTCATTAAGAAAACTTTTGACAGTTAATTTATAAAAACATATATTTTGAACCCAAATTCATTAATAGCTCCTTGATTACAAGCCTAACTCCAGAATTTTATTTGCACAGTGTTTTGCAGGCTCACTGCATTATTACAAGAGAGAAAAGACAGATTTTAGCTTAAGAAATATCTGCACATGCTTATATATAATTTTAAAAAGTAAGATCTATGTATTTCTTAAAACCTGCCTTAGAAAACTGTTTAACAAAGTAAACTAAGTTTAACTAAAACAAAAAAAGACAGTGGAGTGGAAGTTCATGACGTTAAAATTCTTCAGAAAGGATCAGATCATTTGCCCAGAAAAGCCAGCGTAAACTGTCTTGTTGACTTCACGACTTTACAGATCAGCCTGAAAATATATCAAAATCTTCAGCCAATTCTACAAGTTTTCATCCTTTTTTCCGTAAACATACCTACAGTTTATGAAGATATATTTTTTTCCCACACGTAAACATATATATACACATATACATGCAAAACTTAATTTGTTCAGTTCTCCACTGTCACCCATTTACCTATGTGTGTACATGAGACTCTCCCATGCATACACACAGTTGCAGTTATTCAAGCAATATATTTCCTCAATATTGTGATATGATTTAGATGTTTCATTTAAGCTAAGAACCTTTTTATGGTAAAAGGAAAGACATTGGCAATTCCAGAGGTGGAAATTATTCCATCTTAATAGAAGTCTCTAAAATGGTCAGGATGAACTAGCAGCAGGAAGCACCTCTCTCTGCCTCTCTATTTGGATTTGATAATCCAAGAGAATAACATCAAACTAGACAATTAAATTTTAGCCTACTGAAATTAGTCAGGGTAACTTAACTAAGCTTTGAAAATCTAAAAGAAACATCTGAAATAGTCAAGAGGCTTTGCAGAGTACAATGTCACTGGGACAGGAGCTACGTCATGGTCTTCTGAACATATACAACTCTGGAACAAATAAATAATTTTAGGAATTAGTTTAATCTTGCATCCCTAGGAGGACTGATGCAGAAAGAAGATAAAATTAACCCCTAAATTAATGTTAGACAACCATAAAATTGTCAGCAATTTTATTTCTTGTACAACAGAACTCAGTCCACATCTTCATTTCAAATCTCCAAAATGAAGGAAATTAATAATATAAGGGTTATCTTTTTGAAGGTAGACAGCCTTATGCTTTAGTCATCTGTGTTTTTAAACACCAAGTATGAAATACTTCAAAGAATCACTAAGTTGTTTAAGGAGGGTTGCAATGTAGAAGATTGCTCTAGAAGAGCCAGATCATTTAAAGAATGGTGGAAACTTTTTGACAAAAAAAAACATGTTTATATTAATGTGTTTTCTCACAATGCATGAAAACTGCACCACTCAGTCAGACCACACTTTAAACCCTGTGCATCTAGCTGCTCAAATTCAGTGGCGGAGATTTACATAGGAATCTAAAGAGAAAGAGTGGTGTAAGGAGATGAACACCTAAAATCTCTCTGCTGCCTTAAAAAAAAACCCACAGTCTTAAGCAGTACCTTCTATATAACAAAAGTCAGTTTTGAAAACTGTATCCAGTCTTCACTTGCAGTTAAGCATAGACAAAAACGATTGCCCACGAGCACTGCCTATGCACGCACTGCAGAAGTTCATGTTTAACTAAAACAGACTCTTAAATTTCCTATCCACCTTTATAATATCAAAATGTCTTCTCTGTGTGGACAAAATCTGGATGATTTGGACTCCTCCTAATAACATAAGGTTTAATCCAGAGATGCAAATGAAATGGAGATTACCTACAGTTAGCTTGTGGAAACAGCTCACTTCTCATTTAAAATCTATTCACGTATGTTCATAGTGAGCATGTTTCACAAAGCACATCACCTACGACAACCCTGGTATGGATAGATATGCTACATGGATCTTGAAATGTTATCTAGATATAGCATGTTCTTCTGCTTTAGTTTAGTTTTGGTTTTTCGTTTTCAGATGTGTTAATTTAAACATCTAAACAAATCTAGCATTAAAGGAACAGCATTGTCAACCTTTGGGGTCCAGAGCATTTTGTGATTCCATTTTCCTGTCTTTATCAAGATCTTTACCTGGCAAATACATAGAACGTCTTTTTGTTGCCTTCCCCCCCACCCCAAAAAAAAAAAAAATCACAAAATTAGTATCAACTTTTAAAAAATTAATTAGATATAGCAGATGTTCATTAATTAGCAGTGGGGACTTACTGGGGACATAAAACTGCAAAGATTTGAAAGGCAGGTCGTCTATCTTGAACACTCTGTAGACAAAATTTTCATGTAGTTGTTTTTGCATAAACATTATAAACTAATATTAAATTCCTCTTATGAAATGAATGAACAAAGCTCTTTCAGGAACTATTACTACTATTTAAAAATTGTCAAAGACTTGTGCAGACAAATACACTTTCTGACAGCAGCACTGCTTGGAAGGCTGTGGGATATAAGCTCTCACGTTGTTGCCTGAAGTTTTCTAGCTCAGTTTCAAGGGAGATTATTAATATCTTCAACAATATTTCAGTTTCTTAATGTTTCTCAAAAATAATTTTTCAAACTTTTTTGAGTAGGTTTCTAAGTTTTTAAATAACCAGACTTAAATTTATTTTTCTAATAAAATACTCAAGAAATCTTTTAAAAGATATTTTTAGATCTATTCTAGTATTACAGTATTAAAGAGTAGACGTAGTCTACTCTAATCTTCCTCTATCAGATGTGCTGCTTTACAAGAAGCACGAACGAAGCAGTCTAGATGTTAGTGTTCACTAGACAATTTAGGACTTAAATAATGTTTCTCCATGCACATGGCACAGTATCAAAGCTTAGATCAAACATTCTCTGGAATCTGGAAGACTCTATATTATCTAAACAAAAATGACTTTAGAATATTTGAATGGAGTCTTGTCTTCTGATTTTGAGCTTCATTTTCTGTACCAGACTCATAAAAGCCTCTATTCATTTTAGTTCTCTATAAAATAACACATTTTAAAATAAGGTTAAAAGTCATATATTCTATTCCCAATTATTCTAAATAGTATTGTAACTGTTTTTGACTGAAAATTAAAACTTGCCATTTGGCTCCATTGAAATAATATTTAATATAAAGTGTGTTTGAATGCCAGGTTCGTCCAGCTCGCCAAAAACCTATTTTTACTTCAAGGACGGAAACAGCTGTAATTAATCTATCCTATTACCTAATATTCCTTTCATACTTGAGACATTTCTATTCCCATCCTAAGTATTTCATAATAAATTAGAGAGCTAAAACATTTGTTAATAACACATTCAGGTTGTTGCTCTTCAGAATTTGTATTTTGTGGCTGCGTATTTATTTGCTGTACACAATTGATCTTCCAACTCTCTATTTTGTTAATTTTTTTCCCTGCAATAACCAACCCAGACAAAGGAAATTCTCCACCGGCAAACTCTGAAATCCTGCAGAAGAAACATGAAAATCAGATAACCTATGTTTGCCTTATTGAGAAATTCTACCCAGAAGTTATTCGGGTGACATGGACCGATGGAGAAAATAAGGAGATAACAGACAATGTAGTAAAAGGAGACACTTGGAAGCCCACAAGAGAGGATGAATACTCAATCGGCAGCTGGTTAACTGTACCGGTGGAGAACAAAGACAAGAACTATTACTGCAATTACGAGCATGAAAGCCAACAGCGTTCACTGCCGACACAAGGTATATACTACATGTTAAAAAATTCATTCTACATATTATTATAGACATCACTTTTTCTTTGCAACAAAATTATAGAAATAATACTTTCTATTACTGTTCCTGAAAGCATCTGTGCTCCTTGGCACAATAATAGCTAAAATACACATCCAGAGAAACTACCAAAGTTTTCCCAGGAAAAACAACCCAGCCTGTGCTACGCTCCCCAAGTGAACGTCCCCCTGTAATAGGAAAAGAGCAGTTCCTGAACCTCATCAAGAACTAGTGTATGCTAGTGTAAACTAGCATAGCTCCAAAAGGTCTGCACTGAGCCGTGTTGGTTACTTTCCAGTCTACAGAAGTTTCTGGAAACAGTATTGCCTCTCTGTTACCCATGGCTTACATGGGTGTAAGTCCCTCTGATACCCTCTTACATTAGTCACAGCTATAAAAAACTAAGCAGTTAAAAACGAGGTTGCTGGAGATGTAGAGCAAAGTATAAATATATTACTTACTCATAGTCCAGAAAGAGTGAGGTAATAACTATATATGAACATATCTCATTTAATTGTGGAAAGATTGATTATGCAAAGCAAAATCTGAAAGACAATGCAATTTTAAAGAAAAAAGTCACCTATAACCAATGCAAATTGTTTAAATCATGGTAATATCTTTAAGAAAAGCTACCTATATTGGTTTAGATTAATCTCTTCTCAGTACCTACCTCTGTTCAACTTACTATAAATTAAAGTAACTCCAATAAGTGAGAGCATGGTCATAAATAACCATTACATTTCAACCTTCAAAATATATTCTGACAAAAATATGCTTTAAGTTTATTTAGATGGAGGATGTATTTAGAGATGTAATATGGATGTCTTTAAGCCCATGTATCAATGCATACAAACACCATAACCAAGAACAAATACAAATTTGCTGCTTCAAGCACAAAAAGGGGTTTATTTATTTTAGAAAACAATCACCACCAAAATAGCAAATTCCCAAGAGGGGCACCTTAGATCATACTCTCCTCAAGATTATTTAGTGTTGAGCAACCATTAAGTAAAAGACTAATTGAGGTCCCTTCCGAAGTAAATTATTCTGCATTTCAAATAACAGTACGTTGTGAAGGCAAACAGACTCTAGCTACTTCAGTGACAAGATCAGGTGGTCAAATTGACTGCAGTTCCAAGTAAAAGAGACTCTGCCAAGGAACAGCCTAACGGACACATTCCTGAAAGGGCAAAGGCAAACCTCTCACGGCAACGAATACCCAGTCACTTCTCTACCAGCGTTTCCCCCCTTCAAATTCTCTCTGCAAATGAATCCTACCTGTGAACATCTGCTCTGCGGACAGATCTTAAACGTCTTTTTTTTGTTGTTTAATACTAACTTCCCATTTTGCCATTCCTATACTGCCTCTTTTTTCCCTATTTCTCAATTCATGTTTGTTAAAATTAAAGAAAAGCCTAATTGGGGCATTTAAACTCTCTTTCCATTAGATTCTTCAAAGACTGCTCTTCAGGAAGAGGACTGCAGCACATATCCTGGAAACACCACAGTTTTTAATAGAGGTAATTAAAATGTATTAAAATGTGGGAAAATGATGCATGTCATGCAAGAGTTAGATATTGCTACATACGTGCAGAACACCATGAAAATGATCTTTATAAATAGCATACTGGAAATCTTTTAAGTCTGCGGTCTGTAACTTAAAAACGCTTCAGTGCTACTCTGAATTAACTTCTGTTGTGGATTATAAGAAGGGGCTCTCCTACCTTTATTAGGTAGCTTTATTAGGAGCTTTATTAGGATGCTACAGATGCTGTTTGGGCTACTAGATTATTAGCCCGCATTCAGTGCCACTTTTTTAAATACCTGAAATAGTTAGATGCTCAACGCTTCAGCTGACGCTCCATCAGCCTAGCAATTGCCCAGCACTTTGGACAAAAAAATTTTCTTTTAGCTTGAATGGGGATTTAGGAAGAATCGTGAGCACTTACGTTCAAAACATCCAACACAAAACGATTCAAGCAAACACGGTGCTACCGGTAATCAGTGCTGGAAGCACTAGAATTATGTTCTTGCCTTTGCAGGGAATAATAACGCAGCGGCATTGAGAGGCACTCTAGTGCTAAGAAACCCACTCCGTCTAGAACTTATTAGCAGTGCAAACCCGAAGTACAGTCAGACATTGTATGTGTTTATACACTGTCCGCTGGAATCAATGTAATTGCAGCAGTAAACAGACTACACGGTCCCAGTTCTACCCGTCTTTTAGGAGGTTGTACATTACTGACATTAAACAAGATTTTTCTGTCGTATGTTTGTTACAGATCACTTAATGCACAGGACAGCATATTTAGTGTACATCGTCCTTCTTCTGAAGAGCTCCATGTACTATCTCATCGTACTCTTCTTCATCTATAGAATGTGGGCTTCAACCAAGCACCAAGGAAAGAAAGCATAAACGCTGGTTTAGGAAAGGCTTACAAAATCGCCTTCAATTTGCTTTGCTATATACTTATCCATATAGACTCCCCTGCTCTCAGTGTTAGATATAACAACAAAAATAAAATCCCAAAATAATTTTCTGGCATTAGTGCACAGGGCTTGTTTTGCTTTACTGCTAGTGTTTTTATGAGAGTCTGATTTTCCTAGTTTTTCTGAGTACTGAACTGAGGTGGGCAATAGGAGTAAGGTTACATACCTTGGATTTTAATCCAAAGTCCTCATTGCAAAATGAGGAAGGTAGTCATGTTAAAAGTAGTTATGCATGCAGAAGTTTAGAGGTGTAACGGGGCTTTTGACATACAAAGCACAGATGCATTTTGTCATTGCGCTTAAGGCTTCATTAGGAGCATTCCTGTGCTGTAAATTCACAGGTATTTGTTCATTTTTACTATCGATTTATTGCAACTCTTATATATCCATCAAAACAGCACTTAAATATTCTGAAGTGATGTGTTCTTTAAGAGTCAATTAAACACAATTTTAAAAAGTACTATATATATTATAACATAATATTTTTGAATTAAGAAGTTAGACGAGCATAAAAACAATTCTAAGGTGCACACGTACAGAAATCCAGCAGGCCCCACACCAGCACTATGACACAGACTGAAAACCTGCACGTTGTATTTTTAAAGAAAGAAAACAATAGTAATGATCATGAACATCATCTTGTTTAGAGATACCTTTTTAAGTTGAGCAAAACCTTAAATCTGAAGCTTTGCTAGAGAAAGTGTTTTCACAATAGAGGAACAATTCTCAGATGTTGGACTTTGAACTCTTCATCTCCAAGTTCCACAAATCAGTTCCTTTCAAATTTCTGTGGAAAAATTGGAAGTAGACATATTGGGGTAAAGCTCAGTTGCTCAGTTTGGGGCAAAACACTGCTGTAAGTTTGGAGATAAGTGCCTGCAGCATTTACACTCACTGTATCTGTAATGATATAGAGGGCAATAAAAGCTTTCCTCCAGGTGCATTTGTGAGGCCTGTGTTTGTTCTCCAGCATTCCTACAGCATGTACCAAGATGGCTAGAAAACCTGATTCATTTCTCTGCTCGTATAAATTCCTCAGGGAATCAAAGATCCTTAAAACCATCAGTTTTCTGCTTTTCAATGTATTAAAAAAGAACACTTCTACACAGAACAATAAAAGCTAGTTCGTTACATCTTTTCTGTTGAAGACCCAAGCTGAGCCAGGGGGAAAAGCAGTGCTGTTACAACAGGACTGCCTTCTAGGGCTCACGCCATTGCAAGGGAAGGAGAACATAAGTCAGGCTCAGTTCTAACAACCACAGCTATTTTACTAACAGCATATCTTAGAAGCTATTTTACGATCTGCATATTGAAGCCAATGCAACTAACTACTGCCTTCAATGTCATGTTACTCTTCAACATGAAGAAAGATGTGATGTCTAGTCTTCAGTCAAACTCTCTTTGAGAAACAGCTGATAACCCATGCTATTATTTGTCAAGGCTCTGTTCCAATCAAAGTGATATAAAATAGCTACAAAGGTATTTTTGGAACGCAGTTACTGTAGATTTCAGTAGCTTCATTGATATTACCGTCCTGGTCTCCCTTACCTTTATCCCTGCTAGAGAAACACTTAATGAACCGAGATCTCTGTCATGGAAATGATCCCCAAATCCACTTGTCGTGTCTCATACACGAAACTGAAAGATACTGTCCGTGCAGCACAGGAAAACAGAGAGAAAACACAGCTTTTTAAGCTTTTTGCACAAACCCCCCTGCCTACATGCAACCCTAAACAATGCTAAGCATAGCTATCACCTCATAGTTTCTGGGGTTTCTCAAGTACATGGTTGCAGGTTTTACATCTGCAACAGCTCATATGTCCCTGAAATTTATTTATACAGATATATACTGTTCATCCTAAGTTTTTAATTTTTATTTATTTAGGCCAAATAAGAAGACAAGTGGATTTTTAAAGCTTCTGGGTGCTGGGGCGTTTGTTTGCAGGAAGGTTGGGTTATTTAGTGGAAAAACCCTGTAAACTGAACCAGTCACAACTGGTTCAGAGGAGGTGGGCTGCGATGAGAATGGGTGATAAGCTGAGGACAGTTAGACCACAGCCGTCCTGTCTTTTACCACAGTATACTTCTAAACCATTTCCTTCTAATGGAAATACAAAGCGATAAAAACCACATGCCTAAGTTACATGTAAATAACACAGCGAAACTCACTGTTCGCTAGGCATGTTGGTCTAACTGCATGCTTGTGATATGTACGTGTAGGGGCTATTGCTACCACAAAAAACATGGGTGCTGCAGGATGTCTGCAGGACTTGCAGTCTTATTTATCATGAGTGCACGCCAGAGTTAGATGTTATCTAGTAACACAACTGATTTTCAGTGATTTCAAGCTTCTACGAGTATGGGCATTACAGCTGCTCTACTCCTGTTACAGACTTGCAGAATTAATGCAAATACTACAAAAATGGTTACAGGCAATCTGGTGCTTCTAATAACAAGATGTCAGAATGGGATCAACTTTTGCCATGAAAGCACAAAGGAGTAATCAGCACAAATGAATTTCTTTGTGGAAAAG
The DNA here is from genome assembly GCF_964195595.1 of Calonectris borealis. Lineage (NCBI taxonomy): Eukaryota > Metazoa > Chordata > Aves > Procellariiformes > Procellariidae > Calonectris > Calonectris borealis. The sequence goes on from NC_134313.1 coordinate 115,299,238, forward strand.
GATTTGCAATGTATTCTTTATCTTGCTAGATAGTATCTTGCTAGAAAAATCTTGTGTCCTATGCTGTACAGCAACTTACATGCTTGAGAATATTGACTTCTCAACTATCAAAATAACCTACAATAGGTGATATGGAACACTACCCATGGATTCCTCTCACATGTAGTTGTAAATAAGAAAGATCTGCATAAGGATTACAGCAGTCTGCCAACAGCTAACTTCTGTTGATACTAGGTACCGACACTAATAAATTTTAAGAGAGATTCAACTAGTGGACTTTTCAGTTTGAGATTTTGAAACTGCTGGGGCTCCAGCACACACTTAAAAAGTGCTGAGGAAATAAAAAATCTCAGAGAAATAGTTTGAGAATTCATTCCTCTGCACCTATAGATATTTACAGGCAAATAGATCGAATGACAATTAATAAGAAGTAATTGACAAGTATTACCTAGTGAGTCCAAACAATCATTAAATATAGTTCCACCGTAGATAAGTTTTACTTCATTGTATTACCAGCCTCTTGATTAGGTACACAAGACAACACTTTCCAGTGATTACCTAGTCATTGGAAGGTCAGCCTCAGGAACTACTGAATACATCATGGACAAATATTTTCATACCACCTGGGAGGCAACCTAATACACATGTGCCAGGAAGATATACCTTTGTGAGGTATTACAGTGCACGGGAACCGTTCCCTTTGCTTTCTAACGAATAAACTCTCCTGTCAGCAGCTCCACCAGCAAGTCAGCCACAGACTCTGTTGCCACAGTTTCCAAATCCCAACAACTTCCCACAGAGATTTTCTTTTACAGAAGTCAGGATGAATGAAGATGAGAGTCAAGACAACAGATATTGAAAACAGGCACGCTCAAAAGAAAAGGCCATCCACTGTTCCTAACAAGCACTAGAAGATTTCAGATCAGAAGCTTCAGCTTCTCCAGAACATTTAATTCCTCCCCCAGCTGGAGCTTTGCCATTTGTGGCAAAATGAATGCATGGGGCAAGATAATCCTGAAAATAAATGAAGTAATTCCCAACCAAAATGAGGAAATCATCTCTCACATTCAACGAAAGAGCACTACAAAAAGATACAGGTCTCTGCTGTGACAAAGTGCTCAAAGGCCCCCCAAAAGAAAGCTTAGCTGGTCACAGGGCTACGTGCCCAGAGACAGCTCCGGCGGGAGGCACTGCTTTGCAGGAAGGTGGCTTGATGGATTAGTCACTTCAGGGAGACTTTTCCTTTCCTTTCCTGGAATAGCATAACTGCCGATGATTTTGAGGCTCAAATTGTAAAATAACAGTAGGAATAAACTGTTTCCAGGCTGATTTTGTACATGCTAGTAGCAGAATGATTACTCAGCAACCAACGCTTCATCTCTAGTCCCTTCACCTTTAATATGAAGTCTCTAACCATTTTCACATCATTTAATGTAATTTCATTCCTCATAGCCATAAAGGGTGCTTGAACCAACACTATTTGCTTGACAGTTGGGGCAGACTAGCAGAAAGAAAGTGCACGAGCTGTTACTGAGGCTCAAGCGGCAGCTCGCTGAGCTCAAAGCAACACCAGTCACAGGCCCCTTGCCACCACTTGCAGTATGAGGCATTAACCTGGCTAAATTGCAATGGACAACACATTAGCTCGTTCAGCTCATGCACGTGAGCAGGGAGGAAGAGAAGGAATAGAAGGAGGGGGAGTCAGAAACATCAGCCATTTCTATCTTCAAGTATGGTCACAAATATAGGAACAAAAGGAGAACATTTCCAGAGTGAGCATACAGTCTTTCAAAATTTTCTGAATTTTCAAGTTTGACTGTTCTACTCACAGCAAAAGGTTGCACCTCCTCTTAAAAATATTAACAGCTAATGTTCTGCAGTTTCAATCTGCTTTTTTGGTGAAAGCACCCTGTTTCCACCAACATTCTTCAATCCACCAGCAACCAAAACCAGACCACTGAGCCTCTGTTATGTTTAATTAAAATACATTTTCCTTTTGAGATGTTATGTGTTTTCAGTCCACAGTACTCCCAGGGATCATGCCACTGCATAAGGTTTCAAGAATCTCCACGGAGGAAAGACTGTACCTGGAGCCCCAGCAGCCTGCCTGGTAACCAGGGTATTTCATTCGTGACCTATATTCCTGTAACGCAAGTTTTCCCCCTCCTAAGTATCTCCTGTGTCAAAAACAGACCTTAATTTGCAGTGCACTGGTACAGCACAGCATTATACTCTTCGTTGTCCTGATGCTTCATCACCCCTAGACGGAGCTGTAAGTCACTTCTTATGCCAAGACACTGCAAAGTTTCTTACTGTTTTATCGAGTTCTAACTCCTCTTGAGAAAGATTTTAACATCTGTCTTGAATATACTCCAATTCCTAGTAGGTACAGAGCATATCTGCTCACCTTCATATAAGCTTGCAGAATAAATGCTAGCAAACTCCTTAATGCAAGGAAAAACACACAGAATGTGCACATGGGCTTACAAAGGCCATGAAAGGTTATGAACACTTCCACCCCAGGGCTGGCTATCCTGCTTCTTCTGCACTCTGCTCCTTGGGCAAAGAATCCTCTTCCTTCACAAAGCTTTGGGAAAGGCCGATGGCTGAGCTCTGACACGCTCCTTTAGACAAGCTCAAGTGCAGAGTACCAGCCAGACATCTGAAGATGCTTTCTGAAACAGGAACAAAAATCCCTTCTTCAGCAAAGGGTCTTCCAGCCTCGCTCATGATAGTGAAATGCCAGGTCAGAAAGCAAGGGGCTGCTGAGTTTCAGAAGCCAGGTAACCAGCATCTCCAACACTGTAGCAAGAGAGGCAGCTCAGACTCCTGGCGGATTAGCTCTCCACAGGACACAGAGCCAATAGTTCTTTTTCTTCCCACCCAACATAATTAAGGGTGGGAAGAACCCTTGATGAACATCACTAAGGTATGAGACAGTGCTGTCAAAAAAATCACTCAGTAACTGTTAAGGCAGCAATTAAGCTGTGAAAAATATCACCAACATTTATAACTTTATAATACAATATGGCAAAGGGTACTTTTAGCGTCTGGTGGTTGCCCCAAAGATGAGAGAGCACAGCATTCCTGACTGCCACTCACTAGTCACTCCCACCCAAAGGAGGGAAATCTGATCACTATGATCCCCTCCAACTAAGGACAGGACCATAGAGGACATGCAATGTGAGACCAATAGCTGCTGCATGTTTGAAAGGTGCCACCTTTCATCTGTCACAGCTGCAAGCACAAGGCCAGCGTCCCTCCTCTTACTGCATGTTTCCTTTTGTACTGCATCCACACAGTCATTTCTGTTACAAACCTCTACAATACTTCACTGAAAGCTGTTCAAGCCATGTGTGCGCCAAACACAGAAGTGTTAAGGCCGGCCGCTCCTTCCTGCAATATGGGCTTTGCTTCAATTTACCCCACAGCCGATTCCAGGACTGTCCCTGCCACGGAGCTCTGAGGAATGTATTATCTGGTTACCCTAATACACCATGTCCCAATGAGCTCGACGGGGATTACTGTGGGTTAATCTGTAGATTATTAAACGCACAGAAATCAGAAATTTAAAAGTCCGCAAACGCAGAGACAAAGCACAGCCCTGGAGTGTGCGTAAGAGCAACTCAGCTGAACATTTCCACTAAAGGGAGGTCAGGACACAGTCGATCCCCCACCTCTGCTCTGTAGATGGCTCTTCTGGCACAGTATTTACTATTGGGAGGGTGACCAGGGGAAGTAAATGGCCTGCACAGGCCCTGGGTACCCAGGTTAGATGCTCAGCGTTTAAGCGCACAGCCCTGGAATAGAGCCCAAGGCCCTGTCCCATGTACTCCAGAAGGAAAATTGGTTGTCTGAGAGTGAGGACTGACAGAGCCAGCACTCAGAGAAAGGAGCTAACTTAAAGGAGGATCCCCAATCATCCCACTCCTTCACTCTGGGAGGGCTTCTGCCCAGCATGGCAGAAGCCTTCCAAAGAATGGGCTTTTTGGTCTTTCCTGCTCCTGACACTCTTCTTTTCAGCATTGATGGCTGGGTGTGCTTTCCTTTCCTATGAACCCAGCAGTTATAGTCCTCCCCACATTTCTCACCTACCAGGAGAGTGCTCTCTGCTGAGAGACAGAGGGAGGTACCAAACCCTGCCACAGCCAAGGTATATGGGGTAGTTTTCTTTCCATTTGTGTATTTGAGAACACAAATACTTTTCTCCTTAACCTCAGTAGTTAGACTCAAGCTAACCATTTGAATAAATGGTTCAGCAAGTAACAGTTCCACCTTGAAGAATAAGAACCTGTAACTACTGCTACACAGTTATAAAAATTTGACCTTTCAGTCTCTAAGTATCTTTCTTACAGTTTTGACACTGATATTTGTTAAAGCACTGTAGCTAAGCAAGTCCTTCCAAACCCCAATTTTAAATCTGTGAATTCTTGTAAATACTTCTGCAAAGTTGCAGGGCTCGCTATCTGCAGGTACCACAGCTGGTGAGTTAAATCTTAGTAAATATTGACACAACATGCAAGATGAGCTTACAGTACCAGATGGGATTTTCTAATAAGGCTAAATCTGCGAAATAGTAAAAATGGTCTAAAACCAATAAAGATATTCTTATGCGCAAAGAGGTCTGAAAAGTTTTGAACATAGGTTATAGTCTCCTTGTGCATACTGAATTGCACATCACCTCATGATAGCTTTTGTTCTAATATTTGTCACTCTGCAATCCATTTTGAGGAAGAATCTTCTCTTCCTCAAGAAAAATCTTCAGCAGTCCTCTAACATCCTCAAAAAAATGGATGCTAGAGGACTGCTGCCAACACAAACGATAGATGTGAGAGACTTTCTACTACATTATTACCTTAAACCTCCTGATAAATTGAGACGCCCTGGATTCCACAGAATAAAAACGCTTAATACGAAAACAGTATGAACCTGCTTTATTTTGATACATTGTGTAGGATACTGAAATAGACTTTATGGATGATCACAAGTTAAAAACTATAGAAGTCTATCTTAGTAGACTCCTAATTCCATCTTGAAGAAAGCCTCTAGATATGGCTTACTTACCGAGCAGGTAAACATCCCCTGTTTTACACCAGGAGGTGATCCAGTAAGAAGGGCACTCAGGCTCTGTAAGGTATCATTTAAAATGTTATTTATCAGAGCTAACGCTATAAGGAGAGCATAATATAGACAATCTTTTGTCACTGTAGATGGTGGGAACCCTGGGTGCTGTAGCTTCGAACAGGCCTCCGATCCACGCACAGCACGCTGGGCAGACTTTATCCGTAGAAGAGATTCTTCCATTTTGGTCATGTGAGCTACTTTATAATTGTCTTACAAGAAAACAACTCTATTCATAAAGGATGTTCACAGGAAAACTTCTTGTTGTCCTTTAGATAAAAGCAAAGCCACGGAGGTGGCATAACCACTGCTACCAAGTGGTAGCTGCCCGCCGGCTCCTCTGTTACAATGAGCTGGCTGAATTGATCCTGCAGCCAAGGAATCTGTACAGCACACAGGGCCTGAAGGCCACTCTACGTGCAGCACAGCACAGGCCTGCGCTGTGTTACGTGGATCATTAACTCCACGACGTGCAGTGGTCACTACGTTCCACCCCTTGATCCACATGCAGTTTACCTTCCCCAAAGATGCTACAGATTGTATTAAAAACATATAGGCTTCTCAAGCCTTAAGTACAAGGCACAATAGAGTGGACACAGTCTGTTCAAGATCACTAGCTCCTCAAATACACCATTTTCTGCAAAGTTCCCAATACACACTCCCAAACCACCAGTGACCTCCTGTCATAACAAAAAACCTGCAACTATACCATTAACAAGCCTGAGGTGTACATACACAGGGCAGCCAAGTCAAGGTTGCTCTGCCCTTTTCATTCCAGCAGCACCTAATGCTCACGTGCTACAAGTGACAGCCTCTGTTGACATACACTGAAACAAAAAGATACTCATTATCCACAACTCTCCTCCCCTAAAGACCTCAGACTATTCTGAAAAAAAAAAAACCCAAAAACGATGAGACAACTTCACCAGTTAAAAACAAAGCCTGAGGTTGGGGAAACATGACAAACATTAAAAGGAACTGCCCAGGAGCATAATTGTTTTCAAAATCATGTAAACAGCTCATGGTGCAAGAAATTAATTCATCCCTCAAGAGTTATCCTGGAAGCACTAAGCAGCCCTCACTACTGTTAATTTCAAGCATGTGAGTTAGAAAGGTTTTTTCCTAAATCCCCTAGGAGGGTTGCAGGGAAATTCAGTGCTTTATGTGAATTTTAGTGCTTTTCCTTGGGAGGCCAACAAGCTCACAATTTAGCAGGACATTCCCAGTACCTCACACCCAGGATAGCCAAGAACATTGCCTCCACACTGGCCAATAAAACACCTGTGGAAGTCACCATGAAACAACATCCTCATTTAGATTTTCCCTCTGCACCTCCAGGCAGAGCAACCCTTGCAGGTCCAGATCTTCCTTCTCTTCCCAAGCTTGACAAAAGTGCTAGAGAAAACAGATATACACAGCAATATATAAACAGAGAAAATGTGAAAGACCTCCTCTGCAAACAAGTAAGGGACTGAAGTAGACAGTGACAGGAGAGAGAAGCTGCTCACTCCCTAGACTCTTTTGTATTAATATCAGCACTTCTTGAAAAAGTGAGAGCTTATTGCCTGTATTTAAGCATTCCCTCAATGCACACACCAGACACGGAAAGAACACTCATTGTGCTCCATAAGATGAAACAAAGACACCTACCCCTCAACACATGGCTCTTTAGAGCTCAAAGGAAGAGGACAGCTCAGCCCACCTTGTCTGTTGCTCCCTCATCTCCCAGGGTAAGAGTATTCCGGGTGCTGAGCGAGTAAGCCCTCATGGAGACATCCCACAGCCAGCCACTAGATGGCTCAAAAGCTTCCCTTGTTCAGGGAACTTCCATGCTCACTAGATCCTTCACTGAAGGTAACTCAAGCAAGCATGGCTCTTTAAAAGACCATGTCTACAACTGGGCTGGACATGAACTCACTCCCAGCTGTACCTCTTGCCATACATCTTGCATTCAAGAAAATGTAAGCAAGTATTTAATTTGATCCTCCTTATGGTTTAATTAGCAATTAAAACAACAAAAAAGCAACCATTCCCTGGCACAGGGAAGTGCTATTTATTCCACTTCTCTTAAACTGTACCTCCTGCCTTTCCCTTAGCCGCACCACATCCTGAAACACATCCTCAACACAGTATTAGTTAATTTTTAAGCAACTGTAGCGATTATGTGTCTCAAATTATTCATAGCATTTTTTTCAGTTACTTTTCACGAACTACCCTGAGAATAAATTCTACCAAAGTGCCAGTGTAATGGAGAATTTTTTCTATAGTAATTTAAACAAGTGTGATTGACAAGTGAGGCTGCCTTTCTTGCAACCAGTGTGCCTGTTTTACAGGTAGGGATGCAGTTCTGTTTCTCACAAGTTAGTGTTTCAGGAAACTTCCCTGTTCAATCACTAGCACTTCTAAAAACTCTTTCAGGTTTGCAAACATATTATATTGAAGATACAGAAATTTTATTTTATTAAAGTGATGCCTTATATTGCACTTGATGTCTGAAAATTTTTTTCATGACCAGTTACAGTATGCATGTAAAGTTTTATTAGCTACAGTGCAAAATCCCTCCGAACATGGTAAACTGCACATTTGGAAATATAAAGACTATTCAGGCAGTTTAGCTAATGAAGTGTCAGGCTTAAAAGCTTCTCCCCCCCCCCAATTCTATTTTACTAGAAAATGGTATAATGAAATGAGGGGCTGAAGAGGTTTTATCTTTTTTAATACAGAGTTTTTGAAGAAATACTCAGGTGAGAGAAGAGAAACAACATCCAGAAGAACAGTTTCATGGATCTTCTATCAAGTCCTATCCCAATGTAAGTAAAACTTGCCGTACTGGGGAGCCTGACAAACATTCCACATGAAAATTACAGTCTCATGACCAGTATATGAAGAAAAGTGTCTGGCTAGATACTTCATGTCTTTCACATTTTCTTTGTTTATACATTGATCTGGTTTATGCAGGGCATAAGAACCCAAAATATCTTTTAGAATGTCTTTGGTCTATTAGACTTGTATTTAAGTGGCTTCAACAGGATGAGGTTTTGATGTACTTTTGCCTCATGTCCTACTGCTCACTGATAAATGCTTTAACTCTCCCAGGACAGAGAAAACTACTGTATAAAAGATCATACAGCATGAAATTGAATACACATACATACATATTCCTGCTTCCACGACATCCCAGACATAACTCTAACTCTACAGAGATGAATGTGGGCCAAAAAAACCTCATCACTTGATATTTTCTAGTTAAAATTCATAAACTACTCTTATGAAGACTAAAACATTTCATTCTTGGCAGCTGATAATTGCAGATGCTCCACAGGTAAAGTTTAGGAGGTACCAGGCTGAGAAAAAGCCAGTCTTCTGACAAAGAATGTGGCTTTGTGGGAGGATTGTGGCACGTTATATCAGGGTTCTATTCAGTAAGAACATTTCAGAGACTAGCTGGAAGGAGTCTCAGTGACAAAAATGGCATTCAAAATGCCCATGTTAGAATTAGCTTAGAGCTTAAATGTGTAACAAGTCTGATCAACACCTGGATGTATTACTAAAATACAGACAGAACTGTTTTATAGCCAGGTTGGATACCACAATCATCTTGCAACTGGCTGGATGTACCTGTTTAGCTTCAGAGCCTGTGAAAGTCACTAATCTTAAAAAAAGCATACTGAATGTCTCCCTTTTCAGTTTCAAAGAGATTCACTGTTTCCCCAATTTTAAAATTGGAAGTTTTCAAGATACTGTACAAGTCACAGTAGCATATGTGATTTAGCAAATGCTTCAACATCTGACCAATTCCATATTTGTCAAATCAGTATTTTATACTAGTACAGAAGAGGTTTAACTTAAGTATAACTAAACCTGAATTACTTGGACTTCTACTTCGCTAGGTCTGCCTTCAGCATATAGTTCATAGAATCATAGAATGGTTTGGGTTAGAAGGGACCTTTAAAGGCCATGTAGTCCAAGCCCCCTGCAATGAGCAGGGACATCTTCAACTAGATCAGATTGCTCAGACCCCCGTCCAACTTGACCTTGAATGTTTCCAGGGATGGGGCATCTACCACCTCTCTAGGCAGAGAGGTTGTGCTGCCACGTCACAACTGAGCACAGAATCTGCAAGAGGTCAGTTACCTCCCCTCCCAGTGGCCCCAAAAACTATTCAGAAAGCCTACAAACTCCCTGGGATAGGGACTCCACTGAGTCCAAGCAGGGCCCAGCCAGCAATTCTACTGGAAGAGCAGGGAAGACCCCACATAACATTCATACCTTGTCACAAATTGTACTAACCCCTGGCAACCTTAACACCTCAAGCAACTTGGATTTATCTGCTCAGAGGTCTTGAGTTCTCCTCTGAAAACACATGCTCTTTGCTAGGTGCGTATTTTGCTCACTAAATATCCCTTCATAATGGTACACAACGAACAGAAGCAATATCCTCTCCCTTTGGAGTTTGAACTTACCTACCATCATCTGCCGGTATGCAAGTTACTTTTGGCACACTGGAAGAAAACCCTCTAAACGGTAGGGCTGCATCTGCCCAGTGTTAAAGAAGCACTCCAAAAAACATGGAAGGATGGGCTGTTATTCATTGAGTAAGATTTAGTCTGGGGTTCCATCACCTAAGGCAGAGAAAGTATATGATAAATATACCTACATTTGCTAGAGGTCATCCAGCAGTTTCCAGAGAAAACCCATCCTTATTTTCTTGACAGCCCTAGGCACACCAACACAGAAGTGAGAAGCAGCAGCACACTCAGGTTCAGAAGCCTTCCTATGCTTCAGGCAGGCTCCGTACAAAGCTAGCTTTCTAGCCACAGAAAACAGTCACTGCAGGCTGCAGGGGTGCTAAGGTGACAAAAAGCACCAGGGAAGAGCTCACCCTACTTACATCCTTCTGAGACTACAGAAGGGGACAGCACATCAAGTTTACACTCCCCACTGGAATCACTGACTCCCATGGGAAGCCTGTAAGCTTTAGGTCAACAACCATAACATTGTATTACGGCAGAAGATTAGAAAACATTCAGCAGGCACTGCCTTCATCTGAACTGCTGAGACCACCACAGACAAAGCAAGCATAAGAGTGACTGCTGTTTACAAACTACAGAAGGGGAGAAGTCTCGTGCCTCTTCACATGGGACAGGGGAGGGTGGGAATCTCTCCAAGAGACAGAAGCTGTACACTTGTCCTCTGTCACCATGAACCTGGGATGCACTTGTCTTCTTCATGCCCTCACTTCAGAAAGTGGCAGATAGACAGGCAAAGAAAAAACAGCCAGTGCTACACAGCCTTAAAATGGTTTAGCAGTTTTCAGAGGTTCCTCTAACAGACCACCTACTGCAGTACTCAGAGCATCAGTTCACAAATGGAGGGCTCTTCCTTGGTGGTTTGAGGTTATGTTCTAACAGGGACAAATGCATCAAGTCCGTGAGAACAAAGCAGGGAAGCTCTCTGCTGCCAACAGCTCTCTCCACCCTTACAATATCCCCCTTCCCATGCCCCAAAGCAGAGCACCTCTCACAGTCTTAAAGCAAGCCAGACAGGCACCAAACCAAGGCAGCACCCAGATTCTATTTCTCAAGCCACATCTGTAGCTGTGCCAACTGATTCGGATGGTTTTCAGCTCCAGCTGGGCAGTCAAACCAGAGCTGACGGACTGGCTAACACAGGTGCTTATACAGAGACAACAGGGGAGGAAAAGCGGCTGGCACTGTGCCCAGACCAGACTCTAGTACCTGGCAGAGGACACTTAAAGCAACCTCTGAGGCCATGCAAGAGATGCCAACCAGTTCCCAGATCTCCACTGTACTTCCTAATGCCTTTACTACAAGCATCATTATAAAACACCAACCCTGGCATAAACTAGACCTGAAGAGACACGAACATTCAGAATCAAGTGATCCTAGGCACTCCAAATCCACCCTCATCAACCAAAGTCCTACTTCAAACATGATAGGAAAGTCAACATCTAATGTTCAAACATCATTGTATAGGACATTTCTAAAATGAGAAATAATGAACATTATTTCTCTCAGAAGAGTTTGAATAGAATCACCTCTGTTATAAAGTCACCTTATGCCTTACACACAAAAGGCACCTCCTTAAAAGCAGGTCACTCCTTGGACTAAAGAAAACAAGAGAACCTTTTGCCTGTGTCCCTAGTATCAGATGCCCAGAAGTGACTGTACTTGTAGAAGACATTCTCACGCATCATAACCTGCCTAGGTGTTAAGAATGACAGGAAAACTCACTGGTAACTAAAACATTTCTCCTTTATTTCATGAAATTCTTCTTTTTTTTCTGCTGGAAAATTGGAGCTGTCAGACAATACTCATCTGCAAATGCATCTCCTCTAAGATTCCTGCAAAAATAATGCAGCAAAACTAAGTTTGGATTCTATTTCATCTCCCACTCCCTCCTCTATTTACAAAACAGTTCAACTCCCAACTACTACATTAGATCCTGCTTGAATTATTTTGTACGACTCATATCAGACACTTCTTCAAAGGCCATCCTGAAACTTTCTGCCCAAAATAACCCCCGCCGTATCCTGCCTCTTAAGAAAGGCCTCAGTGCTTTACTGCATTAAGCTGAGAAGTAGGACACATACACAGTTCCTGGGATCACGTTGCCTGCGTTTCAGAGGTGGTGGCCTTTCACGTGCTGGGTGAACAACTGTTATCCCGGTGCCGAGGCGGGAGCATGCCGCGCTGGTAACATTCTGAAGACATCTACGAGAAGGCTCAAAGGATTCCCCTGTTCAAAAAGTTTCAAGGCATGTTAGTTCATTATACACCCAACACTTCAAGAAAACATGGATCTTAAGGCACAATATATACAAATGAACTAGTAGACATTAAGCAGCTGCACCTATGACATTCATCTCTCCATTCAAGAAAGACTAAGAAATCCTTAAGCTGATCCTCTTCAAGCCCTGATCTGCCATTAAAAAAAAGAATATCCAGCTTTCTCTGGCAACATGCTTTTCATTAGGAGCTCCGATTTCCTGTTTCCCTTCATCCTTAAAGCACTGTGAAACACAAACAACACAGTATAGTTTGGTTTTAAACAGTTTTTCAAACAGTATCCAGCTTCAGTTACCTCTTTGCTGACAAAACAAGCGGTTGGATAAATGACACTGTCATATCAGGTTTCCAGCACCCTTTCATGTGGAAGCTAGCTTGAAACAGTCTGCTTCCCTAAAACAACAGTCTAGGAAGTACAGAAATCGATCAGGACACAACCCTTTCCAAACTCCCCCTACCAGCTAGCTTTACCCCTGGTGTAGGATGCTCCATCTCTCTTTCATTCTGGAGTTCCTGCTCGGGCTCTGCCAGACACCTCTCAGGTCAGGTCTTGCGTGTTCTCCCCAGGCACCTCTTCTGGCCACTTGCTGGGTGATTTATGCTGATGGGCATGTGGAGGCCATCATCTGAATCCTCATCAGCACTGCCCAACTTGTGGCTGGGACTCAGATACACCTTCTGTGTCAGCCCCACTGGTAGCTGGGTCAGTCACCTTCTTCCATCAAAAAGCTGTCACCTGATGTCCATTCTGAGAAGTGTGGCCCTTACTATGACAGGACTCAGCCAGCACCTCTGGCTTTCCTTGGAAAGTCTTCACTTGTGCTAGGCTTGGTCCAGCACCTTCCAGCTTTCTCTGCTGATACTTCTCCCTCCTTACTCAAGAGCCTTTTACATACAACTTCCTTCAGGTCAGGCACATTGTCTGAGTTCAGTTGAGCACCTGCAGAATCACCTGCCTCAACACCTACTCCAGTTCTCCCATGCTTTCATTTTGTTGAGAAATACTGGGATTTGTGTTTTCAACGTTATGTTCTTCTAGGCTTTCCTTAAGTCTAACTTCCTCTTGTGTGGAAAAGGCTCTTGTTGAATGAGGTGTCTCTGTAAGGGCAAAACCCTAAGGACACACTGCATGAGCCCTTATCTCTGAATAGCACTGCCTGATGGACATACTTTTGTGGAACATATTGCCAGATTGTCCACACTCTTCATTTGAAGAAACAGTCTCCACCTCTGGCACTATGTTACCAAGGCAAAAAAAAAAAAAAAAAATTCAACTCAGAACAGAGTCCTACTGAACTACAGATTAACAACCCAGAGAAGTTTTGCTTACTTTCTAAATCCATCAGTCAGACCAGCTGCAGAGTTTTCTAAAAAGATTTGCAAGACCCAGTGTGTGGTCACCAAGATAAGCTCGGGTGAACAGTCTCCAGAAAGCATCCTGAAATAGGCTACAGTTTGGGTATTCTCCTCATAGGAAAACATGAGTCCTAACAGCAGGACTCCAGGAAATTTGAGCTGCGGCTCACACTTATTCTCTAATTAGCCTTTTCAAATATTGAGCTTTGAAAAAGTAGCTCATCATAAACACTTACAGGCCACAGAAAAGGAGATTTCTCTAGTCAGCTGTTCAGTAGATCAGGTCACTAGGAGGCAGGGGTACAAGAGTCAGACCTTTCAAATTCGTTCCCCATTCTGCCAGGCATCTTCACTCAAAACTTTTAACCTTTGCTGATACTCAAGTCTGCTCCTCACTAGAGTACAACCACAGCTACCACTACACAGAATTTCTCCGTTCTTATGTATTATCTCTCCATTACTACAAGGGAGTATTCATGATGCGGTTATAGGCACACAGTCCTCCCCCTTACTTCAGGAGGGAGGAATGCCCAGTAGATTTCCTTACCACACTCTGGGTCTACTTCCTTTATGGCATCGGCACTGGCAGATTCACAGTGGTCCTCTGAAACGCAGCCAGCTGGCTTATTGTCATCTGCTGTGGCCCTCGTCTTACTCTCAGAGATTTCTTCACGTTCCACGGTATATTGTGGAGCTCCCCTAGGGAGGGGAAAAATACATCGCTTTTAGGACAAGGAATTATTTCTGTTGCATTACATGCGCCTCCCTAAGAGAAGTGACAAGACAAATTATCAGACCTACTTACGCACAATACTCTTGTCCAGTGACAACGGGAATCGTTACAGGCACTGAAGGAAACGTTCCCGCATTCTGCCAACAAGAAAAGTTTCACTGTGATTAAGCAGCTGAAACAAGACTGATAGTCTCCAGGAGAGCAAGGCTTCAGATGACTAGCAGCAGGAGAGAAGAGAAACCCAAATTCTGCCACGCTTAGAGCCAGCCCTCTCCTTCACCTCTACATGCGAATTGTGTGGATGTCTGCAGGAAGAAAGCAATGGAGGTACTTGGAGGGGAAAACTCAGAAAACAGAAGCCTCCCTGGCAGACAGAAGTAAAAGTCCAGACCAAAGACGGGAAGGTGGGATGCCACCACATCACAAACCCCCTGACCTTTCTGGCCCAGCAACTGACTACAGTAATTTCCAAGCAGCTTCTGAAGACGGGAGCCTAAACAAGGCTGACACACTTGTCTAATGGAGGAACAGTGCAACCCATGTTGGTGCAGGTATTTTCAGCTCCACATACACATATCTCACAACCATGTTATGAGAAAACTGAACTATATGTAAATCAGGTGTCACAGACTGTCACAGACTTTCCTTACAGAAGGAGGAGAAGCAAAAAATAGGAAGTATTAATGACTAGAACCAGGGGAAACCCAACCTCTCCTGTGTAGCTAACTGACTTGTCAGGAGTCACCAAAGTTCAGAAAGAGACCTCAGGCTTATCTGGAGCCAATTCTGACACTCCCCATTACTGCAAGACAAAGACGGTGTTCAAAATACCTCAGCAGGTGCCTGCACTTGCTGTGATTGAAGCAGTGTTTGTAAGTAAAAGATCTCAAACTTCAGGCATTGATTCTCTCCCTTTAAACGCAGAAATGCATCTTGGGCTTCTCTCGCTTTGAGCTTCTCCTCCTGCAAAGCCAGAGCTAGAGCTCTGTTGTTGGCTTGGATGCTCTTCAGTCGCACAGGGCTGCTGGCTGCAAGAGAACCATCCATCGTTACACATCCGGAATTAAGAAGAACAAGCACCAGACAAATTGTGACACAGGCAACCAAAGCATCTTACATGTGCCGTTGGCACTTGTAGACGCGGGCTCGTAGGCTTTCCCCAGCCCTGTCCATTTCTTGTTTCTCTCTTTTATTCGTTCTTTCAAGTTGGCCTGACTCCTTCTGCATGGCTTGCGCAAGGACTTGGCCATCTCCTACCTTCACAAATAACGGTGGCAAAGAAGTCACCCGCAACGGCCGCGGCAGGGAACCGGGGAGCGGCAGACGGGCTGCGAAGCCGTCAGGAGGCACACGGAGGCGGGGCGGGCCCGGGAGGCCCGGCCGGCCGCACCGCCCTCACCGCCCGGCCGAGCGCCCCGGCCGCGGCGGGGCCTACACCCGCCCCTCGCCAGGCGGGGCCGCGCGCGAGGAGCCTTCAACCGCCCGCAACCGCCACGGCTCCCGCCGCGCCCCGCGGGCGGGCCCCGAGCAGCTGCCGGAGGGCGCCTCACCCCTCCGCCGGCAAGGTTGTGCGGGGTGTTTCTGCTGCTCAGCCTGACTGGCCTCACCGCTGTAGCTTTTATGAGGGGTAAATCAACAGCTTGCAGTTAACGGACGCCTGGTTTTCAGTGGGAAGTGTGGGGTGAAGATCTCCTTCTGGTGCACAAGATGAGGCTGTGGAGATTCACGGTCTCGGTGGAGTTTGGTAGAAAAAACCGTGAGCGCATTAGGCATCCCAAAGGCTGCTTTTTGGCATGTGATGTCCCACAAAAGACGAATCTTTACCTTTTCGGTGCTGCAGTCTGTCCCCTAACACTCACCCAATATTTCCACCTGGCGCCAACAACCCCCTACGGACCAAACAAAACCCCCGCAGGTCTGAGGGAAGAATGCACTGTGCTGGGTGTTAAAAATCATGCCCTCAATAAAAACACTGGCATTATGCAATGTTACAATTATCCTTATGCCCACTTTCTACTAACTTTGCACCTTTTTGTGGGCAGTAATAGGGCATAACCGTGCATGCAAGAGGCACTAACAACCTTCTCTTTCCCCTTGCAAGCATCTCTAAAACTATCTGATTAATATAATTAAACCCAACTTGTGTTTTTTTCTCAACCAAACCCCAGCTGGTCTGACCCAAAATACTAACTTTCCCTATAAGCTTTCCATAATTACAGCTAACACTTGCTTTTCATTTGGCCAACAAGCAATTTGTGGTCTCCAGCAATGCTGGTAAGGTCATGTAGCCACTATTCACTTGCCTGTCACAGATACACTGGTTCTGATTAAATGAACTGTGCTTTGATTAAAAACAAAAAAGAGCTTTTTCTATTGCTATCTAAGTGTCAGTCATTATTACTTACAGGTTTTTTTTCATGCCTATACTTGTATCAAGACAAAATAACCTCTTGCCTTCTTTTTTTTTGTTACTGCTTTTCATGGTACCTCCCAGGTCACCTCAACAATCTCAGGAACACTTTGAGATATTTCTCTAGACTAATTTTTTGTTTGTAAATGTCTAAATTCCAGGCTGCATGGATTCCCAAGAGCAGAAATTGGATGCTTTTCTCCAGCCAGTGAACAACCCCTAAGTACAGGCCCCACTGAAGGGTTGACAGAGATTAATGCAGGACCTCCGGAGGGTGCATTCAGGCCACAGGATGCTGAAATGGAAGATGACAGTTGCCTGGCTGAAATGGCTGATGTTCAGGGGGACACAGTGACACCTGGGGGCACTTGTCCCCTGAGATGGTGCCTCCTCAGCAAGTCTCATCTTTCTCGAGGTCATGCAATGCTACTTATTTATTTCACAGCATGGCCCTGAAATTGAAGACTCTTCTGTTCTCTTTGGCCTTTAGTTTAGTGAGATCATGCTGGTCTATCTCTATTTGGAGGTCATTCTCTTGTGGGGGATAGAAAGATAAACTCTGTTACTGAATTTTGTAGATGTTACCCTAGTAAAGATAAAAGCACTTGAATCTTTTATAGCTCCTCCAGGGAGCTGTTAGGAGAGGCAGAAGTCTTTTGAAAGAATTTTCCCCCTCCCCTCAGTATTACAGGAAAATGATAATGAAGAAAATCCTTAGAAATACCAACATTTTGTGATGTGTCCTTTAGAGCCTAGCTGACTTCGTGCTTAAAGATTAGAATCCTGGTGTGATCAGTAAGTCTTAAATTCCCTTATGAACTACTCTTTTCTAACAAATTATGCCTAGAAGTAAAAATAAAACTTTATTTCTGGGAAGCTTTGGGAAACATTCTGCATTTTCAGTGTTAATGTAGAGCATCTGCTGCGCCTGTGTTTTGCTTAAGTGATAGGAGAACAGAACATACTTTGGTTTTGTTTCTTGCTTAAGTGATAGGAGAACAGAACATACTTTGGTTTTGTTTCTGTACTGCAGAAAGAGACCACGGGAAGACACTGACCTAGAAATGGAGAACGATGACACCAGAAGGGAAAAAACTGCTGCCTGCACCTCTGGAAGAATAATTATTGACTTGACCATTATATTGACTTTTCAGGAGGAAATTAGTAATCCAGTACATGCAAGTGAACAAGCATTTTGCTTCTCAAGATTTTGTTATTCCACTAACTAAATATGATTGCTTAGATTGCTGAGGGGGGAAAAAAATTGTTAAAGGTGGCCAATAAGCCCACTGTGCTGCTAAGTGAGCCTTTAAAAAAATTTGTTAAATGTCAAGGGCCAAACTTTAAACAGGCAGCTACTAAGCAGCATAAGCCATACTGCAGAACTGTTTTTAAAACTTTAGTGTACCCTGTTAGTAGACAGACCTTTTATACATTCTAAGTAGTTTGCAACATTAACTTGCATTATAACTAATAGCACTGTAAAATCACAGCTTGAAAAACAAAGTCACTCTGTAATTTTCAAACAAATGTCAGATACAATATGGTCATTACAAAAATTTTGTTGAGTTGCATAATTCTGAAATAGTTTTATAAGAAAAACTTAATAATGGGACAGGCTTGATAATCATATTATAGCAGTTTTATTTACTGCTTTTGCTTTTCATTTTTATTTGGATCTGTCCCACTTATATGAAAGGAGTTCAGAAGAATCTGGTGAAACATAATTCTTTCTTCTGGTAAGAGTTGTTTTGGAAAAAGGTAAAAGGTTTGCAATTAATTCTTCTTAGGGCCGTTCCCTCTCAGCTCTTTCAGTTGCCTTAAGAGTCATATTGGATCACATAATTCAGTATTACGGAGTTAGTCTAGATGCTGGGAATCTCATGTTCTGGGTACTCTGTTGAATTAGTTTTGACTTTCTGGTAGCAAGAATTGGGGAAGCTCTACAACTAAAATGGCTACACTAACAGAATTCTGTAATAAAAAACTTTTCAAAAAACTACTAAAAATCTTAATCTTTAGAAAGGATGTACTGATGCTTTACCTGTGCTCCAGAAAAAGTTTTGCAGTAGGCTGGTAACTCTGAGTTAGTAACTCCTTATCTGACTGTCACAGTTTAATATTGAAATCAGTTTTCCCCATGCCATAAGATGTCCAGCTTCAATGGGGTGGTTTAGAGGAAGTGAACTAGGAGATGTGCTCCCCACCATATGCCAAATAAGGTTTTAGCAGAGTTTTGTACATATGAATATTCTCAAAACCCCCCAAAGGATCCCCTTTATCTTAAGTATGCACACCATTCAGAACAACTAATCCAGACCCTGATAGTTTCTTCTGAACAAGTACCCAACAGAATGCAAAGAGTTAACAGCACAGACAATAATCTATGTGATCACCAAAACACAACTGTCTCCTATTTAATGAGTAGGCCTAGGGAGATCTGCTACTTACAAGGAGGTTTCTCAACAGGGAAACCATTTTCTTTTCCAAGTCCAAGAGGCATCCAAACCGAAAGAGACAAAGTTTCAGTTTTGCCCTGTCAAGATGGCTGTTCCTTGAAAAACAGCTCTGGTACAAGCAGCAGTACTAACCCTCTGGATTCCAAAGGTCCCAAAACCTGCCTTGCTTTGAGAAATACTCCTGAATGGTAGCAATATGCAACAGGAAAACATCTGATCTGAGTCCAAAAGAATGGTTCCCTCAAATGTTGGGCTCCTGCTGGCTTCAAGCAAAGTCCGACACAGGGGCACTGCCAGTTCAAATACTTCAGAATTGCCACTGCAGGTGCTGCTCGTTTTCCACCTGTGATGTGACAGCTTGAAAAGAGTGGAAGTTCTTAATAGCATTCACTGTCTATAGAGAGTAGGCTACAGACAAAAACCACACCGTTCCAGAAAGCACCTTCTTCCTTGTACTGCCCCTTTCCTCCATGGCAGTACTGTCAAAGAGTAGCAGACCAGAATAAGAAATCAGAAAAAAATTCAAACTCACTATTTCAAGGCCAAAAAGATACTTTTCAAGAATATGGAGATCAAAATTTACTATTCTGCAAAGATTTTGCTCTGTCCTGCTGGTATCTGAGTATTTAAAAGAAAACACAAAACATCTGGTTTTGGTCAGTAAAGTGTCCATTTAATAAACATTTCCCACCCCTTCCTCCCACCCTAAAATTTCAATTCACACTTAAGCAGCAGATGACATATACTTTGATGGTGTACAACAGAAGTTTTTAAATCTGCACTCTTAACACTAAGAGCATCAGGGGCTAGTTTTTGACAAAATTATCTGGAACTCAGATGTGCCCATGCAAAAAAGCAGATTTTTATATACAGTCCCTACTTTTTTCTTACAAATTTAAATATTTTACAAAAATGCATTTTCAAAATGTATAAAGTTTAGTGAATACCCCAAATGTATCTTAAAATAAAATGTTATCTGATTTCAAAGGTTATTTCAACAATGAAGTCTAAATTGCACCAGATAAAAGGCACTTGTGCTGTGTGATGTCTTGAGCAAATATATGTTAGTTTATAATACAGTAATACAGTGTCTTCTTGAATTCATGCAGCTGTCTCCGAGCATCAAGCATCATTAAAGCAGCCAAAAGAGATCGTGAGTAAACTTGATTCCACAGTTGTAAAAACATTTTCTATCGCTAAGTTGAACATACAGCATTGTGCTCCAGCTCTGACTCTAGAATCAAACACTATAGAAAAATTGCTGTCATTCACATGGGAATTCAAACTACATTTCATTCTCTCATAAGTTACAAAAAGAAGTATGCCATTTAATTATGAAACTAACACACCAATGAACAGCTCAGTGTTCAAATAGTTTGTGCCAATGAAAGTCTGTATTTAAAAACAAGCTAGGGGCTAGTTATTCAAGGAGCAGTGCATCATATTTTCAATTTCCACTTCACTGTTGAGATAAAAGCGCAGTCCTATTTGCCTTCATCTTCTCCAGCCTTTTCATTAAGTGGCTATTGGTCATTTCCATCTCTTCTATCTTATCCAGCGCTGTTCTTAACTATAAAATGAAAGCAAAAGTTATCATCGCTTTAAGTTTTCTTGGACTTTCTGCTATTCCTAAGCTTTGACAGAGGAAATTAAATCAGGAATACAAGTATTATATGCTTTATAGAGTGCCACATAAGTTAAGACACAACACTTTCATTATTGCAGTCAGATGAACTGGAATTCAACTCTTAAAAAAATAATAATTGGGAAGCAATTGAAACATGAAACATATACTCATTCCAAAAGAACTAGATGCCTGCAACTTCCTATTACATGCTCCTTAAAGGTAAAATCCTCTCCACCATTGTTACTTGCTGATAGATATATATGCCCGTGGGTAGCTGGCATCATGCTAGTCATGCAGCAGCTCTTAAGCAAGCATGATCAACAGCTCAGTTAAATGCAGCTTCTTCCCAGCCCCCTGTGAGGTGCATGCTGGAAACTTCCCAGGCTGGCACTTGACATAGGGAGCATTCAACTTCCCTGCAATTTTTATAGAAGGATTAGTTTAAAATAGTACAAGTTACCACATTTAGAAGAAAGGACAACTTGAGATCCTTCCTTTCAAGGAAGTACTGTATTGAACTGTAATTAGTATTCCTTTTATGTACTACAGTTATCTTCTGAATGCAACAGTGACAGACTCGGAGGCCTCCTCAAAAAACACTTAAAAGCTGTAAGCAAAGATTACAAAAACACAGAGCTTGGAGGCAAAGGACAGAGCAGTTCAAGACTGAAAGGAGCATACAGCTATAAAGGAAGTCAAGTCAATTACCTCTCGCTGAAGCTTCCTCTTTTCAGCTTTGAGTTCATCTTCTACTTTTTCTGCATTTTCTGCTGCATTTTTATACCTTGCAACCTGCCCCTCAAGTCGTCCAATCTGAAAATCCAAACCAGAAAAAAGGAACGATTACTCAGGTGTTCCACCCTAAGCTCACCTGCCACCACCTGTGCTTCCCTATCTGAAAAGCAACCATAACACAAGGCATCCTGTGAATCATCCATAGTATCTCCCTCTGGAAAGAGGAGGTTTAATTGTGTTAGCAGCAGCCATAATTGCAAAGAGAATGTTTAAAAGAACTAATAAAACAGTAAAATAAATTGTGGGCAGAAACTTGGAACACCCTTCACTGCCTGTCCCTCCCTGGCAAGGGTCACAGGAAACCGTAGAGAACATGTAGTATAGGACACAGCTGAGAAGATACAGAAGGTTAAAGAACTAAGCAGAGAGAGACAGCGGGGGGGCAGAAATCAAGAATTGGGGAACACATGGGATTAAAAAAAGCTGGAAAGTTGAAAAGCAGAGACCATATGAAAAGGTGCAAGGTAGAAAGGAGACTGTAAGTTACCAGGACATGATGCAAGAGGTCCTGAGCTCAAGCACAGAGTTCAGCAGTAAAGAGGGGTCTTGAGACAAATCCTGATTGCAATCTGCAGGTGTTAAAGTCCACTTTCTGCATTATTATATTTATAGCTCCCTGCTACCCCCAAATCCATACAACGGGCTAGTAGCCTGTTGCTGTGCAAGAGAGACCAACTATGCATCTCATTCAAATTATAATCCTTGATGTGATTTTTAGGTGATCTACAAAGATGCTGAATTATAATACCATGTTACTGACTTACAATCACAAAGTGTGAGCAAATCAGTGTGATATATATATATAATCTATAAAAACAAACTCTTGAATTTCAGAGTAAATCATGTACCTTCCACAGTCTATACAAATTTCTTACAAGTAATTAAACTACATAAACTGATTTTCTTGAACTAGTAGCTTCAGTTCCTCTGCTGTACGTTCACATTTTAGTAAATTAACTCCAGATTATTTTCTCTTATGGTTAGACTATGTACAGGTATTGAATTGCAGGAAATATGCAAAAATACAAATGTAGTGCCATTTTGTGCAAACTGAAGAACAAACAAAGAACAAACAGTAAATCAAATGATGAAATATGTTTTCATAGTTTTTGTTGAAAAAAGTACTGTAAAAGTGTGCAGAGCAAGTGTAATGATAACAATAAATACAAAGAAAGACACACTTACATTTTGTTCCAAGGTAGTTATATCTTGTTCGGCTTTTGAGAGCTTAAATTTGTATTCACTAATTTGTCTGTTGGCATCCCCTAGACAAAAATTGACATGAATATATTACTCAAAGCAATTCTCTAAACTGGCAGTTTCTCTTTTAATTAAAATTCATTTAAAAGACCATTTTATTGAGAAGCCCGTATGCAGGATTATAAAGCAGTAAGTGTTCTTTCAGAAATCTTTTTTGAGAGTATGAAATGGAAATACTTTTCCTGTTATTTAGAGAACACAACTACTGTCTCTGTAAGGTGTGCATTAAATCTCAGATGTATAAATGAGATACACACCTTTTAAAATACATATTTAAATCAGAAAACTCATCTCTCAAAAAAGAGAATCAACACAATAACCAACATACACTGCAAAATGGGTTAAATCACAACAGACATAATACCAGCAGCATTTAGTGTAGACATCTGTAGTAACATTTGAATGATAAGGAGCACAAGGCTTGAACCTGCCTGACAAACTAAGGAGCTTTGCAAATTATTTTGGTGTTATATTTTAGCCCTGACGTGCCAGTGCTCTGTTCATGTTCATTGCCACAAGGATATTAAATGACAATCTGTCAAACAAGTAAAGTTTTCAGCTGAAGAAATAGCTTGCTTGAAATGGAAAGTAGCTTACTGCTTCTTTGAAGCAACACTGAATATTGTGTTAAATTTTAATAACTTTTCATGTTTTGCTTCAGAGAATAATGGTTTTTGAGATTAAGTTTCTGTATCAAAGATTCAAGAAAATAAAAAAATCAGGTAGAATATATTAACAAAATATCTAAGCTGAAATTCTATGATCTAAAAATTGAAATTGTTCAAGTAGTGGCACCCATTCTAGGCAAGGTCATCAACTGAAAAATAACTTCGGTGTTGAATAACACCATCCTGGGAAGAGCCAGATTTTTAAGCTATTCTGCAGTGAGAAGTTTCCTGCAAGGAGATATATCAACAAAAAACTAGCTGCTCAACGATATATTCATTCACAATACTACCACTGTACAACAATATAGAAAAAGGAGTTGCAAGAGTCTGTTTCCTCTCCCCAGTAAGAATACCTCTGAACAGTAACCATATACCTACTCTGCATTTCAATTAGCTGCAAGTCAGAACCGTTCTCTAAGCCTATGATATCTGGATTCATGCCATCACTTTTAGAATATTTCTGTCGTTCTTCTTCCAACTGCATCTTCAGTTTTCTAACCTGAAAAAGAAGTGGGTTTTTGTGAAAAAGAGACTCCCAGAACTTCAGTAGTTGTGTATCTAAACATTCAATGGGAAGAAGGCAAAGCAGTGCTGAGATGCCACTGACTGAGATGGTTCTGTAAGCAGGAGCAGCAGAGTCACGCAGGGGAGGCAGGGAAGCCGGCCCCTGAGGCCTGTGGCTGCAGTCCCCCATCCCCATTGCTGGGCGAGTGCCCTCTGCATGTCAATGCACAATCCAAACCCACCAGCTTGGTCAGTGCTGCAGGGATCTCTGTGCAATGCAGGGGCATCCAGTAACTAACAGAGCTGCCTTTCCAGAGGAGGAAGCGGCACTAAACTCTGTTTGTGCGTTTCTTCTACTGTATACCTTTTACACTCCAAACACATATGAAGATAACGAACAATATCCTGGTGAGTTTACAGAAAGAATAATCCACAGCTTTTTTGGGGTCCTCTCTTTTACTCCACCTGGAAGCAAAGGTCCTAGGCAAGTCTGTAGTGCACATCAGTCTTAAATGGTTCCATTTTATGCTACAGCAGCTGTCTCGGGATTTTTCCAGTAGTCAGAGAACATAGATCCCTCGGCTATGTCCTCTGTATCTGGGGTTTATGAAAGATGTGGGAGCTACTTTTTTGACTCTCTTATCAAAATACTGCCCTACAGATTAGTGGTATAGGAGTTATACTTGCAAAACTCCCATTCATGATATAAATAAAATATTTTAACAATGATTTTTACAATTATATGGTGATAAATATGCATATACATCTTTATATACTTACATTTATTACTTATATTTAATAGCCTTGATTCAATATTAGAACTTATTGGCATTCTAAACCAAGTATCTATACTAAAATTAAGGTACATTCCCAGCAAAAACAAATGTTGACAACATCACATTAAATTTGCAATGTGTTCAACTAGAAGCACAAAAACTATGGTATTCTTAACAATTGTTCAATGGCTATATGTTTTCTTGAGTCCTCTCTTCTCAATACTGAACTGTATTAAAATACAACTACTTTGATAATATTAATTTTCTATTTCAGTAACGGAAATGATCAAAGAAAAAGCACCACTTAGCAATTTGGAAGAAAGTGCCACTTGAGCTTATGAGAATGTCATTTTACTCACATTAGTATTTCCACATAAGATAAAATAAAAGAATGAACAACTTTAAGTACATGCATAATAGTAGAGTCAGCAGCAAGTTAGATTTCAGCTAACCAGTTAGTGAAATGAGGGTTGTTTACCAACCAAGATCAAAGTCACATGGATAAGGACACTAGTGAGAGGAGATGATAATTCCTGGTAGCCAGCCAGGTAAGAAGTTGACTATTTTATTTTGCTTCAGTGCTTAAGTATTTGATTAAGCACCTTTGGTGTTTAATATTTGTTTATTGCTAATATATTAATAGTCTGCAAAAGGATACACAAAGGTCTATTTCTGAAAAGAATAGCTTATTTTACCTGGGACAATAATTCCTCCTTTTCTCCAGCCAGTTTTCGTAGCCGGACATCTAAAACCAAAGAACCCAATTAAAACCCAGAGAAATCTGTAACTAAGAACATACTTTTCATAACTTTTTGTTCATTTTCAAATAAAATGCTGTTCAAACTTAAAGCTAATAGCACTGGGAGCATAAAACTTTGATATCTCACTAATAACAACATACCAGCCTTCAGTTAATAGCAGAATAAAGGGAAAAATATTTCATTCACACTGTTTATTAGTATAAATTTTAAAAGCAAGACCTCTGAGTTTAGTAATTCTTCAAAGTAAATTAACTGAGGATTTTTTTAATAATTAAACACAGTTTTGTTTTAATATTTAGAACAGCCAGTTCCAACAAAATCTTCTTCTGATTGTATACTCTTTTCCCTGTCTTATTCTTAAAGATTGCTGTCTCTTCAGAGAAGGCATTAAGCTTCCCCACATGTTTAGAAAGTGTTCTCAAATCACAAAAAAAGTACTTGGGAAAGGACCCACAGGAATGTTGCAATATCTCTAATCAGTCAGAAGATCAGTAATGGCTACAAAACAGTCTGTCAAGCAACACCGTGCTAAGATTAGAGCAACTCCCTTGGAAATTGTAATTTTGACAGTAACAAAGCATAAAGACAGCTGTATTTCACTATGATGGAGCCACAGCAGAAACATGCATCTAGTCTGATATCTGTCAAAACAAAAATATGTAACTATTATTATATATTATGTACAAATATAATGCAAGTGTATAGAGATGTTTCTTTGCATGTTAACCAACAGAGTTTTACAACAGTGGATTGACTATGCATACAATAACTTGTTCAACCTAAGGATAAAAGCAAGTTAAAATAAAGGCCCCCAAAACCTGTATCTTTCTGTTGTCTGTGTCATTTTTTGAATGTTTTTAAAACTTTTTTTCCTCCCTAATTAATGTGATGAAAAACTGCACTTGCTTTACACTAATAAAGGCAAAGTATTTCAAGGAAGGGGAAAGAATATATAATGCATTTTTTTCTATAACAGAAGTTCTTTCGTTGATTATACATACTTTTAAAGAAATTTTTTTCATGAAACACAACGGAAAGCATGCTAATCCAAAAGACTACACTTTTAGGCAAGATTTTTTTTTCCAGTAATAAAACAGAAACTGGACCAAGAGATCTAATCAGTTACAAACATCCAAGCACATACTATTATTCTTTTTACTCAAAAGATACATCTGTCTTTTTACTCAGCGTAAAAAAAAAAGACAATCTTGAAAGTTGTGTAAGCATGGATTCCAGAAGCATCATAGGTATCTTTTTGTGGCTGTAAATCTCAACCACTGAACAGGAGGGAAACAAAGACTTCAAATGCTCTATAAAGTACATTAGGATATTTTTACCTAGTGGTCCTTCTCCTGCAGATTCCAAGACTTGCGCAGCTTCTTGTGATACAACTGTTATTGCACCAACCACTGATTCATGGTTTACATCACCATTTGGTGTGCCGTCTGGAATTATAACTAATCCATGTTTCTAAAAATACAAAAGAAAAAAACCACTAGTCATACAGCCGTCCTAAAATATAATTGGACAGAAAAGTTTTTAAAAAGCTTTTCAAGTTGATCGAAACAATTACAACAAAATGCGCCATTTATCCTACCCTAAGGTCACGTTTTGAGACTGCACAAGAATAGTAACCATTCTTCCTCTTTTTCATTGACCTTGATTTCATGCCCCATTCCTGGATTTCTGTTAACTGTAAAGTAATTACTACCAACATACCTCTCCTCTCTTCATTGTTTCCTTCAGGTCAGCCAACTCCTCTCTGAGCTCATCTCGCTCATTCTTAATGCAGTCAAAGTAATCTTTCTGTCTTTCTAGGGCCTGGGTTCAGGCAGATAGCAAGAAAAAGAATGGCACAGAGAAAAAGCATATGACAGATAGCAGAGAGATTTTCTACAAGTAAATACAAAGAGCTCAATAAAAGTAAAGAAATTAAAAGGGGTATTTAATATATATAAACATACTCTGATAACTACCTTTTACAAGTCACATATCTCGCCTCATTACTGCATGTTTGTCATGACATAGTTTTTTCCCAGGCGAGTGAGAGATTTTTATTTAGTGGATTCTATTTTTGATAGATTTTGATAAACTAAACTGAATAGCAAAAGAGTAAGTGATTCTTCTTAATACAGGCAACTCTGTGGCCAGAATTAAAATTTGCTGGAACTCAACTGGCAAAGATCCTAAAACATTACGTTCATTGAACTAATTTCCCTACCTTTTACAAGGTACAGAAGTAGAAATTTTACCTCATAAAAGACCCTGGATATGTAAGCCTGTCATCCAGTTACAAATAGTAGTTTATTTACTACTGCTTAAGAATTACAACCACCCTTTACTAAAACCAAAGCAACAGTTTTAGAGGGAAAAAAAGCAGGAAACACTAGCAGCACTATTTTAGCACAAGAAAGGATTACAGCTAAAAGTGCAATATGGATGTAGATGGGTTTGCCTACCTATGCTGGAACTATGTTACCTGGCAGTTAATCAGACATTTCCACTTGACTGGGCAGAATCCCAGTATTCCATACAAATTCAATACTGCATGCATTATAAATAATCCTGACCATACAGCAACTGCAAAAGTGTACACACATTTTGCCAAGTTATCCAACTAAACCTTGAATCATGCATGAATGTTTAGGAATGGACTGATACGAAGAAAGAAATGAAGGTGTATACCTTTGTATTACAATCACTCCACATAACAATTGCAGTATGCTGAATTTTAATAATCATCTAGAATGTGAATACTAGAGCAATGTTTTAATGCATTACTCAATTTCAACAGAAAAATTTAAGTGCTTGTTGCACTTCATTTATTAGTATGTAAATGTAACATTTAAAATATAGGTAATTCAACATGTGTGAAAGCATTAGCTGTCACATCATAGTTTAAGAACTCATAAAATGTCTTTTTATTTCCTAACACATACTAGTTCTCTAACTACATTATAAACAGTCTGAAGGACCTTAATCTTTACATTTTGTGTTCCATTTAAAGATAACACAGCTTTTCCATTTTTGAAGAACAGCAGCAGAGATAGAGGGAGAAGTAAGCTCACCCACTTGAGAGAATTGGCACAAAGGCCCAGAATCACACTGCAGACACAGATCCTCTGTGTGCTTGGCAGTGCCCTGTGATGCTGCTGACATTTCCCAAAACATCCTTTCTGTCCTCACTCCCTATGTAAAAGTGTTGGAAATCAGAAAATTTTGATGGGGAAGGAAGTGAAACTGATATAACCATGTATGTCTACCTATGGAGAGATTAGTAATCATTATTCAATATTGAAAAACTTTAGTAAAACTGCTAGTGTTTGTATGCTCAGGGGTTCTGATACATGACATGGATTTTGTACTAAATCCACTCCTGCAATTCTTCTACATGGGATGGGGAATAAAAATCAGGTCAACTAAGCTCTGCAGGCATGTTTTAAAATACCAGTATGATTAAAATATGATCACTTGGCAGAAAGCAGATTTGTCTGGGATCCTGTTTTCTAAATGTTCCAAAAACCTTCACGAAATCTATATTAAACTCAGACACGCCATTGCTAATTTCAAACTGGCAATGCATGTACAATTTGGAGCCAAACAGTAAGATAGCTGTATATTTCAGGAATGTAACCTGGAAGTTACAGTTCAGTGTCAAAATACAACTGCAAATTTCAATCACTTTGCAGGAACAGGACAATATAAGAAGGGAGGTGTAAAACAGACCCATGCTATCTCTATTCTGCTTGCCTCCCTTTCTTCCTCTGAGGCAGCACCAGTCTTGCATACATTGTAAAACTAGGTTACAATTCTAATTATAAACTACTCCTCTGTGAAGCTTCCAACAGACTTCTGAAGCTGGAATAGAGTGAAAATTAGAAAAAATACTGAGTACTGGGGAGAAAGACTTAAAAAACCATGAGCTAAGAAAAATATGTAAATGTTTTTAGATAACAGAAGTGAAAAAGAAAAGACAGCAGCATTGTTTACATTTTAAGAACTAAGAAATTTCAATTTCAAGATGGTAAAAAAAATAAAAACTAGAAAGAATTCCATTTATGGTGTTTACAAGAACACAGAAACTGGCAGGAAAATTTTGGCTAAAGGAAAAAATACCTTTCTTGTCAGTCTGGCTGGTAGCTAGTTTTTTGAACATTAGATAGATGATATGCTCTATACTAACTCTAGCAATGTATTTGAAAGAGAAAAAAGTGCTTGCACAAAAAAATTGCACAAATTGGGACAGTCCAGTACACAAAGGTAAAGAGTAAGTATGGTTAATTGAAGATAAAAAAAACCTTTCAGAAGAGCGTTCAGAAGAAAACTTAAAATATTATTTTATGATGGAAGAGAGGATTGCAATATGGATTGAAGGACAAACATGAAATAAATATGGACTGAACAAAGACAGTATAACAGGGCTTTTTTTAACTGGGCACCACCAGTTAAAAGAGAACTTTTCAAAATGAATTGAACTCCAGCAAATACAGCAATTTTCAAAGAAATCTGTCAAAATCTGGTGTAAAATTCATTTAGTTAGAGAGAAATGACCCTAGAATTACTAAAAGGCAGACGATTCCTTTCTAAAGACTACCCAGCTAACTCTCTCTAACCACCAGGCAATCTACTCACAGCCTAGAACAGCCACAAGTTCGGAGCCATGTAGTTATCACCAAGGATTAGGCTGACTCCGAGACAGATTTACCACTTCTGTGCTGCCCAGAAGCAAAGCTGACAAACTCTGCTTAACCTACATTAGCTGCGTAGTGTGTATCAACTCAGTTCTTCCCATATCATCTTCCTTTCTACACAGGAGCCCTACAGATGCTCCTCAAAAGGTCCCATGCAATCACTGTTTTGATTCCAACTCTCAATTCCAATAGTTGGCAACTCTGGTATTTTGTTTGTGGTACCACAAAATCATCTTGGTTCAGTGTTGGATCGAACCTAACCAGCCCTAGAAGGATCAGAAGTGCAATACAGGAATGTGCAAGTGTACGTGCAGAAGTCAATTCAAGATCGTATTTCTTAGCACTAGGTATGCCAAATGCAAGGATAATCTGGAAATATTCACTGAGGCTTCTCTACATTTTGACCCTTAGCTCCTGCAGTTCCCTAGGTTTTCCATTATTTGGGGTATTTTGTCTCTCTTATCCCAGGTAGTGGAGAGCAGACCATTTTAAAATCCACTAATTGTTATGCAAATTGTTAAGATGACAACAGAGGCAGGAGCCAAATGGCAGGCAAGGTTTAAACTGTTCAAGTTTTGAAAATTGTGTTTGCCTCTAAGGAGATTAAAAGCTTTAAAAATAATTTCAAATCTGTATAAAATTATATTATTGCTATGTCACTATGGATCAATACAGACCCAGGCAATAATTTTTATGTTTGTTAAGAATAAGGAAATTTTGACTTTTTCAAGCCCTGATTACAGGTAAAAAGTATTTTGTAAAAAATTATAAAACTGTATGCATAACAGTTTATTATGTTATAGATTTAATTAGTATTATTCATCATTATGCAAGTAAAGATGAAGTGGAGCTCATTTTCTAAAGAAAAGAAAGACTGCAAAATGTTTTAAATATTTAAATTGGGAATGGCCTTCATTTCTTTGGAGTACACAGCATTCCTTGGGGGGTGGGGGACATCCATCTACTTCTAAAATGAAAAAATACCTTTCCCCCCATATTTATTTCATACCCCTATTTTTTTATCTTTCCAATTAATTGTCTCCTGGAGATCAAACACCACTTTGGTTATGGAGTCTATATTCTGCTGCATGCGTTGATTCTCCTGTAGTAAATAGGATGAGGGAAGAATAAAAGAGGAAAGAGAAGTAAGGAAATGGGGAAGAAAAACAAAAACCAAAAACATTCAAATAGATAAAGGAAATTAAATAGTAAAAGTCAACCAAAGAGCTTATGAGCATGAAGTTAAAGAAAAAGGGTGCTACCAAGTGTAACACAGTATTTCCCTTAACATTTTGCTGTTTGCCCTGCAAACATAACTAAAGTTCTTTGCTATGCTCATATAATTATGTATGAAGATGACATAAGAATTTTTAGAGCTAGAAATAATTTTTTGCCTTCCTAAAGAGTGAACTCGATTTTACATCTGGGAATGGAAGACAAGGTCTTTCTGGAGAAAGCTAAATGGCTTCCACTAAATTACCCGTTAGTGTTAATAACTGGAGAAGTTACACAAATAAATAGTAAATATGGGGCAAACTATCTTTATCTTTGAAGGGACTGCATGCATTTGGTGACTATCCAACACGCATATGCTACATTCTACCAAAGCAAATACTCCAGACAAATCTATTGTATATTCTTGGTTCACATACTTTTCAAAAAAAACAAACACCACCACCAAAGAAGAAGAAAGTATAAAGTGTTTTTTTCCTTCACAGTGAAGTCTAAGAGAATCCAGAGCAAGTGACAGAGCTACAACCAGAATTTGCCAAGTTTTTGCTTGTCAGCATTAATCTGCAAAATCCTGCTGCTTAGGCTAATCTTACTCCTTTTCTTCTGCTAGTAGGTCATATCAACTCCAGTTCATGAAGCATATTATTTTCTCAGTAATCATAACCAATCTGGGACTTTTCAGAAGTCTTTTGGAGTTACTGTACTACTTCCTGGAGAGCACAAGAACTTAATGGGGAAAGAAATCAATGAAATGCAGTATTACGTAGCTTTTGAAAATCAGGTAGTGGAAACTTTGACCCATACACTTAAAATCATCAATTTTTACTGAAACTAAAAGGCAGCAGGAAAATGAAGTACTAATTGAACTACAACTTACAGTGCTAGAACCAGAATCAATGGGAAATAGACACCTGCATATTGTGACAATATACATCTTTGTGGACCATTTTAAAATGAAGACTAGTAATAGCTCTAGGATTTTAGGGCACTTTTGTTCTGGAAACAAATCAAAGGGGGGAGAGGGGAAAAGAAGAGGGGGGAGAGGGCAAAAGAAAATAACACACCACACCCCCAGCAACATGGTTATGACCCAATAACATGCTGACCAGTGTTGCTTTATTTATGCTTGACTGGTAAGTAAACAAACATTCACCACTGCAAACTTCAGTGGTTGATGCTTACAAAAATCTTAAGTAACTGAAAAGGAAACTTTTGGGAAAGGCAAAGAATAACGTTTGGTATTATCCATGCATCAGAACTTCTGGCTATGCAAGAAGATTTTGGCCATACAAACATTAGTTTTGCCCTCACAAGGAAGGAAAGATACAAGGCAGTCCATGACAGAACCACGCTTCTCACAGGAGTTAAGGATTTTACACATTTGAAAACCTTGCAGAGACATTTTCAACTTTATAAATTAAGAGAGATTGATAACATAAGAAAAATTCTTAAAAATGCGAAATAATATTTAAGCTCTTTTTGTGTATGGTGGCTGTTCCCATTCAAATCTTACACCATATGTCAAGTAACACGAAGCGCAAGTTCTATCATACACTCTCATATAAACATACCTCTATCAATTCATCTCTCTGTCGAAGGCCCTCTTTAAGTTCATCCAGCTTATGCTGTAGAACACTGCACGTGTGTTTCTGTCTTTCCAATTCCTATATTAAATAAATTCATGATTTATTTTTATTCATGTTGGGTTTGACACTCATTTTCAATATAAAGTTTAAAAAAGTTAGTAATAGCACTTAACGTAACATTACCTAAGAAATTACTGCAACAATTTGAGAAATTCTACCTACCAAGTGGCTAAAAATCACAGAATCAGTGTTTTAGGCAAGTTCTCCAGATCCTTACTATACAGAAGATTTTATTTAATAAAATTTAGAGTGGAGAGAAAAGATGCCATAAAGGTTTAAGCACAATTAACAAGAAAAGCTCAGATGCTGAATTTATCTAAATATTGCTGGAAAAAGTTGCCACACAGATCTTCCCTTTCCAAGAAAGTGGGACTGAACATGGCCAATTCAAATGCATATTTTATCATTAGTGTATTGCATTAATTAAATGCAATTAATTTGTATTTAATTGGGGTGGAGGGTAGTGCATGGGGGTGGGATGTGTTTTGGGTTTGGTTTTTTTTGGGGGGGATGGTTGGTTTGTTGGTTTGGTTTTTTTGGCGGGATGGTTGGTTTTTTAAAAAAAAAAACAAAACACAACACTCAAGACATCTTTGGCCACTGAGATAGACAGACAGACTTTTCTACTAATTCGAAAGTTTTCCACTGTTCTTACTAAGTAGTCTAGGCTTCTATGGTTTATCTTTATAATTAGAAAAAAAACAGTCTTAAAAACCAGTACCTTTGACTTCTCTTCATTCTCCCTATAGAACTCTGCTATCTGTTCTTCTTTCTCCTCAATGACGTCCTTTAGAGTATCCACTTGGTAAACCAAGTTGTTTTTCTCATTGTCTAGTTGAGCATTGGAAACCATAGCTTTCTTGTACTTCTCTTCAACTTCAGCTAGTGAATCCTATAGATAGTAGAAAGGCTTATTAGTCTAACTTTTTGATGCATTGTTATAATGTTAAAATACCACCATAATGCTGAAGAGTGCTATCTGTTATACAGTAAAATTATGCAACCATTTTTGTTTTGGAATTAGTATTCATGTCTTCTCTTTAGAAATACCAAGTCACAGTTCAATTTCCATTATTCAGGTTAAGTCCTAAACAGCAATGAAAAGTTATCATTACAAAAGTATGAAAATTACAAGATAATATTCCACTTGCATTTTCTACTCTGCTACCTTCACAACTTAACTCACAGGGATGAAGAAGTAATATCACAACTTTATTGTATTTTCAGTGCATGCACAAGAAAACACTTCAGAATGAGGCAACAAATCTGACAGAGAAAACTCAAACAATTGACTAAAAAAGATCACAGAAATATCTCTAAAAGTAGCTTTAACTTAATGCTCATTATTTAATTAGTGCTCTATATCTCAAAGTTTTAAGGTAGTCATACTTTTTAAGTAACAATGATTCTCTGTTTAAGCAGACATTTTGTCTATTTCTTACTAAGATTAAAAAAAAAAATTGCATGTAAAGATTCACATGCTTGATTCTCTACCTGAAGGTGCACATACGCCTTGCTATATACCCTCTTAACCAATTCTCTCACATTTCATATACCAGATCATATACCAAAATGATTTTATCCTATTATTTTTTCTCAGTACTGTAACAAATGTTAACTATTCAAACAACTATCACTCCAGACACTTTTAAACATGCAATGATTTCAATATGCATGCTTTTAAAAATATAAAAATGGAGTTTCAGAGTCCTGATTTTAGAATTGAAGAAGAACTATTATGATATTCCCTTTCCAAAGTAGATCTGTGCCCTACTACCAATCCCCTAGTATTTCACATAATCTGTTCTTTGAAGGCATAGGTAGCTAACCTCCATGTTTGATTATTTGTATTACGACAGTAGAAGTACAAGCCCAGGAAGGGCACCAGGCTTGGATTTTCTAGAAAACAGAACAGTAGGACCAAGGACTAAGATATTAGAGGACAGCATGGTAACAATCTAAATTTCCTAAGAAAACCTAAAAAACTCAACCCCCCAAACCCCATTCCACGTTATAAATCTCCATTTTGAGAAAGCTGTCCTTAAAGTACATATTTTAACTTTTATAATTTTTATAGTTTTATCATAATCACATATATTTATATCTCTATGTTCCATTCACTAAATTCTGGAATTTTGTGCTGGAGAAAAACATTATTTTAGAAACCCCAGGAAAAAAAAACCACTTAAGACATATCCTGAGAGACTACAGATCAGAAGAGACAAGACTGTATAAATAGTGAAAAGATAAGAAAGGTACCAATATCATCTCGGAAGCAGTAAATAGCAAACAGCAAAGAAGATTAACAATAAGATAAAAGAAAGTGAAAAAATGAAGAACACATGTAAGTGCATTCAAGTAATTATTAAATTTTAGCTTAAAACTACAAAAAACATTTTTTGTGATGGTGTAAACATGACAAATCTTGTAAATATTAGTAAAACAAAATGTCAGAGACAGCAAACCTTCCGAAGACTTTCAAAGAATAATTCAATTTAGAGGAAAAAAGGAAAATATTAGGATTAAAATAAATGCTATTGTATTTCCCCATAAAAGGACTAAGTTTAACGAAAAGTATAACTAGGAAAAAATTCCAATTTGATTGTTTCTGTGAGTGTAATTTAGGTTGGCAGAGATCTCTGGATGCCATCTGGTCCAATCTCCTAATTAAACAGAGTCAACTAAGATCAGGCTGCTCACAGCTCATCTCTAGTTCATTTTAAGTATCTCCAGGGATGTAGACTGCAGAACCTGGCTGGACGACCTGTTCCAGTGTTTGACTGTCTTCTTTGTGAAAAGTCTTTTTCTTGAAGTCTAATTGGAATTTCTGCCCTTACAATGCAACTTTTGTCTGTTGCATCTTGCCCTGTCACTGTGCACCTCTGAAAGGAGTCTGCCCTGTCTTCTCTACGGCCTCCTATTAGGCAGCTGAAAACAGCAATGATATTGCTGCTCACCCCCCCAAAGACTTATCAAATCCAGTTGTCTCCGCCTCTTATTGTATGCCATGTGCTCCAGGACTCCAGCCTTAAAGAGGTGACTAGATTGGGGCTTAAAAGATTGGCTTAAAATGTCATTAATCAACAAGTTAATGCGGGAAAAAGTCTGCACTTATGGAAAAGGAATAAATTGATTTTGAGACAGAAGAGTGAGAATTGCTTCCCAGAAAGAAACCAAGCTATGCCTACGAGTCTCTGACCAGTTAAAAAAACTGGAACATTGCTAAGGCTTCTTTGGAACTGTTCCTTCTTTTTGAGTAAAGTATTACGCATGTTCCCTGTGGTTCAAGAATTCCATGTAGTTTCAGTAATCTTCCAGTTTGGTGAGAAATAATACGGGTTTGGAAGAATTTCTGAAACACTTGAATGAGGCAATGGGATGCCTAAGGATGAAGCAGTGGGAATAGACTGGAATGAAAATGCATAATAAGGCTCTGCACATAACCTAAAGCTATGAAGAAATACCACCGACAATTCTATCAGTAAAGCCAAAGGGCTATGCAAATTAGCCTGCTTGACTAGAACAGGATGATTAAACCCAGCAGACATCAAGAGAGTGCTCTGTTAACTGCATAAAAGAAAAATTGTGAGGAAAGAAAAAGGATTCCTTTCTAGTTGATGCAAGAGAATGTAGAAGGAATCAACAAAACTGAATCAAACTGAGACATGAAAAGATTTGAAGACGCAACTAAATCAGAAGTATCCACATTAGAGTTTATTCTGCTGACACCCAGCAGATTTGTAGCCAGGTAAAAACCACACTCTTAGCAGCACAAGGGATGGGCAACCACAGAGATATGAAGGTAGTGTGATTACAAATCATTGTTGCTCAACCACTGAAAAAACATTTAAAAGAAGTGTAAAAGCAGGTATCCTAGTAACTCTTCTCACATACACAAGACAAAACTGCTAAAGCAGAAGTTGAGAAAAAGGCAATACCTTCTTAATTAGAAAGAAAGGTTCCTGAAAGAATCTCTATGGAAGGCAAATTAACTTGGGAACATATTATTCAGTATTAACAATAGCAAAAAATACAATTAAATTTTGTAAGTCAAGCATAGATCAAGATCGTACTGTCTATTGCACACCTGTGCTCTTTGGTAACGGTAAGGATTACAATAAATAATAGCACATTAGTAATGATTCAGAACAGTAGTCATGAGATGCTGGCAAACATACAAGTGTGAGAGTTAGATCCATTCTGAAAATATGAAGCAATCTCATGTTTTATTCAAATTTAGTACAATCATAGCTATGTCTAATAATCTTGTAATATACTGCTCTTTGAAGTCCTTTTAATATTCATACGGCAATATGATTAAAACAAGACGCACTTCATCTAAGCATATGGCTATCAGATTCAAAATTACTTATCCTCTAAAGAGGAAATAATTTTTGCTACACTGAACAGCTCAAATTACGTATTTTCTCTTTACTATACCATCTAGTATGTTGTTTAATCAAGGAGATTCAAGGAAGCTGTTAAATACATCACTGTTACATGCTCTAGTACAAGCAGCATTCATTAAATTCAGTCTCTGTAAGGATATAAAACAAATATGGAAAGATCTCTCTACTTTTACATAGAACCCTTCACAATTAGATAACAGGAAAGAGAACAGAACCAAAAGATTTGTAAGCCACATCATTTACTGTATTCAGTTTCCCTTCAACACAGAAGAGAGGAAAATAATCATACTTTAAATTAACTGCAAACTGTCAATTGTGTGAAAACTTACAAAAGAAAAGCATACATACCAATTTAAACAAGTAAAAATACAGACAAATCTCATTAGGTTAATACTGAAAATACCAGCCTATAATTTAGACAAAGAAAATGGGAATGTAAACCATAAGCATAAAAAAATCTTTCATAATGGCAAAGGATTAAAACAAAATTAATTTTCTCCTGCAAGCAATATGCCTGCCCAGATTAGTTTCAGCACATCTTTCAAAATTATTACTTTGGTTTTGCCTTATAAGATGTAGTATTTGCTGAAACTTGGAAGACTAATTCTTAATTTCTTAAGTTCTTTGTCATAACTATATCCCATTTCTTCCTTCCCCATTCAATACATAGTAAACATTTTGAATATCCATTTATTTGCTAACAAAACTCTGAAAAGTATAAATTGAACCTCTCATTATCTTACCAGAAAACACCTGCTAAAAATATGAAAGTTTAATACTATTTTAACATAAACCAGATAATGAACATATACTATCTCACGTACATTTAAATCGTATCTTAATAATTTACTCACATGACAAACTTAAGCTGATGCTCTCTATGCATTAAAAGTTAGATACATGCTTGAGAGAAATTTAAAAACTTGTTAGTAAAGACTTATATAGTTAGTGGAACCAGTGGTATCTCCATTACCCAAAAATACCCATACAGAATGCATGCTTGGGAGGAGCCCTGATACCTTTAGTTCTTTAAGTCCCTGCATGTATCTCCCTTCTACATCGTGTATCTGGTCCTTAAGATCATAGATATCCTGCAGGACATAGGAATGAACCATTGCATAAGAAGTATGGGGAAATAATTTATAGTCAAAAAAGCATTAAAAGGTCTACATGCATTTCTGTCAAATGCCAAAGCATGCAATAATTCACAGAAATTATAATTAATTCACAACTTGATGGAAATTAAGATTTTGTTTATATCCCTGAATCCAAGCCTTCTCAAATAGGACAGAATTGTTTCAAATTCGACATAAACAAAGTCTTATTTTAATATAAGCTAAACTGTTAGCACCGTAAATATTTATGAACACAACAAATACAATTACCAAGATAAATACAGAAATCTTTCATGATGAAAGATTACATCCTCGTAACTTTTTCTTACTATTAAGAAACCAGAGGTTCTGTAGCAAAGAAAAATTCCTCCTAACCGCAAATACAAACTAACTCCAAATTCTCTGAAAATGCAGTTTACCCGTAATTCACTGAGGGAGGCATCAGGATCCACCGAACTGCTCGTGTCTCCACTTCCTCTTCTAGATGAGTTGCCACTCAGAGGAGTTGCACTTACTGAATTGCGAGATGATGGCTTAAAAAGGGAAAAACACTGTATCAGGAATCATACTGTCACTTCTGGGATACTTGACATTACTCTCTATTAATTGCTTCACATTCATAGAACACTTTTCTCTCTTGTTTTTACCATTTCTTAATATTAGCTTATAGACGATATTTTTCCATTGATTATTTTCCAGCACTCATGTTTGTTCTTGGTGAAATGTTGGTTCCTCTTTGATGACTTATCAGTTTTGAGTCTTCTGTTCAGAAGACTTTTATAAGGAGGCTGTTAGTGCTGAAAAACTGTAGCAGTTTAAAATATTTCTAAAAATTGTGATTTCTGCCATCCAGGATTCAGAAGAAAGTCTCCAGTGGAATCTAGCATATGAATTTTTATAGCCCTAGCCTCTTAAAATTCAACCTTTCCTGCTAAGTATTTCTCACACAGAAAATACATTCTATAAGAAACTAATACTTGCTAGAAGTAAACTAAAGATTAAAATTCTTTCCTTGGGAAATAAAAGACGCAAAGCATTAATTTTGTAGCTAAAAAATATGTCTAAAAATACCTCTTTGCAAGCTCTTAAAAATGACTAAAATACATTCTACTAAAATCACACAGCATTTATACTTTAGGAACTGTTCTAATACTTGTAAATTTATGGCTGAACACTGACTTTCAATATTTTTTGAATTAAAAACCCTTACCCTTGAAAATATTTCTGAATGTGATTTTTCACTCTTTTCTTCCAGCTGAAAGAGAAAGAGGAAAGTGATCGCAATACACCTTTTGCAATGAGGGACTACTGAATCACCATCTTCTGTTCAAAGATATTAAGAAATAGTTAAGAACAACAAATGAAACAATGAAAATAAAATAAGAAATTCCAGAAGTTAGCATAGATCAAGACAGGAAAAAAAAATAGTCAGCCTAGAAAAGTAGTTTTTACCTCAATCGCAAAATAAATGAATGCTTGTAAAAAAAAGCCAGAAACTTTTTTTTTTTAAAGTTTTTAAAAAGTCACTACCAATACTACAGTACTGATCAACAAAACATGTTTCATTATTTTAAATTTCAACAGGGTAGTGACTACAACACTTGGTGGCATAACAAACATGACGCTTCATGCCAGTGCATTTCAGACAGTCAGTGACGCCAGTATGAATGTCCTAGTTACTAGAAAACACATTTGTTCCTTCAATCTCTTTGGTGAAACCTCCAATTACATCAGGACAAAAACAATTCAGGTAAAAGCCGATAACTAAAGTGTACTAGTTAATAGCAAACTACAAAATAATTTCAATTCCTATTTTATTGAAGCCTAAGCAAAGAACTACCACCCCCCACTTCTTGTTTAGGAAACTAATTTTGCGATATCAGAGCATAGATTTCCACATTTTGTACATTTCTATGAATCGAAATAGGTGGAATTAAATGAAGACATTAACATGTTGCCAAATTTCCTAAAACAAGTATGATACATTGAGTATGGTATCTCAGATATCTGGCTTTTCCAAAAACACTTGTTTTTCTCCTAGCCCAGGGACAAGAGATTTGGAAGTCTGCTACAATCACACTAGAAACAAACGTTACTTCATGAGATCTTTCTCTTTCCTTCTGTTGTGGTTTCTACAAAAGCAACGTTGCATTTCCACGGCAAATTCACCATGTCCAAAGATGTACTGACATTGTAAATTGCGAATATTTGTCACCACTGTGAAGGTAAAATGATGTTAAGAATCCAATTGATCTGAAGTATCCATTTAGAATAACTTAAAAATATAATTTTGGAATCTAATAATACATAATAATGATGATAATAAAAGCAACTGAGAAGGCAGCATAATTGCCAATCTCAGCCTCCACATTTTCTTTTAGTAGAGCATTAATTTCAGAAAAGCAGGTTTATTAGACAGGAAAAAAAGCTAAAATTTAAACTGGAGAAATGATTGGTCTATGTCACACTTTGAGCATGTACAAATGATAAATACCGTGCATTATTACAAGTTACATAGCACCATAAGAGTATTAAATCATCTAAACACAGAATCACAGAAACAGTGGTTGTAAGGATACTCTAGCAGTCACCTAGTCCAGCCTCCCTTCCAAAGCAGAACCGCTGCCAACAGTCCAGGTTAGCTGTGGCTTTATCTAGCTAAGTCTCACCAGCTCCTGAGGATGGAGGTTCTCCAGCCTTGCCGTAACCTGTCAGAGTGCAACACTAACCTCCTTCTGAAGCTTCTTGCAGTGGCTTGTCTGAACCTTCTACGCTGCAGTGTGAGGTTGCTGCCCCTTGTTGCGCTGCTTGGCACGGATATGAAGAGTTTGACTCTTACCTAATCAAGCAGTTGCAGGCTGTGATCACCACGTAGCAGCCCTTTTGCCCAACTAAATAAGCCCAGTTCTCTCAACCTTTCCTCCTACTCCATGGGCTTCAAAAACACGCCTAGGAACAGAAGTTTCCCTATTTTTTTCACTATTAAGCACAAAAGTTTTGACTGCAAGTAACAAAAGCTTCTAGAACTTCTAGCAGCAATAAAGAGAAGGCAGCTAGGTTTGTTTTAAACAAAGTTCAGACTACAGGGATGCACCAGAAAACCATCATAATTTTCCTGTAACACGCTCTATTGACTTGGGATTCAGTGCAAGAACATAGCCTACAATGTGTGCTCCAGTAATGGATCTTGACAAAATCTCATCCTGGATGAATGAACACTAAACACACTAACAAGGGCACAGTTTTAAGTATTTATTTTTGTCACTAAACCAAGTAGTACTATTCCAAAAATACCCAAAAGACTGAGACATTGTTAATTTCTACAAGAAAAAACTCAACATTTTACATTTAAGAGATGCTTAAGCTTATCACACACAAAAAATGTGAAGTGTTAACACATGCTTCTAGCAACAGGCAAAATCCCCTTTAAAATAAATAAAGCAGCATGCTTTTTAAAAAAATCAGACTCCAGGCATTTTTATACAAAAAATGGCCCCAACCCCTCAACAAATCTATTTGCCATTAAATAACTCTGAATGCTTTTACAGTATTTACTCTTTCAGAGTATGAAAAGAAAACCCATGGTTAGTAAGTCTGCTCTATTCACCGCAGTATAACAACAAGCATTTCACTCACACTATTCAAACCTTGGACATCGTCTGCATCGGAAACAATGCTTCCCCTGCGGTTGGAACGACTAAAATAGTCAGCAGCAGTTTCACTTTGATCAGAAAAATCAGAGGACTTCAAAAGATAAGAAGGGTGAAAGAACTGAAGATGATACCACAAAATGAACAGAAGTTTATTTAAAAAGAACAAACAGGAAATCCTAACTTAGATCTCCGTTACTGCAATTTATTCTAGCTTTTTTAACAGTTTAACAGTTGTAAAATCTTAATTACTCTTTTAGATTTTTGCTATTTTAATTGTGTCTACATGAATAAAACGTGTGCCACACTGATATGAATACTTTAGTCAGCATATACATTATTTTTAAACACTCTCTTCACATATTTATTAGTTTTATAGTTTATAGTATCTGAAACTAAAAGCAATGAAAACATTTATTATTAATTCATTTTCCTCATTTGGAGTAATATAAAAAAATACAGAGATACAAAAGGGTTTTGTACTAATATAGTGCCAAACACAAACTACAAAAATTACCTTTTTTTTCAAAAAAGGTTTGTAAATCATAAAAACAGAAGTTGATAAATAAAAGTTGTTATTTTTCTCTACAAATGTTGTCTTTTCTTCAAATCAACACAATCCTAACATTA
The DNA here is from genome assembly GCF_964195595.1 of Calonectris borealis. Taxonomy (NCBI): domain Eukaryota; kingdom Metazoa; phylum Chordata; class Aves; order Procellariiformes; family Procellariidae; genus Calonectris; species Calonectris borealis. The sequence goes on from NC_134313.1 coordinate 115,341,891, forward strand.
CTAATTATGAATATGATCTGGGCTTCCTCTCATTCATAATTTTAAGAGGTCTTACAATAGAAGACAAGCTTACTCCCCAAAGCTATATGTCAGACAGGCACCTAAAAAGGGGAGGAAAAAATGCTAATGCTACACATCACTGCTAAAAAAGGCAAAATATATCTAACCACATTACAGTCATTACAATGCCATGGGAACGCAAGTGAAATAATTAACCGAGAAAACATTATGCACGTTAAATATAGTATTTAATGAGAAGAGTAGGTTTATCAAAAGTGTTGTATTGATAACATTCTACTTCAAAAGGCAGAAAGTTACTGGGAACATTATATTTAGTTTTAAGTTATATGAAAGAAAAATCTTTAAATGAACAGTTTGAAAATATATTGTCCTTATTCCATTTTCACCATTGTAAAACTTAATTCTTAATTTCTTTGTACTTGAGGTACATGAGTGATGTAGTCTCATTTTATTCCGATTAAAAGATAGTGAGATGTTTTTTATGTAAATGTGACCAGTTACATATAAAACAGTTTGCTGATGAACACCTGTCTCAGGTTATGTGTGCTTAGGACTACAGACTTTGTATTTTTGTCACTGCGTGGTTACGTTCGATTTCTCTGACAAAGAATTTTCCAGCTATAACTATATCTACATTTTAAATAATATCTTTTTTTTTTTAAAAAAAAACAAAGTAAATAAATTTTCCCAGTCAGAAAGTTGGCTAAACTTTCTTATTTCACTTACAATGCACAAAGTATAAAGATGCTGAACAGAATTCTACTAATATGAATTACACTCATAGCAAAAGAACAAACAACTCAGGGGCTACAAACAATCTACGACAACACTGAGCTCTTCTTCATTCAAAACCAACTTATCTTTGTTGTTGAAAAGTCCGTATGTCTGACAAATCTTACTGTTCCTCCTTCTATACCTTTTGCACTTCTAGTATCTTTCTCAACAGGTTTATCAAAACCAATACAGTTTAAGATGGAGAAGCACCATACAGTTTTTCCCCAGTGTTTTCTACTGTTTCCATCTTCTCTCCTACTTCGTCTTTCCATTTCCACTGAGTACTAAGTGACTTCCAATGCACCTCCCAGAGTGAAACCAAAATATTAACCATAGAAACAGTAGAAAGTGAAAGTTAAGTTATTCATAAGATTTTTACTTCATCTGCTCAATACCCTTTTCAGAATTATTTCATTAAACAAATACTTTGAACTCTATTAAACATTCACTAGTGTGAGTGAATGGTACCTTGGCATTACTGGTATCACATATACATACTGAGAACTGATGTATATATTCCTATATATGTATAAAGTACATACTTTTAAGAAATTAATCTTAATGTTAAGAGAAACTAAGGAGACAAGTAGTATTTTCACAGTTCAAGAGACTAAAGAGGTAGATGTTAATACCTCTTACATTTTGGAATATCATAAAGCAACAACAACATTCTCTTTTTCCTACACCCTCAAAAATTCACTCTGACATCTTTTGTAGCTAAAAACATCCAGTCTCCAACAAATCTGTTTTTATTTGTTTAGTTTCTATAACATTGTTAAGAATATGTGAAAAATGAAAACAGGACAGAACATTTCAATTTAACCTATACCAGAACACTGACAAACAAGCAGCTGTACCAATGAAACTAAGACAGTTGTTCTGCAGCAGAAACAGGGTGTAACTATTTAAAATCACTTTGCAGGACAAAAAGCCATGTTTGCAATGACCCTTTTAACACAATACAGATCCAGAAACAAATTTCTCTTGGTTTTGAATACTGGTCACCATAAAAATGAGCTAGCTACTTCTTACTGCATGATATAACAAAGTTTGCATTAGTCCTCTTCCCGAAAAGAAAGCCTTTTTCACACGTATTGTAGTAACAGTTTCATGTGCCTGCCCAACTATGTCGTAAGGTGATAACTCCAACAACATACTACACTCCAGTTTCCAATTGCTTCCAATTATATACATTATAAACATTTAAAAGATGTTTAGAAAAGCAAATTCCTTATTGCTTCTACACTTTACTTACTAGTCTTCCTGCTAAAACTTTACATCTTGCTAAAAATCACATCTCTGACAAATTACATTTTTTTGATGCGGAATTGAAAAATAGAGTCTGTGTTGGTCAGTAAAATGATCCCCAGTGTAAATACTCATAATCATTGTGTGTTAGTGTCAAAGCATTCAGTAAATCATGCAAGAGGAACGCTCACCACAGGACTACTTCGAACTGAGCTTGCTCTTGAAGAATAACTGTATTCAGATGGCTAAAGAAAAGTTATGAAGGAAATTTTCAGAATTTTCATAGATTTTTGTCTCCAGAAAACAAAGATAATGAAAGAAACAACCAAAACCCTATTACACTTACAGTGCGAGAACTATATGAGCTATGTAATCCATCACCACACAAAGATGCCTGAGAAAGAGGGAATGAAATACTGTTTATATTCAGTCTCAGAAATAATTATGCCTCACTCTTATACACTGTAAATCTTATGCACTGTAATGTACTCTATCTTATCCCATCTATGCATTTTCCAGTTGACATTATACTTTTTGAAAAGATGAACAGTTTTTAAAAATTTCCAGCAGCATTTGCTCCTACTACTAGGGATGTCTATTTCCAAATATAAATCTAAGCATTTCCTTGAAAAATAGCCAAATAGTTTAAAAAAAATCAAATCTTAACTATTTTCAGAAGAAAATTAAATTAAATATTTAAATTGCAATTTGGTTTTCACTGTTCTGAAGCCTTCAGAAGTTTTAATCCACCCTGGGAACTGAAGCAATATTGTATACTTATCAGTTTCACTTGGTGCTCACCCATGCAGGTTTCCCTGAAGGAGAATGTGTTACAGTTGGACTCGATGACTTTAAAGGTCTTTTCCAACCTAAATGATTCTGATTCTAAAGTGCAAGGCTGAAATCTATTTATGCAGTGGATAATAAAAGCAGCTCTGGGCAACACAATTAAAAAAAAAAATACAGTCTCATGCTGCTTTCCCTCTACCTGTGAAGAGATCTCTAGTAGAAATTACAATTATGTGTATATTAGAATTATATGTAACAGCCATTACGGTCTCATTCTCTCACTGGATCTTCTAATGTTTTCTTGAGAATATGCACAAAGCCAAAAAAAAAATTACCTGTTTGCAATCCAAGCACAGAACAAGACCTCACTAACTACGTAAAAATATTACATAAGAGTACTTGACAATTTTCTACGTAGGTTTAGCACATCTCTAAATGGCAGTATTAAGTTGGATTTGAACTATTGTAGCAGCAAAAGGCATAAAGTTTCAGGCATGCATGTCACTTTTTAAAGATGACAACTTTTTGTAGAGCTATCTTAGCCATTCTTACAGCACTTCTAGCTACTTTTTCTTTTGTAAAGATACAGATTAGGTTTTCATCCTATTACATTTTTGTATGATTTTTAAGTTTAAATATGGCATCTTATTTGAAAGTATTTAAAGTGTATTTACCACAAATCTCTAATCTCCTGACAGTGATTTTTCCTGTTCAAGCACTTAGCTTAACTTCTTTAAATACTTTTTTTAGTATTACACATGCAGTTGTTACTTATTATGCTTGGATTAACTTGTTCTAACCCCAGTGTTCAACATCGTTGTTGTATTCATAAACTTTATGCTTGTCTGTAAAAAGATCAGTAAAACAGCAACTACTAAAATACTTTAAAGAGGCAATTTAACAATGTTAAAAACATTAAAGTGAATGCCTCCACAAAATGACACACACAAGCTGCAGCTTTATTTAAAAATACGAAGAAAAATGCACATGTAATACTGTCAAGCCTCATGGCCATACAATACAAATTTAAGGCAACCATGCAAATGGTGCTTACGAACCACACTGATACTTCTTATCAAACCAGTGTTTACACACGGAGACACCTATGAAAAGAAGTGTAATTTTATATTTCTGAGGGCCTTTAAAACATCTAAAGATAAGCAAGATATTATTTTACATTGTACTAACCCTGTAACTCCTAGTTGTTGCCACTGGATCACTGTATAGAGAAGACGACTGCAGTGTGAAAAACAGAAAAAGTCAGAAACACTTTTTCTGCGTACATTAGATTTTTTTATCTATTGCTCTATATTCCCCAAAAGTTCTAAAAGATTGAAATACTAAATTTTACATCTATAATAGACAGGAACTTTAAGAAAAATGTGGATAAACATTCCAAGAAAACCCATTATCTCTGAAATCATAATCTAAAACATTAATTAAAGCAATCTAGTATTTTTATCAGAAGATTTGTAGAAGAGAATGATAAGAAATTAAGTAGTTTTCAAAAAACACATAAATTTCCTCAGCTACTTATTTAAACCTGACCATGATAGTAGCTGCAGGTACTGGAAGATACTACCCATCTCACGACAGACCATCGATTTATCATTTATATTACTGTAGAAGAAAGTAGTACATGGACACTAAACTTACGACTTTTTGTTGTTGTTGTTTTTTAAAAACAAAACTTTGAAAAAGCAAGTGTCACAGCTGCTAGTTGTTTTCTTTATATCATACAGCAATCATGAAACAGAAGCTATTTTAAATTTAAAAGCCCACATATGCAGAACCAGAGTAACTTGCATGTTAGCCATTCATTTTATAAAAGGCAATTCTTAAAAGCAAGAAATACAATTGTAACTACGATTAGCTGTAATTAGCTGGCAGTGTTCTAGAAGGAAAGAGAGAGAAGTTTGCTTCTTATAGCATAAGTAAGCAAAACCAAATATATGTATTTCATATACATTAAAAAATAAATATAGGAAGACAAGACAGACCCGAGTATGGTAGGAAGGAACTGGTTTACTATATCTAAGGCTGCTATAATTTCTTTGATCATAGTAAATTCCACTCTGTGGGGGGGAAAAGAAAAGAGAAAACAAAGGTTGCATCTGTAGATCTTGTAAATAAAAGTTCTATCTCAACATTGCCCAAATGTTCCCAAGCTTAGAACTTGTACAGAACATTGTAAAAATTTTCCCTATGGTTAACCCAAAATCCAACTTTCTGAAGCAAGTAAAGCACAAAAAAACCCAAGCCTTCTTATGCATTCTGTATATCAGCATTATCTGTATTTTAATGTCCTGCCCAACCAAAGGAGTAAATAGTTTTGTGTTTTTTCCCTAATAAATAAGAAAACCCTGAAAAATGTATCTAAACCCTGACAAGTGCAGCATGAAATACATGAAAAAAGTATTTGACAAAACTTGCTAAGAATTAGTACAATGATTTGCTTGATGTTTTTTCCATTAGATACCATCCCGAATCAGAGCATTTGGGGAGAGAGAAGGACAGAAATTAGATTCCTAAGAATCTAATCGGGGATGGATGTTTATGTGATCAGCATTAGTCGGTACCCTACTCACTGTTCTTTACACAAAGCACGCATGCTGAGAGCCTAGCAATTATACATTGGCTTATTTTGTTGGTTTTTGACACTTCCTGTACACTTTGCATATATATGCATATGTAAGGAAAAATTTGATATACACATATAAGGAAGGAGAAACAGAGATGAAGACGTGGCAAAAAGTAGTGCTTTCAGAAAGTAGTGCTTTCTGTCTCAATAGGCCATAAGAGGCAAAAAGATTCATATTACTCATTTAAGAAGTGAGGGCACAGGAAAATAGCACCTCAAAAGTGCACAGAGAAATGCTGTAATATAAATAATTATAAGTAAATATAAAAATTATTTCAGCCTTGTCTCAACACAGGCATTCGCTGCTGCTCTAACTCCCCCAACCCTTGAGCAACTGCTATTTCATCAGTGCCAAAACCCTCTGAAAAATTATATCAAAAATATTTCATTTCTTGGCACTATATTCACGTATGTTACACACTGAACTGTCTAGAATAGTTTTTGGAAGAACACAATAATCCACATGCATTTCTCAACAGTTCACTGGGTTAACGTCAACGTTTATGGTAAATTCAATCTGCTTTACACCTACATTTAAAATACATCTAACTGGTAGGGGATGAAGTGTAAATAATAAAACACGTATCTCCATCCTGACTGAATAAACTTTAATGCAGAGAAGTGCCACTTATAAGTATTTCCAAGAGCCTTCCACAGGCCTCCAGCAGAACATGATTTCTATTCAGCTGATTCCATTCATGGGATTCTACCGCCATGAGCACAGTTTCAAACACTCGACTTCAGGTCATAATTTGGTCAATACTAGAGGTTTTTTTTTCCTGAAAACATTTATGCATATGTCAGCAAGCTAATAATTTTATCCATAACTGTATTAGTATGTAACTCTACACAGTTAGTATATTTATAATAAATATTATAGTAGAAAACTAACCAATAAATCTTTATGGGAATAAGCAGCTTTCTTCTTTGAATTATAAGATTCACTGTAAGCATGACTCTAAGGATAAAATTTAGAAAATTAATACCACTATATAACAGCATCTTCAACCTTAAAATTTAAAGAAGTCAAACATACGGATTTAAGCTATTATCACCTACAACAGAAGCACCACAGAAAATTCTAACTACATGATTAGAATAATAGGCCATACTTCTATTGCTGTGTAAAAAAGAACTGATAAGTGAAACTATAGCCAACTTTATCTCTGATTAACACAGACTTGGCTTAAGTCAGTGTTCACATTTCACAAAAAATGTAAAACCAATAAACTAAAAAAGCTTAACATTACAGACTATTTTAAGCACTATATTATGTTTGCCTATCTGTAGCTAATCCAGATAACGCCTCTGTTTACACAAATCCAGTTTTTTAAGCTGCTTGCATGTTCCTTTTAGTGGTACTTGGTGCTTTTCTTTGCTTAAGGAGACACACACAAATCTTACTTGGTGTAATACCAATGAGAACGTGATGCACTCTGCTATAGCTTCAAAACAGTAAGAAGGAATTTTTTTAAGTAAAGGTATACAAACCACTCGCTTTTTCTCAGGACTGAAATAATTTTCCATTAGATTAAGTTAAAGTTTCTATATGGAAATGGAGAATACAAATATATGCATATACACACTTTTTTAAAAAAAACAGTATGTCTTCCAAGTCCAATCAGTACATGTCACTTCACTACAAAGTTTAGAAATAAAGATAAATACTAAAAAGCGCTTACTGTAAGACAGCTGTCTGTAATATGTGACTTCATTAGATTTTCTCCCAGAGAAAGTTTATACATGCATTCTATGGAAAGTGTTAGAATCGTGATGCTATTCTAGGTCTGAAAGTGTGATAGTACAAATTTATATATTTTTTAAATCAATAATTTAAAGTAGCAAGTTAGTGTCATTACACCTTAAAAACAAAGCACAAAAGCAGTCTTCACTCAAAGACATGCAAAGTGTTAACATACAGGGACTGAGTATCTTGTAGATCCACCCTTAGCACCGTCATACTGAAGTAAAAGAAAATGAAATTAAAATAATGAAGTTAAAACAAGATTAAAAAATTAGCTTTTTTCCCATAGAACGACTAAAAAGACTTAAAAGGAAATTACAAGAAAACCTATTCTACTAATTATGAAAATTTATACATGAAGGACTGCCATTTATCCAATCTAAAGGACATTCTGAGGCTGGAACACTTTTTAATAAAAAAAAATTTTTTTTTCCCTGACAGCATCCCAATTTCTGAAAAGTGAGATAATTTTGGACAGCAGTAGGTTATGTGAAGTGTTTCATGTGGTTCTGGTAACAGAATTTTAAATAATTAAGCAAAGTCTCATACGGTAGCTTGTATTAAACTGAGACAGTATTTGTTAGGTATGTGATAAAAGGCTCATCTCCACACAGTCAAAGGAGCCCAGAGGACCATCAGTCAGCCCCACTGTCGAGGTGTGAAACCCATCATGATGTGGGGGCTCTCCAGGGCACCCTACAGACTGAGGGAGTTTACTGCCTACAGGGTATGGAAGACATTAAAGACATTACAGGATGCAGGGGAATAGCATCTTGGGATCAGGGGAGGAATCAAAGGTGGGGAAAGGGAGGGATAAAGGTGTTTTCAGAAGGAGCAAGTGTGTGAATAGTGGAGGAATAGTGGGATGAAAGAGCCACCTGTGTGTAAAGACACTGCTGGTCTGTCAGATTTGGCAACTCTTAACAATACCTACAAAAACAGCTTTTAGCCAGTATCCCCATGTTTCTTGTCACTCAACAACGGCAAAACTTGTGAAGTTTATACTTTTTTTTTTTTTTAAACATACCAATCTTAAATTTTCAAAGCAAGCTTGTTTTTTCCAGTTCATTTAAAATTTCACAGGTATAACTTAGCTATTCTGACTGTAGGTAATGCACAATCCAAAATGTTATTTAGTATCATCCTAAGCTTTCTTAAAAAACAAACCAAAACAGAAATTGAAGGTAGTTTGAGAACATTACATAATATACTAATAACATGCTAAAGTATTACCCAGTGTGATTTTCAACAGGAGAACTACTGAGAGGGTTACAAGAAAAATGATTTCTTCTTGTCTATTGATATGTCTGAAAATTCCTTCTAGAGATCAAATTAACACCAAAAATTCCCTGGTTTTAGATTTTATATTAGTTTATAAATTTATATAGGCCAGGTTCAGTTCATATTATTTCATATTGTTTTCATAATATCGCAATAGTTCCAATACATCCAATATTCATACTATTTTAATAATAATTTAATATTATTAATGTAATTTACAGGCTATGGTACCTTTTTGTATTGCTAAAAGTATTACTGTACAGAACCCATAGGACACTGTACCAGTTTTAACCAACTTAACCATTTTTTTTTTAAACAGTTTTTATCTTTAGTTATTACCTACTGATAAGCAACCTTACTATCAGAGAATGGAGACAGATCACTCAGATAATCATTATCATCACAACACTTAACTTATACCTTGACTTAACTATCAACAGCTTAACAGTCTACTAACAAATATTTAAGTTACCTAAACTAGGAATACCACAAAATATACTGAAATATCCATTTCTGAAAAAGTAAAATTTCTGTTTGTATTCCAGCCTTGATTGTAGGAATAACATTGCAACATAATTGAGAAAAAAGGTTTTCTGCCATAACTTTTAGCAACATCTTTGTACCTATCAAGGTTGATACACAACCGTTGCCACATTATTTTACTTCTCTTTTGGGGACATTAGAAGAGAGAGACTGGAGAGACGAATTCCCTTCAAACTTGAAGTTACCTTCAAGACAGAACACTTGTCACTTAACAGTTTCTTTGAGCCCTCAAACTTGCTACCACCAAGTGTTTGATTACATCAGTCATTGCAGCAGTCCAATTAACACCGTTTTCTATAAAGAAGCATGCTTTCACCAAACTACTGCTTTGGTAAGTAGACGCAGAAAACGTTATAATGTGAACACATCAAAGCATGCTCATTCCAGGCTACACACCACAAGATCTCTCCTTCTGGAGGTACTTGCTCTGCTCCTGTGAGACCCACTGACATCCAAAGAACTCTTAAGAATGAAATTGTAAAAATATATCAATATATAAAATACTTTTTAAAAGCTCTAATGATAACTGTTGATCTTTACTGAAAGGCACAAAACTGAGGCAGTCAAAGGAATTCTGGGTAAGCCCCCCCCAAATGAGCTCAGTTATCTGCTGAGTTCAAGCCCTATTATTTAGTCAAGGGTAAATGACTTATATCTTCATCTTAGCATATTTCGTATGTTAACCAAGGCACGAGCAGATCTGAGCAAACCTGTACCAGCTCACAAGTTTATAAGTGTGGCCACATAGCATATTTTACATGCTTTTTCTGTAAACCATTTACTGTTTGCAAAGTAGTCAACACTACCTGATTTAAACAGTTTATTTGGTAAAAATATCTGTGTGATAAATTGCAGAAACAATTAACACCAGGATTTGCAAGACCTTACACAAAATTCAGTTAACCAAAGAATACATTTAATTGCTGAAATCTCTTAGTAAGTGACAATCACTTTTTTTTTTAAAGTCACAAAGAAACAGCTTATTCTACTTTCCAAAATAAATAAAACCAACTCTTTTATTTTAGTAATTTGTCCTTCTCCTGGCCTATATATCCAGATCAATGACAAGCTGATTTCTAGGCAGATCTACTAAAAACAGGAAAATGTTTACAAACCCTCAATAAAACCATTCTTTAGCACTGTATATGACCTAAAGAGGATATAGAAGAGCCTATACAATACAATAAATACTTCTATTAGCAATCTTTGGGATACCTTGCATCATTCAGGCAAGTCTTTGCCGCTAATGAATAATATATACCCGTATTCTCAAAGAAATAAAACCCTGCATCAAATTGTATCCGAAGGTACTACTACTTTTTCTTCCACAAATATTACAGAAATACATTAATACTTAAAGTGCAAGAAAAGACACAACAGTGACCAGACTACCATCAGCATCAGTTTGGAATGAAAGCCCAAGTTACAAATCATTATTACTCATCTTCAGTAAGTGGCATTGATTCAGGATGACTCGGAGTCAGTAGTAGTATTTACTCTATTAAATAAAATTTGCCTGTTTGCATAATTTCTGAGACAGATAGGGAAAATGGGAAAGAGATTTTTTTTTCCCCACTAGACTTATTTAAACTAGACCAGTGTTTGATTATTAATAGCACCTTCACATCTGACCATGAGATTTGATGTGTAGTAGTAATCATAAGTAATCATTCCAACTTATGTAGGAATCTTAATACTCCACCATTTCAAGACAAGCCAGTTAATTCTTACTAGTTGGCAATATCTGAAGCCTAAGTGAGTACAATTACTCAGCTTTTTAAAAAATAAGTAAATCATATTAGACTGGAATAACACTAAGAGATGACACTTAAAACTTCTCATTAAATATACGTTATTCCAAATAATTGATTGTTGAACTACATGTATTTCCAAACAGTTTCCAAATGCCTATTCAGTTATTTTCAGCAACAAAAACATACTGTAAATAAATATGTAGTAGACGAAAAAAAGCATGAGGTACTTATAGTAAAAACAAAGTCAAAGAATGAATGTATGACAATCGAGATTCTTTTTAAATGCAAAGATTGAAATACATAAAAATAAACTACGTTGTTAACATTGATGGAAATAAAATACTAGATGAACTTTAACATTAGATATGACTTAAAATACTGATTCTAAAACTGCTAATACTTGGAAGACCTAAAGCATCATCCGTTCCTTAAGAAAATGAAACCAAAACGCAAACTTTTTTTTGAAGGCCATTATGGAAAAGGGAAAGTATACAGTTTGAACACAAACCAAATATGAATGTCGACTGGACCGGTGAGAATACCTGGCCCTCTCTGAATCTTCCTGAGAAAGAAGAAATGCAGAGTTATTCTATAGGAAAAAAAAAAAAGATGACAAAGTAAAAGCAAGCAAAGGTGAGCAACATGCTGTTAGCACTTTTAATGCTATGTATTATTTTGAATAATCCATTGTGGCAAGTGAACTCATTCAAGTCAGAAGAACTGTGATTTCACGTGATTTGGGCAAGTATGCCAATACACTACATTAGGAGATGCAAATAAGGGGTGTTAATAATTAGTAATTAGTGTTCAGTAGTCAATCTTTCTTCTGATTACTGTATTAATGCAGAAAAAAGTACAAGATTTTTTTAAATTAAGAAATCAAAGTAAAAATAAAAAATTTAAAAACTTTACAAAATTACAAGTACATTAGTAAGAAATTTACTATATAATTACTGCAGTCAGATTGTGAACATTTTACAAAATTATTTTAGTCCTAACAGAGATGGTAATTTCTCATACATATTTCAGATTTTCTCCTCTATTATAGGAACAAAGCTTCGTAAGCAAATTGATCAATTGTAAGTTCTATAGGTAGTTCTGCTCTACAATGACAGTGAAAATAATAAACCGAACTTATAAAATTTGGGGGAGGACAACTAGCTAAGGCACATTAATATCTTTTGTTCTGTTGAAAGATCAGGGAATGTTCATTTTGGCTTACACAAAGCAATATGTGAAAAGCAGCAGAACAAAAATACATCTAATTTAAAATTAAACATTAAAATGCTTCACATGCCATAAGCTTCCCAAATTTTTAGTTACAGTAGGTAAGCCTATTAAGAATAAGTTTAAACTATCCCATTTGAAGGCTACAACAGGGCTCTAAAACTAGGAATCCTTCCTTAAATGACTCACTTTCTACAGTTTTCAATATGTCAAACTATTCTAAAGATTGTAAGACTGTTATCTTTAGAGTTAAAAGCTCAGCCTCCAGCTCATAGATGGATATCTAAAGTCTAAAGCTGGCTTTCATACTGCTTATGGTCACATGGTTATTTTCTACATTATCACTGGATACATTAACTTGTTTAATATTATTTTGTGACTATTCAAGAGGCCTAGTTAATACTCTGCAAGGAAATAATTTCCCAAAGAGGGGGAGAAAAAAAAGCGGTTCATTTCATAATGACATTTTAGTCTTCTCTGTAGTGTCTACTTTGAGGTTTAAAATGAACGTTTATGCTATATAACTTTTCAACACATTATAGTCAGATCACTGGCAATTTTAAATATACTTTGTGCCTGTGGTCTAAATGGACAAGTATCTGTTAATACCATTTGCAGCTTGCAAGCAGACAGTTTGCTGTATAATATAAAATAAGATTCCTCTTAATTGCCAGTATAACACCTCAGATAATAATATGCTCCTTAAGGCAAAACTTCAGCTTCTGACACAATTTTTTGTACATTTCTGTAGGTAATTTACTTAGGGTAACAAGTCTCTTCCTGACATACAATCAGAAAACAGAAAGCCAGCGTTAAGTGTTCAGCATATTCAGGTCAAAGGATAAAGTAAGTGCTCCAGTATAGATTGCAAACAGATAGCTACTGTTGGTAGCTATCAAGCTTTATTTCTAAGAATTTAAGTTGGAAATACGTGCTTTATCTAAGACAGAGGTTAGGCCTCCCGATCCAGGAAAGGAGTGGACATCTGCTCAGAAGCCTCCTGCAGCAGATGTGCCTCTTATGAGTGCAAAAAGAAGGTGGCATTCAATTGAGTGGCATTAATTTCAAAGTGAGATTTCTCACAAATGTGTTCCACAGTTTGGAAACCCTTGCTCTCCAGCAAAAAAGCATTCAAATGTGCGTTCCACCAAGAGATAACAGAAACCTATGTTGTTCTTTGTAAGTGATAAGAGAACCAATATACACACAAATGCCAGCTAGGCAAAGAGACAATGTAAAGTCAGCACAACTTTTGCAAATAATATTCTAATGACAGTTCTAGGATTTCTCAACAGAAGCACCAATTAACTGTCATGGTAGTTTTAACTATTTCAAATTATGGTTAGTCTCAGCATATATTACTTAAATCTTCTCGATTCAAAACATTCACACAGTGAACACTTCCCTAAAAACACAAAAAGAAACTCGCATCTCCCATGTGCCTTTTTAGGGGGCACATGAAGTTTGTGAAAGGAACTCTCTAAAGAAACATCACACTAAATTTGTATAAATTGAACAGCAGCTTTCTCAAATTGTAACTCAACTATCTCTAGTCCTTCCTACTTAGTGGACTTAATCTAAATCAATGAACAGTCAAATATTTTATCATTATTAATTGAAAGTGAGGGGCAAGGGATAAAAGGATACAAGTGATGCATGGGGGGTTTGGGGTTTTTTCTGGTTTGTTTTTTTTTTTTTTCATCTTTTACAATCAGTTTTTATAAGTCATAGAAATGACTTAATCATCAGTGAAAAGACAAGCATCTGCCACCTTACTCAAAGAAGAAACAAATAAATACAAGTCTGCTAAGAAAAAAAAAAGTAAAAAACCCAAACCCCAGAAATTAACTGAAATGAAAACATTTACTATTGAAAAGATGTTTAGCTAGATTGAAACTAACGTAATTTCATTTTAAATAGATTCATGACTTTAAGCCAGCACATGGTAGAAACGATAAACATTTCATTTTAAGAAAAGCATCTCATTTCATAGTTTGTCTTTTGCTGCCAAGAAGTACCCTGCGTATCCACATCCATATATAGTTTATATGTAATTGTTTTCAGTAATAAAATACTTTGAAATGACACACAGCAAACTGTTAGTAAATTACTTCCTCCAAATCCTAGGTTAGTTTTCCCGAATGGCAAAAACATGCACAACAGGTGGTTTTAGCCTACCATCCATTTCTGGATATGAGCCCATTTTCTATCATATGAATGCTGAGAAAACTACAGAATGTAAAAACAAAAACAAACAAACCATTTACAATATAGATTAGTCACCACACAAGACTGGATTCCTAAATCAAAAATTTGGAAAAATCTAAGTTAACTGACATGTAATCTTCAGTATGATATCAGATACCTACAACAGTTAGAAAACTGAAAGTATGGAATAATGAGAACCACATAAAATTGAGGCAAAAGCATGTTTTGTAAATTGTACTTATTATTACCACAGCAAAAAGAAACCCCCTGTATATCAGTATTTACATAGATTTGAATATAATCATGCTAAATAACAAATTCTCAATCTTTTGCGTGCTATGTCAAAACCTGAATCAAATGCAACAATCTTGAAATAATCAGATTGCTGAAAATCTAGTTCCTAGGTTTTTTTGCTCAAGAAATGCAAACTTTTTTTTTTAAGAGAAATGTGTGCAGCAACACACTGTATGTGTAAATATTATCCCAATTCTATTAATTTTTTTAAATAAAGATCCTGACAATAGGTATTTATTATGAACACTTTCAGTATAATCCATATGGGAAGAAATTGACTGAAAACTGCATATCCAAAGTCACATATCCAAATTAACCAATTACTAACTATATTACAAATACATTAAAAATAGTGCAAAATAATTCTCTCTACTTTCTCATAGTTGTTTATCCTATACATTAGGCAGTGTACATTTTGGATACATCATGTTTATTATTTACGCTGGGCTGCCAGTTATTGATATTTACATGGACCATTTGCACAGCAACAACAAGCAAAGAAACTGCCACATGTGTTAAGTAATTGTTCTTATAAAAGCACAAAAGTCACCTGCTGACTCAGCCACAAGTCTAGTAATTCAAATCCAGGCAATACTAAGCTTCACATTAGAAGTTGAAAACTGTTCCTCTCTGCACAATTATTTATGCAAGCCTGAGTTCTGGACAACGTCATTATGTTCTCTCTTCTGCTCATTTAAAATCAAATAAACAGGAATAAGCCCTTTAAATATCTAAAGATAAACATTTAGATTAACCTTTGTCCAATTTTAATTGCTAGAATTGAATTTACTGCATTTGTTAAAGGTAAAACATCCAAGAATCTGATTTTGCCTATAAAGCTAGAATTTAAATTCACATATAAAAATGTTTTATTTTTCATTTGAAAGCAAGAGTGCTAATAGCCTATTTTGTATAGTAGATTTTTTCCACAATATGAGCATAACTATTAAGGAAGTTCAAAATGAATGTTCAGATTAATATTTTGTGACGTGCTATCCACAGGTAAATACAAAGCAAGTTATTCTTTTAGATATATAACCTAAGAGGAAAGAGGAGGGTATGGGGGGAGAGAGAGAAGCTGTTGATGAAAATACTGATGGTGAAAATACTAGCATGCAGCTGAATTACACCAAAAGACAAAATCTGATGCAAATACAGAAATAAAATACGTTAAGAATTTTAGTACAGGTTTGCAATAATTCCTGATGATTTACACTACCTCTTTTTGCTGTCGCTCCAGCTCTCTCATACGTATATCTCTTGCTTCTGCTCGAGCTGCCCGTTTGGCTGCAAGCCTGGCTTCTGCCTACAAGCAAATTGAAAATACTGAAAGTTAAAAACCACATTTTTTGTATAATGGTTTGAGTACTCAATTTAATAATCTCTTCACGAAAACACATCAAGATTCTAACATCACAATACATAAGTAATAAAGAAATCAGAGTTCTCAGAATGAAATTTCAGAAAGGATATATACCTAAGTTTTTACAGATATCATTACTAGTCAAAAGAATTACATGTTGATAAAAGAACTGAGTTCAGAAATACTATTATCACTAAATCTAAAAATTCATGTCTTGCGGACTTTAACAGGACTTCGCCTATGCGTAGTATTTAAACAGGCACGTATGCAGCTGCAGAACCTTTGGCCACAGAAAGACATTAAAACAAAAAAAGAAAGAATGAAACTAAAGATATTAAACCACTATTGCTCATGTCATATTCAAAGGTTCTGCTATCATTTGGAATTATTTCAAAAAGCAAACATCACTTAGAAGTCAAATTACTTCAAACAGCAAACATAAAATCAAATCAATTATTGGACAAAATGTAAGAAAGAAATTTAAGGTTGCAGTTCCTCAAGAACTAACTTAAATGTTCACCATCACCAAAAAGGGACTTCCCTACCTTTCCATTCCAGCTCTTACACTCCCAACACCTTCCTTGGACAGAGCTCCCACACTCAGAATCTGCTGTAAGCCAATTTAACTAACTACCATAGCAGAAAGTTAACAACAACAAAAAAGCAGTTTTCTGAGTTTTCTGCTGTGTTAGTGAAATGAATTGACTTGTACAAAGATCTTATAAACACCAGACCCAGCAAAAGGGACAGGCAGGACAAACAGTAGCGAGACCTCCCTCTTTGCAGTGGCAAAAAGCTGTTACATCTCCTGCGCTGCTTGTGAAACCTGGTTATTGACAGATACGACTATGTATTTTCTCCACTTTCTATCCAGCCTCAACCAAAAAAGAAACACATTGTCTTTCAGACCCTAAACACTACCTCAAATTTAATCAGTTAATTACATGAGGCAATAATTTTTTACATAAAATTAATAGTTGAGGAAAACAAGCTCAATTTTTTCATGTTTGAATAATGAGTTGATGAAAATTTTCTCTTAAATTCTTGAAATATTGAACGACTGAAAACCACTGTTTTTCACCAAAAATGCCAGTTCTCTATCTACTGTTAATTAAAAACTTATGAGAAACACCAGCAGCCAAAAATTCAGAACTAACTTCTAGCTTCCAAAACATTTAATTTTATAGAACTTTTTAAAAAATGTAAAATTCAATGGGATATTGCCTTTGGTTAAGGATAGTTTTTTTCTGCTTTTGCCACTATCACAGCATAGGTTTATGTAAAACATTAGAAACATATAAAATTCACGACAATCGCAAATAACTATCTTTTACTGTGCTTCAGGAAAAAGGAAGAGGTAGTTGAACTTTAAATTATGATTAAACTACAGGTACAACAATATCTATCAAATAATGACAAGAAAGAAGGCAAACACATTACAGCTTTATTACTTAAAATAGTTTGTCTTAACTTCAAATGACTCTCATCAAGACTTTTTTCTATGTTTTGCATACTCAGATGAAATGATTCCAAGTCTGTGTCAGCCCTCTTGACTGCTACAATGTAATCATTTTCCAGAGCAGCATAAAGCTACTCTTCTTCCTACCTGATGACAGCTCACAAGAAAAGCAAGGGAATTCCCATGCAACAGGAAGTCTTTTCTCACTTTCAGCCCTACTCTGTAATTGTCTGTAATCATAGCTCTGTCCCATATAAACAGAAAGAGAAAGGACCCAAACAGCTGATATGTCTGGGTTTAGTTCTGTCTATAGATCAGCAGATGTACACATCTAGCCTTTAGGCTCTGGCAAGGCTTTATTGTTAAAGATAGAAAGTTCATCCATTTACTGATTCGCACTAAAAAAAAAAAATCAATTCACATTTCACCACTCTCTCCTAGTCCTACAGCCAGAGACCTAACTTTCACATCCCTACAGTAGAGGGGGAAACTCCATTTCTTCCAATTTACTAAACCCTTGAATAAAATACAGGAGAATTCTACAAACATTTGCCAAAAAAATGAGTGCCAGAAATTGAAGAAAAAAAAATCTTATATTTTTAGAGAAATTTTTCAGCAAAAAAAGTTTTGGTATTACATTAATTATTAATCTGAGCAACTAGATTCCTCTAAAAAGTACACAATTTCAAAAAGACAAAGAAGTTGGCAAGTTAATTGAAAGCACAGTTCTTGGGCTTCCTTCACCAAAACTTAGAGCAAGAGACAAATCACATTACCGTCTGAAAGCCCATCATACCAAATAATTCTTTATTCTCAGCAGAATTGTTAGAGAGCAGACCTCATGTTATTAATAGAACACTCATACAAATGTTGATAACTATGTAATTGAGATTCAAAGTTAACACTAATAAAGAAATAACCATAATTCAAAAGGACAGTTTTCTTCCTGGGTGTTGCTGTTCACTCTGTTGTGTTACTGAAGAAAGCCCATAAAAGTTGTGAAACAATTTTCCACTAACGCTCTTCACAAATTAAATTCTTCAGCTACATTGAAATAAAGTCTTTAAATATCTGCTCAGGGAAATACAGTGCCGCAACAGCTTTGGATAGAGAACTGAGTTGAAAAGATGAAGCTGTTTGGACTATAGAAGCAGCACAGAAAGAAAATCTAGACTCCTATTTTTTGGGAAAAAAAAACAGCAAAAGGACAGGCAGCCATGTTATAATGCTTTTCTAATGCAATTAGTATTTGAAGAGCATTCTAAATACAGCACTATTCCTTGCTCATAGGAGCTTAGGAGTCAGTACAGGCTGCTTTCTACAGCTTGCATTAAACAAATTCCAGTCTTAGAAAACTACAGACTGGTCACTACAGTCTTGATTTCAGTTTCATTGGTCATTATTCTCTACACAGTCTATAGACACACATAAATAAAATATATTATTTATGACAAAGATATATTACAATATCATCTAATTGAAGTACAGCTTGTTAAAAAGTGATATAACATACCAAACTCCTATTTTCCTGAAGTAAAAACTAAACTGTGGACTGTCCAAGATCTAGCAAACCTAACATTTTAAGAGTTTCTAAAGGGGACTTCCAACTGCTAAAAAGAAATGTGATAGCTGAATTTTCTTAAACAGTTCAACTTCAAATAAGAGATGAGGTATCCAAACCTGTAACAGCCATACCAGTACACTTACACTGGTGGCTAAAATGGAAAGAAATCACTTGGTTAAATATTCTGGAGGGCAAATAGGAGCCATGAGGTATAGATACAACAATTTTGCACGGAATATATTCAGAGAAGTGAGCAAGAAAGGAAATGGATGACTACAGAGAAGATCCCTTATCTTTATCTCCTACCCTAAGTACAAATATGTGATTTTAAACCAAGTGCCATATCTGCATTTCTTTGGGTATTAGCTCTGCTCTGAGTAACAAAACAAAGCCATCTGTTAACTGCTGAGTTCTGGAATTCTTCATTTCAAAATAGGTACCAAAAAGCATTACATGCAAAAATAAAAGTAATGTTTCCTTGCACCTGCATAAACAGCATTTCATTCTAGAAGAATATGATGATTCTGGCTGTTTTCAAGCTGTTAAGTTACCACCTTGAAGCAGTACTCACTTTGATTAGATTATTTTATTGCATGTGTTTAGTAAACATATGGGTAGCAAGAGAATGTTCTCCTTCCATTAGTTTCCTTATTTTCACCTAAGAACCAAATACTAACAACTACTTACGGTCACTTAGAAAACCATCTCTACTTATTCCATTTTCTCTCTTTTTTATTTTTAAAAAAATACATATTCTGCCACAATCTTTTGAAAACCTTTCAAACCACTTAATCTCCATTTCCAAGGATAACATTTAATTCTTCAGTTAAATCCAAGATATTTTTGTCAAGGGAAAAAAAAAAACCAACAGAATTTAATTTGAATGCCTTTGTAAAGATTGAGTCTGGGGTCTCTCCTTTCTGATGTGTTTTTTCTTAGTTTCTTCACAGCAATGATCAAGTTCTTCACCAAGATAAGAAACATACTAGTACATAGAATTAATATGGTAGAAGCTTCCCCCCATGTTGAGCAAGGAGAAGCATAACATCTGTCTCTATAGTGTAGACAAGCATCTTTCTCCTTCCCCTTGCTTGCATTAGAAAGCAATAATATTTTTATTTTAATTTTCATACTGTAGAGGTGATTCATTAATTAGCTCAGATTCAGCATAAAAGCTTCATAAGGATAAAATATAGGCTATACTAAAATGTTATTCACCTCTGAAAAAATAAAAATGCTTTTCATTGAAAAATTTGAATTATTTGCAGACGACACCAAGCTGGGCGGGAGTGTTGATCTGCTCAAGGGTAGGAAGGCTCTGCAGAGGGACCTGGACAGGCTGGATCGATGGGCCGAGGCCAACTGTATGAGGTTCAACAAGGCCAGGTGCCGGGTCCTGCACTTCGGCCACAACAACCCCAGGCAACGCTACAGGCTTGGGGAAGAGTGGCTGGAAAGCTGCCCAGAGGAAAAGGACCTGGGGGTGCTGGTTGACAGCCGGCTGAACATGAGCCGGCAGTGTGCCCAGGTGGCCAAGAAGGCCAACGGCATCCTGGCCTGTATCAGGAATAGCGTGGCCAGCAGGAGCAGGGAGGTGATCGTGCCCCTGTACTCGGCACTGGTGAGGCCGCACCTCGAATACTGTGTTCAGTTTTGGGCCCCTCACTACAAGAAGGACATGGAGGTGCTGGAGTGTGTCCAGAGGAGGGCAACGAAGCTGGTGAAGGGCCTGGAGCACAAGCCTTATGAGGAGCGGCTGAGGGAACTGGGGTTGTTTAGCCTGGAGAAGAGGAGGCTGAGGGGAGACCTCATCACGCTCTACAACTACCTGAAAGGAGGTTGTAGCGAGGTGGGTGTTGGTCTCTTCTGCCAAGTAACCAGCGATAGGACAAGAGGAAATGGCCTCAAGTTGCGCCAAGGGAGGCTTAGATTGAACATTAGAAGAAACTTCTTTACTGAAAGAGTGGTCAGGCCTTGGAACAGGCTGCCTAGGGAAGTGGTGGAGTCACCATCCCTGGAGGTATTTAAAAGACGTGTAGATGAGGCCCTTAGGAACATGGTGTAGTGGGCATGGTGTGTTGGGTTGACGGTTGGACACGATGATCTTAGAGGTCTTTTCCAACCTGTATGATTCTATGATTCTATGATTCTATGATTCTATTTTGTTATCATGGGCTACAATACGTATAACTCATTTCTCTCTCTGTCAAGGGATATGCAGTGTTTACAACCCTGCATTTTCCAATGCAGGAGGCCCAGGCAAGGAAGGTTTTCCTTCTTCCACCAGACATCAGCAGTGAGGGCGCTGGCAACCCCTGCCCAGGTACTCCACTCTGCTTCTACCGCAGGGTGTTTGACAGAACACCAGGACTTTCTGCCAGGTCCAGCAAAGCACCAGGATAAGCATTTTAAAACGTTCACCATACCTCTTAATAAACTTTATATTGTAGTGTGTAGTAGTGTATTTCATTATTTCTTATTAAGTGAACATGCATTATTTCTCTCTTCTGTTGCTCATTTCTTCTGTATTCTCATTTCCACGCTTTTTCCACACTCATCTCCGCGAAGGCAAAAGCGCAGGGAGCGAGAGGGTGCCCCAGCCCCCCTCCCCCGAGGAGCGAGCTCCTGACGAGCGGCAGCCCTGACTCAGCGTGGGCGGGGCCAGGAGGGACAGCGGCAGTTTAAAACCCAGGGCACCCGCCATTTCATTCGAAGCCACCGAGGCGAAGGGCTCCGGAGCGGAGGATCGCGCCGGGGGACCCTTCCTGAAGCGGCGAAACCGCGGCAAAAACCGCGAAGGCAACAGCGCAGGGGAGCGAGAGGGTGCCCCAGCCCCCCTCCCCCGAGCCGGCGGAGCGAGCTCCTGACGAGCGGCAGCTCTGACTCAGCGTGGGCGGGGCCAGGAGGGACAGCGGCCAAACCCCCTCAGGTACAAGAGCAGCCCCCAGGGAGCGCGAGCGACAGTTTGCGCGGCAGTTGGCACAGGGCAGGGCGTGCGAGCAGGGCGCAGCCCCCTCCAGGCTCCAGAGGCTAGCTCAGCTCGTGGTCGTCGCCCTCCCAGAAGAGGACTTGGCCATGGTATCCACTCGGCCGAAAGCCACGGCCAGGAGAAACGTGGCGACCCAGACGGAGCCCCTACGCAAACACACATCTGTCCAGGCCTCCGGCTGCAGGGAGTGCCTGACGCTGTCCCTTGTACAGGAGGGCAGCAGAGACAATGCCTGTGTGCGCTGCGACCAGGTGGATGATCTGCTCAGCCTGGTGGCAGAGCTGAAAGAGGAGGTGGAGAGGCTAAGGAGCATCAGGGAGTGCGAGAGGGAGATAGATTGGTGGAGCCGCACCCTGCCATCCTTGAGGCAAGGGCAGCACACGGAGGCTCCGCAAGAAGCGGAAGAACCCCTGCCCTCTTGCCACCAGGCAGAAGGAGGAGACCCAGGCGATGGAGGGGAATGGACACAGGTCCCTGCTCGGGGTGCCAGGCGAACCCCCAGCCGGCCTTCCTCACCTCAACCTTCCCAGCTGCCCCTACACAACAGATATGGGGCTCTGGATCTTGAGGGCCAGAAGAACGAGGATGCAGATGAAGGCCCATCCAGGGGGTTGCCCGAGGCGAGGCAGCCAGCCCCACAAATTATGACTGCCTCCGCTAAGAAAAAAAGGAGGGTAATTGTCATTGGTGATTCCCTTCTGAGGGGGACCGAGGGCCCAATTTGTCGGCCGGACCCATCCCACAGGGAAGTCTGCTGCCTCCCTGGGGCCCGGGTGAAGGACATTACTAGGAAACTCCCCGGTCTGGTGCAGGCCTCCGATTACTACCCACTACTGGTTATACAGGCTGGCAGTGAGGAGGTTGCAGAGAGAAGTCCCGAAGGGATCAAAAGGGACTTCAGGGCGCTGGGGCGACTGGTGGGAGGATCGGGAGCACAGGTAGTGTTTTCCTCGATCCCTTTAGTGGCAGGGCGGAACACCGAAAGGAACAGGAAAACTCATCGGATCAACATATGGCTCAGGGGCTGGTGCCATCGGCAGAATTTTGGCTTCTTTGACCACGGGGAGGTTTACATGGCACCGGGCCTGCTGGCGACGGACGGAGTTCAGCTGTCTCGCAGGGGGAAAAGGATTCTCGCGTGTGAGTTGGCCGGGCTCATCGAGAGGGCTTTAAACTAGATTCGAAGGGGGACGGGGATAAAACCAGGCTCTCTAGAGAAGAGCCTAGGGACCGCACGCCATTGTCGGGGGAGAAATCGGCAGCCCAGCTCAAGTGCATCTATACCAATGCACGCAGCATGGGCGGCAAACAGGAGGAGCTGGAAGCCATTGTGCAGCGGGGTAGCTATGACTTAGTCGCCATCACGGAAACATGGTGGGATGAGTCTCACGATTGGACTGCTGCAATGGATGGCTATAAGCTCTTCAGAAGGGACAGGCGAGGAAGGAGAGGCGGTGGGGTAGCCGTGTATGTTAGGGAATGCTTCAACTGTCTAGAGCTCGATGGTAGTGATGACGAGGTCGAATGCTTGTGGGTAAGGATGAGGGGGAAGGCCAACAAGGCAGATATCCTGCTGGGAGTCTGTTATAGACCACCTAGCCAGGACGAGGAGGCAGACGAAATATTCTACCAGAGGCTGGCAGGAGTCTCCCAGTCGCTAGCCCTTGTTCTCGTGGGGGACTTCAACTTTCCGGACGTCTGCTGGAAATACCACACGGCAGACAGGAAACAGTCGAGGAGGTTCCTGGAGTGTGTGGAGGATAACTTCCTGACGCAGCTGGTAAGCGAGCCCACCAGGGGAGATGCCTCGCTTGACCTGCTATTCACGAACAGAGAAGGGCTGGTGGGAGATGTGGTGGTCGGAGGCCGGCTTGGGCTTAGCGACCATGAAATGGTAGAATTTTCGATACTTGGTGAAGTAAAGAGGGGGGCCAGCAAAACCGCTACCATGGACTTCCGGAGGGCGGACTTTGGCCTGCTCAGGACACTGGTCGAGAGGGTCCCTTGGGAGACAGTCCTGAAGGGCAAAGTCTGGACGTTCTTCAAGAAGGAAGTCTTAAAGGCGCAGGAGCGGGCTGTCCCCATGTGCCGCAAGAAGAACGGGCGGGGAAGGTGACCGGCCTGGCTGAACGGGGAGCTCTGGCTGGGACTCAGGGAAAAAAGGAGAGTTTATCACTTGTGGAAGAAGAGGCAGGCAACTCAGGAAGAGTACAGGGATCTCATTAGGTTGTGCAGAGAGGAAATTAGAAAGGCAAAAGCCCGGCTAGAACTCAACCTAGCCACTGTCATGAGAGACAACAAAAAATGCTTTTATAAATATGTTAATGACAAAAGGAGAGCCAAGGAGAATCTCCATCCTCTATTAGATGCAGGGGGGAATGTTGCCACCAAGGACGAGGAGAAGGCTGAGGTACTCAACGCCTTCTTTGCCTCAGTCTTTAGTAGTCAGAGCGGTTATCCTCAGGGTACTCAGCCCCCTGAGCTGGAAGACAAGGACGACGAGCAGGATAAACCCCCCATAATTCAGGAGGATGAAGTTAATGACCTGCTATGCCACCTGGACACTCACAAGTCTATGGGGCCAGATGGGATCCGCCCGAGGGTACTGAGGGAGCTGGCGGAGGAGCTTGCCGAGCCGCTCTCCATCATTTACCAGCAGTCCTGGTTAACTGGGGAGGTCCCGGACGACTGGAGGCTCGCCAATGTGACTCTCATCTACAAGAAGGGCCGGAAGGAGGATCTGGGGAACTACAGACCAGTCAGCCTGACCTCGGTGCCGGGGAAGATCATGGAGCGGTTGGTTTTGAGGGTGCTCACGAGCCATGTGCGGGACAACCAGGGGATCAGGCCCAGCCAGCACGGGTTCATGGAAGGCAGGTCCTGCTTGACCAACCTGATCTCCTTCTATGACCAGGTGACCCGCCTAGTGGATGAGGGAAAGGCAGTGGATGTGGTCTACTTGGACTTCAGTAAGGCCTTTGACACTGTCTCCCACAGCATTCTCCTAGAGAAGCTGGCGGCTCACGGCCTAGACAGGTCCACTCTTCGCTGGGTAAAAAACTGGCTGGACGGCCGAGCCCAGAGAGTTGTGGTCAATGGAGTTAAATCCAGTTGGCGGCCGGTCACGAGCGGTGTTCCCCAGGGCTCAGTACTGGGGCCGGTCTTGTTCAATATCTTTATCAATGATCTGGACGAGGGGATGGAATGCTCCCTCAGTAAGTTTGCAGATGACACCAAGCTGGGCGGGAGTGTTGATCTGCTGGAGGGTAGGAAGGCTCTGCAGAGGGACCTGGACAGGCTGGATCGATGGGCCGAGGCCAACTGTATGAGGTTCAACAAGGCCAAGTGCCGGGTCCTGCACTTCGGCCACAACAACCCCAGGCAACGCTACAGGCTTGGGGAAGAGTGGCTGGAAAGCTGCCCAGAGGAAAAGGACCTGGGGATGCTGGTTGACAGCCGGCTGAACATGAGCCGGCAGTGTGCCCAGGTGGCCAAGAAGGCCAACGGCATCCTGGCCTGTATCAGGAATAGCGTGGCCAGCAGGAGCAGGGAGGTGATCGTGCCCCTGTACTCGGCACTGGTGAGGCCGCACCTCGAATACTGTGTTCAGTTTTGGGCCCCTCACTGCAAGAAGGACATGGAGGTGCTGGAGTGTGTCCAGAGGAGGGCAACAAAGCTGGTGAAGGGCCTGGAGCACAGGTCTTATGAGGAGCAGCTGAGGGAACTGGGACTGTTTAGCCTGGAGAAGAGGAGGCTGAGGGGAGACCTCATCGCGCTCTACAACTACCTGAAAGGAGGTTGTAGCGAGGTGGGTGTTGGTCTCTTCTGCCAAGTAACTAGCGATAGGACAAGAGGAAATGGCCTCAAGTTGCGCCAAGGGAGGTTTAGATTGAACATTAGGAGAAACTTCTTTACTGAAAGAGTGGTCAGGCCTTGGAACAGGCTGCCCAGGGAAGTGGTGGAGTCGCCATCCCTGGAGGTATTTAAAAGACGTGTAGATGAGGCGCTTAGGGACATGGTGTAGTGGGCATGGTGTGTTGGGTTGATGGTTGGACACGATGATCTTAGAGGTCTTTTCCAACCTGTATGATTCTATGATTCTATCTCCTTACTGTCCCATGGACCCAAGGCAACACCATCACCCATGGGCCAAATGTATTTCTTATGCCTCCTCAGAAATATATTCCTTCCACTTTTCTCTGATGTGCCTACTCTTTCTCCAGTTGCCTACAAGGCAAAGACTATAAACAACAAAATCTTAAGGTTTACATGACTTAAAGGTTTAGGATTCTTTATTTGTGATGTCTTATTCTTTTTCCATTTATTATACATATATAAATATAGATTAGAAAATCTCTAGAATACCTTATCCCCTATAAAATATCCTTAACCACCATTAAAAAAAGAGCAAACAAAATTTTGAATTAATACTGAAGTAGAATTAGCCGATTTAAAAATATTTAAGTGATTTCTTATTAAAACAAATTCAAAAATCATCTAGCATCTACAAAGACAATGTCTGTATGAAGGTGGGGTTCTTTGGAGTTTTGTTTATTTGTTTCCTTAAGAAAAGCTGAAGCTGTATGCAGAGAGAAACAGGTACTGAACTTAGAATAGATTCAATATGACAAAGACTGTGTTGTTGACTGTTTTTAAATGATACAGCCTTCAAACATTTTAAAATATTGAACTCTTGGCTTCTTCTACCCTGGCAATTAATAACATGACGTTTTTACCAAAGTAAGAACAATTGCATTCTACCCAAAGTTTGAGCAACTACAGAGTGAATTTTAAATCCAAATGAATCTTTATCCCCTCCCATGAGAAAACACCTCTTAAGAGTTTCCAGGCTCCGGCAATACAATGAAAACAGAGTCATGAGAACAGTTCCTGAAAAAATACAGACAAGATGCTACAAGGAGGAAATGAAGTGAATAGTGATACAGTTGTTGTCCACGAGCTCTAGTTCTTTGTCATCTAGAGTTACTCAGCCTTGAAGAATGGAAGGGTTGCTGAAGCAAGCACGGAAAGAAAGGATATAAAAGGTAAATCCTGATTGTCCCTTCAAACTGCTGCTTACCAGGTTGAGGCTGATGAGATGACAAGAGTCAGACTCTTTTCACTTTCTGGCATGATGTTTATTTTATCTGAGCTTGAACTGAAGTCAATGTAAGCACACAGAAGTGATTGAAACCTCTGCTCTTGCGTATAAGGCTGTTCTTGGAGAAAGAGGTCCCAAGAAATCATAAGAGATGCCTGGCGACAACAGGTTACTGTTGAATATTTAAAATGAACACAACAACTTGTCTGTAAATTACAAAGACAAGTGAAGCAGTGATGCAGATGTCAGCTGAAGATACTCTGTCCACAAAACAGCTTTATAAGCAGAGAATCTCCACAACAAAACTACAGAGAAAACAGATCTCGAGATCTTATCAATCAGTATCCAGTGTAGACTGTGAATATAACCTTGAGAATATGAGCCTCAATTTTTATTTATTTAGCTACTTGTTAAACGAAAAGGATTCCCGCATAAGAACCTAATCTCGACAGGAGCCTGAAGTCACACTAGACAATCCCTATCTGTTATTTGGAAAGGCAGAACTTTCCACGAGACAGAAGAAACTGTCTTCCACACCAGCTGGCTTATATTCTTTGTCAATCTGAGAAAGCTAACAGCTTCAGAATCCATTACAACAGCTAGAGAAGGAACCAGAAGGTAGTATAAAGGAACTCTTCATATTTTCAGGAGATAGGCATTTTTTAATTTTTTTTTTAATAAGAGATTAGCTGACTTGAAATTAACCTTGCTATAATCAGAAGACACCTGCCAAGACTCCACTTTAACGTAGTTGGGTGCATTTACACTCAGAGTTCCTTTTCTCCTTGCAGGGAACACCTGGACAATATAACCTACCACCTGTTTCTATAGCTTTTGAAACAAACATGATAAACTGGTAATCCTTCCCTGCTGTACCAAGGTAAGACTTCCAAACTGATCAACTGCACCCAATCTCACTGAAGATGCTTAATATGGAGAGTACATTGCTTCCAGAAAAGGATGCATAGATCCCTGTCCCTGGATACGTACATCACCTTTATTCTTCCGCAGTTTCAGTGAGCACAGGGAATTCAGTGCCAGGAAGGATAACACACAACAGAATACAAAATAGGTCCTGAAGAAAGAGGGCTGGTAACTCAGAAGTTCTTGGAATAAGGCAGTAATTCACTCCAGTGTTGATGTTTTAGCATACTTGTTCCTTGTTCAGTGCAGAGGCATTGCAGAAGAGCTGGTCTCAATGCAAACTCCCACAGCAAGGAAAAATATATGAAAGAACTCTCTACATAACAGTGCTAGTGCTACAAGAAGTGAAGGGGAGGACACACAAGCAACAGAGGAAAAGTTTTCTGATGCAGAGGAAAGATGGAGAAAACAAAAGAAATCTCACAAGGAGGAAGTAGTTTGACCAAGCCCCTCAGATCCTATGATAGTGCCCTTGTCTTCTATTAACTATTTTCATATAAGATGACACATCAGATTCAACCAGTGCAGAAAAATGGCTATATAGAAATGAATTTATTGAATCAGTACCAAAGAATTCTTTACACAAAACTTCCTAGAAAGCAGATATTTGTTGATACCAAAAGGAAGATATCACATTGTTTTGACACGTCCCATAGAACAAGAAAATCTCAATTTTGTCAAATTAAAGTGGTGAGAAAGAATAAGATCAGTGCTTTCTGAAATTTGAACTTTTGGAGGAAAAAAACCTGAAACTTCATACACTACACTAGAAGTCTTTGCTAGTATTATACACTCTAATAATTCCTAGTGCCATTTTGTGACTGCTCGGAATCCCAGAGCACTTCTATGCAGTTTTCCCACACAGATCATCCTGAGTGCCAGCCTTTTGTTTCAGCATATTCTGTTTACCATCTCTGGATACCTAGAACACCTTTTAGGAACATTTTCCTCACAAGACATCTGACTTCTGGATTACAGGATTCAATTCAACTGTTGTAAGTAACATCTGCTAAAAAGGTAATTTCAGAAGAGGAAGTTGAAGAACAAAACACCCTTTGACAATAGAAAGATAAGCAAGCCATGTTGCCAAGATAATGGCCTCAGAACAGTAAAGTACATCTACTCTGTATATTCATGCACTGAGAATTGGCATGCCCTATGTCAGCATGGTAACTGAAAACTTTTCCCCAGCCTCAAATGATAAGGCATATGTATGGCACAGTAAAATCAGATGTTATTTAAAGACAGAACTTAGTTTTGTTAACTGGCCTCTGCTGTTATATCCTAAGAAATGCATTCTGTTCCTTTAAAGTAAAAGTTTTCTTTAGAATAAGTTGGCTAATACTATGAATTACAGCTACCAATTCAATGACAACAGCTGCTGTCTGACATGGGATCTAACAGCCAGCTTGTCCTACACAGACCTCTAGCTGTGAGACCTAGTATTAGTTTAATTTAGCATTAAGGGGAAAAAAACCCTTCATTTTTGTTTAATTTATGCTCATGCTCAAATTTTAATTGAGGGAGTTTGTGATGTAAGAGAACAAAGCCCCACAGTAATTTTAAGTAAGACAATACTTACTACACCTTACTATTGAAACCTTTTTTTCTAGGCTAAGTTGCAAGCTGATGCACAGGAACCCTGCAGAGAATACTCGAAAGAAATTTAAAACCAGATTCCTTCTCCTTCATTAACTGTTTTCCACAAAAATGCGAGATGGAACTTGATGAGCGAGACCATTCATGACCCAAAGGCCCACACAGAACATATCTGGTAGGGTGAGAACTTCCATTAAACTTGGTGTGAACATAGCTTTCTGGAAAGTTACCAACTAAATGAAAATTATTTTTTTGCTGACAGAACATTTCCTCTGCCTATAGTATATGATGGCTACATTTGAAAATTCATACAGAAGTGTGTTTTCAAAGACCTATCACCTACCTATTTTGTCTTACATACACATATATGTATATATACTATACATACACATATATAGACAACAGTTTACATTACAAGGCAAATTGAAATCTGCATTTTGCACTCATTTATGTCAGCTAGGGTGAGCAGCTTTGTACATAGCATAGCTCAAAGCTTCTGTATCGACTTGCATACAAACAGTACTAAGGCTTTTGTTTCCAAGTCACAGCATTTCCTCCCAGAAAAACTCAAGTCCAAACAGACATCTGTAAGACTCTAAATTCCAGCTGCCTCCTTCCTATATCCGGTGGGACAAAATTCCCCTTTGTATACAAAATTCCCCTTTGTATCAACTTCTTGTTAATTACATTTTTGGCTGGTTACCTCCAGCTCTCTATTTTTCAGGTGGTGACTCTGTTAACAAAGTCCTGGTATACTGTACATATTAGGCTTACTTTGACAGAAATGTGACTTTTCACATTTGAAAGAATATATTACAAATACCTTTTAATAATAACTATTACTCATTCAACACTAATACACTATATTTACCATCTTAATACTACTATACACTGCAATGGGATAAAAGTGAATTTGTTTTAGTTTTAGATCGGAGATAGCAACTGGATTTCTCATTTATCTTTAGTTAAGCATATAATTATCTGTAGAAATATCTGCTAAGCTTAAGTGTGATCCTCTGAAGTTACATTAATCATACAATTAATATATCATTGTGACAATATTTCAGTAAATGTGATTTTTTTAAATCACAAACTCTCCTAGTTTGTATTATCATATTTTTGACTAATTACACTTTTTAATGCACAGCTTAAAAAAAATTAACTTTTTCTGGATAATGAGATTGCTTTCACCCCTATTTCTGAATTTAAGACAATTTGAAATTAACAAACCTCTCTGGCAATGTTACTCAGAGCTTCATCTTCTGCAGAAAACCTGTCCTTCACTGGAGTTCTCTTCCGTCCTGATCCAGGAGTTCCCATTTTTATTCTCTGGTTCTGTATTTGCAAAAACAGACAGGAAAAAGCTCAGTTTTCAGATCTGGAATTAAAAACAAACAAAAAATCCAACCCCCCAAAATGTAATAAATTTTCCAATTCTTCAGCTATATAATACTCAAGAAACCTACACGTCATTGGCACAAATTTATCCAGCAGTTGTATTTCTGGGAAAATTTTATCAAAAAATCTTGTGGCAGCTTTATAGAACACCACTGCCTCCTACAAGATGCACACACAGCATTTTTCTACTGAACAGAACCCATCAGTTTACCTGCAGCTTCAAAGTTATGTACAACCATCAACTGCTCCTAGCTCAATGATGATACCTATGTACCCTGACACTTTTCACAACTCCTAAGCATAAGTATCCATTTAATTTTATGGACGTGAAGAAAACCTAAAGGCAACAACAGGTTCAAGAATTAAGCTTACATGATCATTAGAGCTCTCTCCAAAACAGAAAAAATAGATTCAGCAGACAAATTTTTCAAAGCATCCAAGCAGGTAGATGGGGCTGATTTACATTTTAATGCAGCTGTTCTCATTCAGCTGCAACCAAATGAGAACTGCAGTCTTCTATAACATAGAAGTTTTATTATAGTAGAAGTAAAGACATTTCTAGACAAACAAATTTGGGAAATGAAGAGAGAAGCATACTAGCATCATACGCCCAGAATAATACATAAAGTACCTGCTTAGTCTTCTTCCAGAAACCTCTGTTATCCATTGCAAGAATATAAAAAAAATTCACCACCAAATCAAAACATAGCACATACAGCCACAGACAGCAAAACATTACTCAAAAATTATCTAAATTAGTTTTTTCAAATACCCTAAAGAAACCCTAAAGATGCCAGATCAGGATTTGGTGGTAGTCCAGCTATTCGATATAAACAAGGTAAGTGTCCCACACAGGGCTTGGGAAAACACCTTATTTAGAATAAAATTTTCTTCATGCAAATAGAAAAGGTCTAGAAGGGAACTACTACTGGCTATCCTTTTGAAACTGAACTGGTGCAAGAACTATCTTTCATACTGGGTCTAACCAGCAAACATTCAAGAATTCCTTACATTTAATCAAGCGGGGGGGGGGGGGGGGGGGGGAGAGAATGTGACAGGGGTATTTTAGTGCAAGCACAGTTTTTGCTTTATTGCTTTTATACAGCAATCACAAAGCCAAAATATATTGGGGTATACTTCCTGGGACTCAAAGATATCAAGTAGCATCACAGCTCTGTCTTTTTTTTTTTTGTATTTTAGCTTCTACACTTCTTCCCTTCCCCCCCCCCCAACTTTATGCCACTAGTCCTCTCTTTTCCTTGCAGGCAGGAAGTCTTTTATTCTGCTTCAAATTCTGCAGGTATTTTACTCTTTATGCGCTTAGACAAGGGAAATAGAGTATTTGCTGATGACAAAAAAGACAACAAAGACTTGAAACATGATGTCCCCCTTCTTAAAAGCTCCTGCACAGGACAGATACAATTATGCAATAATCTTATTCATTTCTAGTTGCTATTCTGAGACCAAAATTAAACATACTCAATACTGCAGATGCACAACTACTCCATTGTGTAAAAACCTTAAAGGAGAGCTTACAGCATTTGCGGATGAGTAGTAGAGGAATAAAACCACAGTATCTGAAGGGGCCAGAGAAGATGCAGTTCTATCGTCCAGTAATGAACACGCTCCGGATGGGGAAGAGTGGACATAAGTACCCCCCTGGATTCCATCCATTCCTCCACAGGCTGCTCATTCGTTCTGTAGTGCAGAGTGTTTGGATAAAATACAGGCATTTGGACCAACACACAGGACTTGCCTGCCAGGAAGTGTTTTTACCATCTGCCTGTGGCTCATGGTTCAATTTATTTGTTACTCCCCACAACATGGGTTTTTTTTTTTTGTTGCTGTCATTTGTTTTGGCCTTAATTCTGATGTTAGGTAGCAGCACACTTTCAGGAAGAAATAGAAGATTCCAGCCTCACTATTATCAGAGGTTGGGATGGGTTTTAGAAGTAGGACAGCAGAGCTCGAACTCAGGGTGATGGGAGACTCTGAGATAAGGCCTGGGACAAGTATTGCCACTGTTAATCCATTCAGTAAGAGTCTGTATTTTTAGTCTTAAAAACAAGCAAGCAAACTTATGTTTTATACTCAGTTTAATTTAGATATATACACGCAGAAAGCAGTTTGGAGATCTCTGTGGCAAAGGTTTAAGCTCAGAGCTACAGGTTGCTGCCCACATTCAGAAGAAATGTCCCCAAAAATCTGCATCTTTTTTCAGCAATTCTTATTGGCTGACTTCAAATAAGAAAAGCAGATAGGCCCCAAAGTAGAAGTTGCATCCACACATAAAATGATACACCCCTGCTACAGAAGGTTTTCACAAGGTTATGTATCAGCCAAAAAAAAAAAAAAGAAAAATCAAGAAACTATGTTATTACAATAGATCAGTTCATGTAAGCAACAGAACTCAAACCTATCTAGTAAAAGAGGTCACTAAGCATGAAATGAAATTCTTTTAATTTGTATGTTAAAGATTGTATTTCTTAACTAAATATTTACCACATAAGTAAAAACTGCAGAATAAGTGCACATGCCATAGACTTGAACTTCATTTGTGGACATCCTTTAAACAACATATCACTTTAATAGACAACTAACTTTGGTTCGTTAATTCAGTGAGATTCTCTTAGCTGGAAGACTGATTTGGGGAATTGAATGTAATAGGTTATGTAGCTATTTTTAATACAGCTATGTTCAGACTGACAATAAGTACTAATGTATACACATAGAGTAGTGAATTTTTAAAAAATAGATGCTGATGCTCTAAATGAGCAAAAGCACTTCATTTCAGTCTCGCTGTAGCATACTTGTGCCAAAGTCACTGTGGAGGAAGGCAAGTGCGGCATCCCTTCCGGCCATCTGCCACGCTTCTCACCTAGGATGAGCACAGAACTCCTGACTGAGCCCAAACCTGAAAAACGAAGCAGGGACAGATTACCTAGAAGGTATTCAGAGATGTTTCATTTGCCTGCAAGGAGGAGTCAGGAAAGCCAAAGCTCAGCTTAAGTCAAAACTAGCAAAGGCTGATAAGGACAAGAAGAAAGGCTACTATAAGGACATTGGGAACAAAAGAAAGACTAAGAAAACTGTAGAGCCATTGCTTAGTGACACAGGGGACATAGTGGGGGGTGCTTGCAAGGCCCAGCCTTGGCAAAAGGGTTTGGATAATAACAAATGTGACAACAGGAATTTGTGGCTGTGTTAATCAAAAATGCAAAATTGTCTGACAGGACATTTGCCCAAAACTGATCATGTTGAAGAGCAAGAGGATCATCAGTTAGATTAAACAGTAACCAGAGAATGATAAAGAAATGTTTGAAATAAAGGAGTCCTCTTGAAAAGAAGTATAAAAAACATGAAAAGCTGTACTAGTGGGAGAGGCCTTGGAGAGGAAGCAGCAGCCATCAAAACCTGGTTTGACACTGCCAGAAGTCACCCTGCTGACTGCATCATGGTATCTGCCCAGGCCAGACAGTGCAGCATCCCTCCTGGAGGACACAAGGTCCTGCACTCCAGCTAGCAAGTGGTCAGTACAAGGTGCAGCAAGGGAGGAGAACCCACACCTTTGGTGCATGAACATGAGCTTGTGAGGTGCGCTCTCGCTGGCAAGTGCATTAGGGCATTGTAAGGAACAGCATAGGTACATGCACCCACATATCCAACAGAAATCGTGCAAATAGGGGACCCTGGAGTTGAAGAACAGAGGGCAGTTAAACACTGGCCTAGAGAGGCTGTGAAAAGTCCAGCCCTGAAGATATTCAAAACTTGACTGGACAAGGCTTTGAAAAACCTGCTCTAATTGACCACACTTTGAGCAAGGGGTGACCTCTAGAGGTTCCTTCCAAAGTAATAGATTATATGATTCTATAGTTATTGCTGGCAGCTTTGAAATTAAACCTCAATATAAGCTTTCTTTAATAAGATGTTTTAATATTCCTTCAAGGGTCACAATTTCTTCCATTCTATGTAACTTTAATTGAGTTGATGTATGTCAGAGTATTTCATGTCTTGTTATACAGTTCAGTACTAAAGAGATCTAGTCCTATTGCTAATAAACTAATTAGTCTAATACTAAATGTATCATGATGTTACTTTTCAGAAAAATGTAAGGTGCCAAATATTTCACATGCATGCAGAAATACTTCTTAGGTGCTTCACTTCCACAACTTGCTAATTATGGGAAAAATTATTTTGCTGCATGTTATAAAGAATTTAATATAAGCTGTAACATCAGAATTTTCACAGAAAATAACTAAATAGAACCCCAAAACAAAACACAACCACACAAAGAACAGTTTGTTACACTGGCCTTCCTAAAATATAAAAGATAATAAAAGTAGAGTACATTATAATCTGCTGCATTTACAGTTCAGAATTCCCAAGTCACATCTATTACATGTTTATTTCTTACTGTAGGCTGGGTTACATGTTGTATTACACGACTGATGAAGTGACATCCTGTTGTATTTCATTCCAAAAAACTGAAGTGTCTGAAGTCCCCAAACAAACCAGAAGACTTGTGAGGAAATCCCTCAAGTTTCCTCTTTCATTTTTCTTCACTTCAGGCCTATGTAAATTTTATCTTTTCCCCAAGTCTTTGCTGTCTACTCTTCTTCCTACTACCTTCTGATTAAAGATTCTCTGTGTTTCTTTTTCACTTCCTAGAAAAAAGTGTGACCTGCCTTATGTAAAACAGAAGCTACACTACAATTTAAGGCCCTATCACTCACCACCTTCAATGGCACCACCTGTTCCGATGCCTGGGTCTATGCCAGTGTATTTGGCATCACATACATGCAAGGCATTCAGATACTACAGTATGAACAGGCTATAAATAAACAGACTGAAACTCTCCTTTTCTCTTTCAAGTAAGACCACAAGATAATTAAAATCCACCTGTATAGAAACAATCTCTGTATATTTGATCCACCAACAGAAAAGAGCAGCCTTGCTCTAGAACCACTGGCTGTTAGAACCAGCCTCGTAGTTTCCTAATTAATACTGGAATATAAGCCAGCAGCACCCGCATTTCAACTCCAAAGCCACAAACATAGCAGTTTCTATCTTTAAAGTAGTAAATTCTTTTAATCCTGGGAAGGAGTTGCGCCTTTTGTCCATAATATCCAGGCAAATTTTCTTGCCATTTCAGTTGTCCACTTGCAAAGTTAGTGTTTTTATCTGCAACACACCTTTAAACATCTGAATCAAGTGGACCATAAAGGACATTCTACAAAATACTGCAGCAGTGCTAACTGCCCCTACTGCTGGAAATTGATGTCTTTGACATGTGATAAGACAGATAAGCACTACTGGGAAGTTCTTCATTATAAATTATCATCTGAATGTAATTTTACAATATTAGAGTACATAAATACCTAGGTTTGTTACAGAATTTTATCTGCCTCTTCAACAAAACATAGCACTAAGCATTTTCTCAACAAACCCCAAAGATCTTATAGAATACATAGTATCAGTCTGTGTGATCAATTTCAGTTATAAGTTGATTCAATTTAAATTAGTGGCTAAATTATTTGATTTCATAAGAACAAAAAGGCAATGACACCAGTGGGAGAGAGGAACATTAACACAGAGGAAGGGGCTGGAATTTCTTGAAACCAAAATGTCTAAAAACCTAAAAGAAAGTATCTGAATGAAGGTTACTTGGACGAATCATGTTAGAAACACATTAATAAATAAGGAAGATGAATGTAAGAAGCAGGAGAAAAAAACCATTCCTCACCAGCAAGCCAATCACAGGTTGCTGAAAAAGCACAAACAGTAGTAACTCATTTTGATTTTTGACAGTTCCACAAATGTTAAATATACTAAAAAATATACTTGTGAAATATACTAAAAAGAGCAAAAGCTTTTTCAAAAATCTAAGTAAAAAGAAAGATCTAAGAAGCAGGAGTGCTACACAATGATGATGGAGTTGAAATTAAAGAATCTAAATATACTTCGTAAGTTAACTGAACACTTGCTCTTTACTTCAACAAATGAATACTGTTGATGAGTGAAGGTATGGAAGCTACCATACCCGCAATTAAAGCAAAGGTCTAAAAAGTTAATGTGCTCAGAAGAACAGAGGAAAACCCAACCCAGTAATTTTACAGAACTGTCTCATGAAACTGCAGCTCTAGCAACACAAAGCTACAAACAAGCCAGAGGTACTATTACTGCAAAAGAGCAGAAGTAGCATTCATATTTGAGAAGGAGCAGAAAGAATCACATTGGAAATCACAATCTTATTTGCTTAGCCTTCAGTGCTTTGTCAAAGCAAACTCTAAAGGAGACACAGAAATAAATGGACATAGAATAAAAATACGTTACTTTGCTTGAGTTAAAATTATGCAAGAGTAACATAAGAGTCTTCCCCAGAAGAATGCCCCTATACAAGGAAATGCTCTTTGGAATTAGTGTCTGTCCATGGAGCCAAAAGCACCTGAGAAAGAAAAGGAGCTGCATGATCACACGGTGACCATAACCCAACAAAGGAGTATGTGGGGAGTGAGAGAGGGAAATAAACAGGGGTTTAATGCAATAGTTTTAAGGACTCATTTAGAATTTTCATTCAGAATAACCTTGTTCAGAAAAAGATTAACTGAAACTAGAACTATTGCAAAAAAGAGCTGCTAATATAAGTAAAAGAGCCTAACATTAAAGGGAAAAAGCAAAGACTGAGAAAAGCATATAATTACTGTCTGCCAAAAGATTACAGTGCTTACCTCTATGATGGAGGCAAAGTTATTCCAATTCATGAATAGTGTTTCCATTTAAAAAAAAAAAATGTTCATCTCTAATCATGGCCCACTTCACAAACCATTGGCACAAAGTTTCTGCTCTGAGCAGACAAACTCATGTCAGCTTCTTTGGTAAGAAAAGTTACTCTTTGGATAGTTGACAGTTAATCCAGTACAAGCTGACAACTGCACAATCTACCCCTTTAACACAGCGTATTTGCAGTTTATTTGCCATTTTAAAATCTGAGAAATACAACTTCTTATGCATTCATGGTGTTTAGCAATAGAATGACAATTCCTTAGAGTGGGTTGAAATCCCTCAGTTTGTTGGTTTTATGAAGTTATAAATGAAGAGAAAGTCACCAGTTAAGACAATCAAAAACCAAGCCTGCAGTCTGCAAAAGTGTTGCCTGATGGAGCCATAACATGTAACCATGCCTGGTTAGTGTTGGTAAACTTAAAGCAATGCAGGACAGTAACTGTACCAATGTATCCTACAGCCTGTAGAACTACGAGGCACCTCCAGACCCACCAAGCTATCTTTGGTGACCTTCCTCAGTCTTTGCAAGTTACCAAAATTCCAAGACAACATCATGCAGTAATGCAACTTCAAGCAGTGGCACTTACTTTATGGAGTTCTCTGCCAGTCAGTTGCTAACAGCTGCACTTGGAGATACCATTACTCCACAAAATAAAACATTACATACAGGATATTATCATCAGTAATAAAAGCATCTGCAAAGCTCTTGTAATGGTCACTCACCAAAGGATCTCTCAGAACATGATGTAAAGCATATGTAGGTTTCAGAGAAGCAGTGTAACAACACAGTTGGACTTTTCTAGAATCAGTGCTACCATAAATGCTGAAGATCCAGGAACAAACTAAGAAATCAAACATGATTTTAAAATATGAGGAAATGACAGTACTATAATGAGCACCATGAAAAATGATGGGAATGCATAATAAAAAACAAAGTCACAAGAACCTTCCTTAAGTGTTTATTCTAAAATGGAACAACCATCTTTTTTACACTGTCAGCTTTTTCAAAATGAGTATCCTTTCTGTCATTTTGCAAAAGAATGATTCATTACTCATTGAAAAAAAACCAAAACAAAACACTGCTACTATATTGAGGCTCCATTTTTTTTAATGAAACAAACAGAGAGCCCCATGGTAACAACCCACGTTCAGTAACAAGCTGCAACTATTTAAGATATTTTTCCATTACCAATTTAATACACTCCTACACTCTTTTCTACTAGTGCTACAGTTACAGTGCAACAACAAAAAGCTACTGAAGCAAGCAGGACAAATTCTCCTGGGCACCCCTCAGAGCCTTCTCCACCTGCTGTTTCTTCGATCAGCTGACATCACTCCTGCTGACTAGCCCTCTGCTGTGGTAGCAGGCTGGTACGCTTAGAAACACTTGTTCCCACCTGGCCCTTTGGGAGCTGCCCCTTCACCTCTTCCTTTGGAGCAGCTCTAACTCTGCATGCCTAATACAAAAAAAACCTACAAACTTTATCATCTTCACAAGCAGACAGCACTAATTACATAAACTATGTTCAAGGACAGGTCATGCATAAACACAAACTGTCCATTACATACACTTATGTGTTACCTCGTTTCCAGATATTCAAGATAATAAATTTGGATTCCTTTCTCAGAAAGCATCTCTTATCATGTTTTGTAACACTGCTGAACTGTACTGACCCATAACTATCACCACACACCTTCAGATCAGGATCTTACAAACACAAACAACAACATAGTATCAAATCTGTTATTGGTTTCTAATCCTCTACTCACATTGTATACCAGAGGTTATTCAATTATATATGATACCAATCTAGGTTTTTGGGGTATATGCGCACGACAACTTGTGCACTGTGTGAAAGTCTAGACCTTAACATGTTATACAGATCCCCACTACTTGGTGTCCAATTTAAACAGCACTTGCTAAAAGTTCACATGTGTTAAAGTACTATGCCATCTTCTGAGACAATGAGAGTCATTAAAAAAAAGAAGAAAAAATAAGCTCCTTTGGAGTCAGTTCACAA
The DNA here is from genome assembly GCF_964195595.1 of Calonectris borealis. Classification (NCBI taxonomy): domain Eukaryota; kingdom Metazoa; phylum Chordata; class Aves; order Procellariiformes; family Procellariidae; genus Calonectris; species Calonectris borealis. The sequence goes on from NC_134313.1 coordinate 115,381,616, forward strand.
GAAGTACTGTTGTGATGTGCAACAAGCTTACACCTGACACATTTCACACAACTGTCTTCTATTCACATGTTCTCAGCTACAGCCAGGAATTCAGTTCAGGTAAGATTGACTTCACACTCTAAGGTAAACATCTCCAAACCCAAGTAACACAAAACAATGGAAAAAGCATATCATGTATGTCAAACTATTTTGTACTGCTAGAGCACCTTTCATCTGTTCTTACATCATCACTAAACAATTACAGTGTCTACAGGAAGCAGATGTATATTAAGAAGATAACTGTTTCTGGGCCCCAATACATTTAATTACATCACTTTACAGTCGAGACACAACGAATGTTTAAAGAACTCACCAGACAAGCATTGATTTAATCTTCCAGGAAATTTGTGACAAAAAACCCCACACATCTCCAAGGATGTTCGATACTAACATTGATACTTTAAAGGGATAAAACTGATCCTAGACCTTCCTCATTTCAAGCCAAAACCGTCTGTAAGTCTCTCTAAAATGAGGGACTCACTGAGTAGATAATACAAATTCAATGTAGCACTGCTTTCTAAAAAACGTTTTACTATCAGTGAAATACATAACACTGCCCTTCAAGGTATCATGCTAGGATTCAAACTGGAAATCACTTCGAACACGTGGAGCAGATCACAGCCCAGAGCAGTTTTCGGGCTCCTTCCAAACTCAGGAATGTGCCCATCTCTCTTATCATCAACAGTCTCTTTGCAATTATAGCAGCAGGACATACTAAGAATAAATAAATAAACGTGCTCTGAAATAAAAAAAAAAAAAGCCCGACTAAGCATCAGAAAGCCTGACCGAACCTTACCATAACTCTCTACCGGGGGGGGCACGCCCTACTGCTCTGGGGAACAGTGAAGCTGTGGTAACGTACTTCGAGGAAGTGCGAGAGCGAAAGGCACCAAAACACACACAGCTGTGATTTCAGGACATCTTCCTTTCTCTCTCGCTCTCCTCCTCCTCCCCCTCATTCCGCCGTTTCCACTCAGTACCGAGGCGTGAACGGCACCTTCCCGCAGGCCCGCGGGCGAGGGATCGAGCCCGGCATGGGGGAGCAGCCCGCCGGAAGAGCTCGGGCGCTCCCGGCTTCCCCTTGCCCGCCCGCATCAGGTCTGACAGCGGCCACAAAGAAGGGGGCCGCGCACCACCGCCCCAAGCTGCCGCCGTTATTGTTCCCCTTTCTGTTCGCCTACCTGACGAGGGAGTCCCGGCTGAGCCGCCGTGCCCTCCCCGCTTCTCTAAACCCGAAGAACCGGGTTCCCACCCTGCTTCCCCGCCCCGTCCGGGGCTGTATGGATATGACACCCTCCCTCCCCTCCCCCCGCCCCCACCTCTCACCCTCTCCTTGCCCGGGCCCCAAGGAGCCTTACCTGCGGGCCAGCCTGCTGCAGCACCGGAACGCCTTAACAAGGAGGGGAGTTTGCTTCAGGCTCCCCTCCCCCCCCCCCTTCCACGGGTGCGAGGGGCTCGTGGGTCCTGGAATCGCCTCAGGCTCCTTCCTTCCCTCACTCCCCACGCCCAGAGTCCAAGGAACAGAAGCAGAAGCCGCCTCGGAGCAAGCGCGGGTGTCAGGCAGGCACGGACCGTCCAGGGGCCGCGGCAAGGCAGCCGCTACCTCAGTTCACCCTTTCACCCCCCGCCTTCCGCCCCTTCCCCGTGAGGAGCCGCAGGAACCGGAGCTTTCGGCAAAGACGAGCCGTACCGCTCCAGGCCGCCCTCCCGTTCCCCGCCCCACACTCTTGCCTCCTCCCCTTCAACGCCGGGCGGTTACAGCCACATCGAGAACCCGGGTAGGAAACAGCGGTTAATTTCAAACCGCCCGCAGGGTCCTGCGGAAGGGGCCAGCGCTGAGAGGAGAGCGGGCGGGCGGGCGGCCGGCAGCCGTTGCGGGAGCGGCACACGACCCACGCTACCACCGAGACCACCGTGCACCCGCACTGCTCCCCGCCCTAGCCCCTTACACAGGCCGGCGAAGCGGATTGCGCAGGCGCCGCGCCCGCCGCCGCGGAGAAAGAGGGCGAGCGGGCGGTGCGCACGCATGCGCAGAGCGGGCGGGCGCCACTGCGGGGGCGTTGACGGGCGGTGCTCCGCTGGCGGGGTCCTGGCCGACCGGTGTTCTGGGTGGGGAGGGCAGCGGGTGCCTGTGTCCTGAGGCGCCTTTTCAGCTCAGGGAAGGCAAGGCAGCAGTCAGCCCCCGACATTAACTGCGTTGCCGGAGGAGAAGCGCCCTCCTCTCCCCCCGTTTCTCTTTTCCTCAGCCGGCAGTGAAGGGAGGGGGGCTTTGCCCTGGGGTGAGGAGGACTGCGGCGCCCAGCTCTCCGCCTCGGCCCCCCCTTATCACCGGGCAGGCCGGCTGACCCCCTGCTGTGGCAGGGAGAGGTAGGTCTGCGACCTTCTTTGTATTTCCGTCTCGGTTTTATCTGGGGTTTCTTTTTATCTAGTGATAGTTCCCTATGTAACGGCCCAGCGAGAGCTCCGGCAGCCCGCAGCCGCCTTTGCGGAACCGCAGCGCGACCCGCCGGCTTCAGCCGCCGCAGGGCCCGTAGAAACCGCCCTGCTCATTTCTTGCTCTACCAAGTCGTGCGTCCCGTTCCCACCGCCTTCAGCTGGCACGCCACACAAGTGTTGCGGAAGATTTACGCGGATGGGTGCCAGGCAGGGTTTATGGGTAAAAATCCTGTGCAAGCATTTACACCTTATCTTATATGCTGGCCCAAACGCTGCTGGACTTCTGCACTATCAAATTTTAAATGTAGGCAAGCAACAAAATCCCTAAGGATAACATATGGAAAAGAAAGGCAAGACTGTGCCATTAAATATATCCCAATTTACACACAAAGAGCCAACTCATGTTCATGAAAATATTGATGAGGCTCTGCTCTGAAATAGACTTGGGATCAGTTCGTAGTCATTTGCTTTTCAACAGCTCTGTCAGTAAGTGCAGGGTGTCTGTAAGAACATAGAGATGATCAGAGGTCTGGAGGAGATGGCGTTTCATATGTTAGAAATCACAGGGGAATGAAAAATCACTGTTGAAATGACAAGCCTAGTGGTAGGACTCAAGAACATTCACCAGAGCCCTTGGCAGAGGTCAAATGTTGTCTTACTAAAATAAGCTCAAGTGGATGTGCATAAAGTAAAGAAAAAGGGACTTGCAAGTGAATTAAATCTATTACAGTAGACATAAAACAACTTCCCTGAGTTTCATTAATATTTTATTATTTCTCAGACTTTCTGTCTGAGAAACCCTATACTGTCTCAATCTCTTTACTTATTATACAGCATAGCCTCACCATGCTTATTTTTAACATCACATCAATTTCTGTACTAATAGATGATGATCTCACTGCAGGGAGATGAAGTAGAAAGTTTCTCTTGGAAAATCAGTAGGAAAGACCAAAAAAAAGTACTGGCTTAAAAACTATATTTTTATTTGAAGTTTATTCTTATAGAAGGACTCACCTGCTGATTTTCTGGGCTTTATGGAGAGTCTTCATTACAAACATCTCAGGTTGTTTTGGTTTGGTCTAGCTGGTGGGAGAAGTCTTTCATTCCCTCTTGAGTGGAGAGTTTGTGTGGAATCTTGTGAAATGTGGGATGTCCCAGGTCTGTGTGGGATGATTCTCTGTTAATATATTGCTACGTAAAGGGGAAAAATGTTTTCAATTGTTTGTACGTTTTTCTCCGATGAAATGTTGGTATTTGCATGTGTTTAGTCTTTTGATATCATAGGCTGCACATTTTTCTTTAATGATGCAGCAAAACGCATGTCTCCTTGAGAGCAGACATGCATTTTTGTGGCTTGAAAGAGCAATTGTTTACTTGGCTGAAAAGCGGTGCACAGTGCAGTGTACACACAGTGCAGTTACTACAGGCGGTGGTACAGGATGTCACAGTAGTGATTCTGAGTTCAGCATCATTAATGAGTAGCTAAACAGTCAAGTAATATACAGTTTCATTGTAAAGCTTTAATTAGAAGCCAGAAGATGAAAGTTATGTTTGAACTTTTGCTGTGAAATGGCTGCAGTTACAAAATATGCAACTATTTATGAATCTGCCTTGAACAAATTCTTACTGAAGCTACTATAAAGCTTGCTTTGTTAATAATGAGTTTCTGCTAAAAATAAATAAATAAATGAATGAAGTATCACTGGATCTGCCTTTGAATATATTTTCTCTTCACTGTTGTCTTTTTAAACAGTAGGTTAGTATAGATTCCTCGTCATACGTAATTGAACCTGCTGATTTACTCTCTCCTTTCCCTTTTCTCTGGAAATCTCTCTTTAAAGCTGTTTTGCTCAGTCGAGGCATTCCATAGATGAAATCGTAGTTCTCTTTAGAGCGATGGTCACCTCAGAAAGTATATCTAGGATGAATCTGTAAGTCAGTTGTATGGAACGCTTTCAACAATGTCAACTTCTTGCAATAATTTCTATACAGTTTTAAAGCGTTTTTGTCACTGAAGCAATTTCGATGAGAGAAAAATGTGTTTCCCTGTGTAATGTTTGCTATTTGTGCAGTTTTGAATATCATCTTTTTTTGCCTCTCTCTTTAGCATTTGTAATCTTCCCATGAAGTTTTTGTTTCATGATTATTGCAGCTTGTGGTTAAGAATGTAATAGTGATGGCACACATGTAGGATTATAGTCTAACTTAATCCCTGATGTCATTCCATGTATTTTCCCTTCTGTGTCCTCCCTATTCTTCTTTCTCTCTCTCTCACTCTCACCACCCTTATGGAAAGAATAACTTCCAGGTATTACTTTAACTGGTAGACTGGTTTACTGATGGAGACAGATTGGTTTAACATAGCATTGCAAGAAGTGCTGACCACCTCCACCCACTTATTTCTCTCCTTGCCATTTTGCCCCCTTCTTTTCTTGTAGTTTCCATCTCCTCAGTTCAGATACCATCACTCAACAATTCATTTGGCACAATTGAACGTACATTTTTTTTCCAGCTGTAGTAGATCCTCTTTTGGAGATTCCCAATGTTGTTAGTAACTGCTTGTTCTCCCCCTCCCCACAAAAAGGCTGTTCTATTACTCTCTCGTGACAGGTGGAAAATCAACTTTATGTGGCTGTAGTGTAAAATAAATGCAAACCCCTTTTGTAATGCAGGGAGCAACTTCTGCTTGTTTGTTTGTTTTGTTTTTCAAAACAGTTATTGGATGTGCTTAGAGGAGGCTTCTGCCAGGCCTTTTCAGTCCTGTCCTCCCCCACCTTTTGTTAAGAGTTTCATTTCTGCTAAAGATACATTTCTGTCATCAGATACACAGACACTAATATATATTAAACAAATGTTTCCAATCTCAGCATTTACATGTTTTTTAAAAATTCAAGAGGAAAAGAAGAAAAAAAAAGATGCATTGCCTTCCTTGGATGACCTTTTGCATGTGATCATCTCTACACCTATTTTTTAACTCAGAAATTATTAGGACCCAGAATATATCTACAAAATATAAGGTCTGGGGAACCATAGCAATCAGACAGTTTCTACCGTAAGTTAAATGTAAAAGTTACATAAACAGACACTGGGCAGTTTATAATTCAGTTACTAGAGTAGTAAAATGTATTTTTAGTTACTGGAAAACTAAATAGATGGACCAAAAGAATGAGTAATCCTGTGGCACAGTCAAAAGATCTTTAAAATGATTCAGTACCAGCTCTTTGAAGCACTTGTCATTATTCAAAGTAACGTTGATTTTCAGTTACATTCAAAGCAATAAGCAAAGGGTTGCATGACTTAAATGTAAATGATGGGAAACAATTTAAGACTTTAAAGAGAATATTTGGAATAGTTACAAGGCAGAATGCATGCAGACTGTATGCTGAACATAATCACAAAATTCTTTATTTAAATCTTTTGTAGAATTCATTGGAGTACTGAGGCATTATTATCAGTCTTCTCTGTAAGGTTTTTGCATACATATGACGTTTACCAAGTAGTGTTAAAAAACAAGCATTCAAAATTCCTGGCCGTTTGTTGTGGGGATATGCACATTTCACAGCTGTTCTTGTAGGGGTTAATATTGACTAGAAGGTTTCTGGTAGTGCTAGGTAACTGCAGAATTGGTGAGATTTAGTTTTTCCCTTTACCTCATTTACTTTTAATAGTGCAAAAAGCTGTAGGGCACAGTAGGAATTATGCACATACGGTGCATTTTGATGGGAATTGGCACCTACAAATCTTTTCGGTGCACTCCAGCAGTAGAATTGCATGAGTTGTTCTGGTTCAGATCCATTGCATCCTCAGCAGGTTAGACTGTCTGTTGAATAGCTGTGGCTAGGGCTAACTGAAAAATTTACATTCCAATGTTTTCCCAGAAATCTACATTTCCAAGTAAATGCAATCTTTTGTAGAAAACATCTGTTTTAACACAGATTTGTTAATTGACCAAACAATTGAAAATTGCTCCCCACTTTCTAGATATTTATTTTCACTGTTTTGGTCGGGTTTGTTTTTTCTTTTTTAAGTCTATTAGAAATAAGTTAAGCACTAGAATATTGTGTTTTAAGTTTAGAATGTCTTTATAGGAAGATTTTTGTAATTGCTATAGATTAATATCCATTTTTATACAGTAAAATTTTAAGCACTGGAGTGCTCTGAACAGTGTCCAAAGAGCAGCTTGTTAAATAAGAAATAAGGGGAAGATACTGGCATTATTTTGTTCGATCCCATTTAGATGTAGATAAATTATGAAAGGAGTAAAAAGTAAGTTTTTATGTTTCTGTACGTAATGTGCAGTTCTGATCTAAAAAAACTTTAACATTGTAAAAATCTGTATTTGATACATGAACAAGAAAAGATTATGTGCAATTTCTAAGGTTTTCTTTTGCCTTTTCAGGGGTTTTTAAGCCAATCATGCAAATAACCATGATTGTTAACGGATGTCTTAGATTACACCTATGCAGGATAGCTATGCAACTCTGTGAGACTTCTTGAATTATATTAGCAAAAGTCAAACCGATTGAAACAGAGTAAACAAAGCTATAGATGATGCAAAAGAAATAATCTGTCTTCTATTGTTTCTAGGCTGAGCAAATGTAAAAGCAGTATAAAAGCAAGCAGATGCCACTCCAAATACATACTGGGCAATTCTACTTCCAGGCATGATTTAATTCTGAAGAGTGACATGACAGTCTTGCTCAACATTTCTGTAGCATTTGAAAGGAGATCCAGTAACTTTTGTGATGATTCATGTCTGAATATTTTGTACGCTTATTAACTATTCTGACCAACTCAGCTAAAAAAGAGAGAGAGAGCACACACAAACTGGATTATAGTTTCTTGTGCAGACTTGTTTATTAGCATCCATTTAAGAGAGCCAGTTGGTTACTTATGCAACCTCAGCTCAGCTTGCACAGGTGTCACCAAGGGCATCACTTTTAAAAAACGGGATTGCACAACTCTAACGAGGACACTGTTTGGCAGGGAGAACTTTTGTTACAGGAAGTGAGACATGAGCAAGAAATAACGCTGGGTAACTACAGGAGCCAAGGTTGGGTTTGTGGCCCTGGCAATTTGGGGGGGAAAAAAAAAACAAACAGAAAATTCCCCCCCTCAGAAAAAAAACCCAAATTCTCTACATGACTACAAAAAGCATATCTGGTGTCAGAACCAAGGCACAATATATATGAATATTTTTCATACTGTTCTTGCATTATTTTTTCAGAGCAAAGCTATACTTTGAACCACACCTTAAGCTTTTATGCAACAGCTTAGTTTTGTTACTTTGTTATAGACATTAACTTCTTTAATTACTTAAGGCTTAAAACAAATGCTTTTAGGATTTATTCGTGAAAATAGAATAGGTTAATCCACCAGTTTAAGAATCCTTCAAATTGCCAACAGAAACTGTAATTTTTGTTTATGTATATAAAATACACATACATGCAATATGTATGTGTGTGTAAAACAGAACATCAAGTACTAATAAATTAAATACTAAAACTAGGCTAAATGGAATCTCAAACAGGTTGCAGTGTCTAATGACAAGCAACTATTTAAATAACCATTTCATGCTGTTAGGTTACTCCTTCACCAAAGATGTCACAGTATTCTCTTAACTCTCCAGGTCTGCTTTACTTCAAAACCTCTGAGAAGAAATTTAAATAGTCATCAGACCAGCACAAGTAAGATGTATGCTGACTTTTCAAGCTTTGCCTGTTTCCTGAGGGAAATACCACAGTTCTCAATTCCTGGTAAGCAAGACAGCCACGTTCATTTTTAGAACAACCAGTTCTGCATCTGCGTTTATCTACTTTTGTGTGTTATGGAGAGGACATTTGGCTGGGTTGCTTGTAAAACATGATACCAAAAATAACCAGTGGGATGGTAACTGGTATCTAAACGTAAAGATCTGGGTCGATACAGATAAAATTTAGTTGCTTGAAACTACATAATAGTTGTTGTGTTCCTTATAATCTGTCATCAATAAGCGTAGAAATAAAGTCTGGAATATAACCTAGAACAGGAAAAAAGAGGCTTGTTAACTATAGTATGTTGTTACTGTTAAAACATGCACACCTTTTCCTCACAAAAAAAAAAACCCCGACAAAACAAAACCCAAAAACCAAACAACAACAGCAACAACAAAAAACAGGAGGAAAAAAAAACAACTTTCATGCTGGATGAGGAAAGCAGTAAAAACTATCATGTTTCAAATTAGCTATTTCAGGGTTGTACTTGTTCATCTTTATCAGATTTAAAGGAGGGACATCCAGAAAGACTACTAAGAGATGTTTTGCAAAATGTTACCCCATAAATTATTTGGACCAAAAAAAAAGTTGTAAGGAAGACATTGTCTGTAAACTACTAGTATATCACAAACAGTAACCAATACGTTTATCAGTACATATAGATAAACTGAAATTGATCTAAGCTTTTAGATTTTAGATTTTGCATTTGCTAAGGTGCAATTTTTTTACCTGCTGGCTCTACTTTTGGCAACTTAATATAAGATTAAAGGGCAAACTGAATCAAGCTATTTTACATCTGCCCTCGATGTGCTATGTTAAGACGAGAAATGTGAGAGTTTCACTTGGAGATTTTGTAAAACATCCAGAGGCTTTTAAATTGAAATCATTGCCTTGATAATGAGAAATAAAAGTTTAGAGCCCAACACACAGCCTGGAAAGTAACGCCAGTGGCTCACCCAGCCGCTCTGACGCCAGCCCGTGGCTGGCAGCGAGCTAAGCCTGTACAAGGTCAGCAGCTGGTGGGAGGCACCGTGGGCTGGCAGGTGCCCCAGCAGCCAGCGTGAGGGTGCAAGGCAGCCGTTGCTGGCTGGCCACCTGGGAAGCAGCTGCTCTCCCCCCTAAGTCAGGCAGCTGGCCAAAATCCAGGACTGAGAACTCTTCGGTTTAGCACAGAGAAGACGAAGGAGTGGAGTTTGCAGGGGGATAGTAAAGGTAATAAGAGAGAGAAGTAGGTGCAGAAGTATAAGCTGTTATCCCTGATCAGCTGATGAAAGCTGCTGCTGTTTGCAGCCTCTTGCTGGCAGGGAGTGGACTCTTGGTGCACGTTGTTATAATAAAAGCACTCGGAAAGACAGGATCACAAAGATGTGAAGGTTATTACACTGGTGTAATGAAGACCTGATACTTGTATCCTTAACATTAGGCAGTACCCCTGCTCTCATTTCTCAATACTGTGCTGTTATCTGTACAGTGATGCCATTTTCTGATCCTTTGTCTCTTCTGTATTTGCACTGTGAGGTCTGATTTTGAGTCGCATGTTTCAAATTCTGTTAATAGTTTATATTTTCAGTATTTACACTTTCCCCTATTTCCAAATATGTAAACAAACAAAAATATACTTAAGTTTTAAAAATATAACAGTCAGTAAGATGATGTTAAAAACCAAACAATTCTTGGTTTTGATTTAAAAACTATAAATATTTTCTGTCTTGACTAATGTACCTGATACGTTTCTCATTGTTAAAGAAAGCATTTCATTTCAGTCAGCAAGCCTTTTAAGTGTATTCAGTATTTTTCTTCCTCCTCTCCTAAAAATTATCTTCTCTGGAAACATTGGAGGCAAACCCCAGTTTTCTATGCTTTCAGTATTTCTGTCTTTGAGCAGCCTTCGTCTTTGAGCAGTCTTAGCGTTAGACTAAATTAACAGAACAACAAATTTCTTCCACTACAGCAAAAATGAAATTAGTTTCACTAACTAGAAGTAAAATTACCAGTTGTCATTAATGGAGTTTATTTAATAGGAGTTAAATTTCTTGTCTGCAGTGGCAATCTTCTCAAATAAGCCTAAGGGAACTCTCTTCCCCTTCATTATTTCCTTTGCACAGTATAACAAAGCTTTTGACTTGATCCTTTCTGCTTTTGTCTTCTTAGGGCGTCTCTGCGTGAATGATGCAACTGGATTTATTTGTATGTGAATCAGTGCAAAAAAAAAAAGACAAAACTGCATTCAAAAAGTGCAAATCTTTGAACCTAAAAATCAGAAATTTTATTCGTTTTTGGACAAAGAGTGATTTGAAGACTCTTCATGTACCCGCTTCTCTGCTCTGGATTGTGTTTGCAGTCTACTGCCTATCTGTTCTCTTTGCTCTGAGGCTTGTGTTGAGCAACCAACTGTGTTTACCTGTATGATGTCTGCTTTTCCAGTTTTGGTTTTGGAGACTAGGTATTCTCCTGAAGCAGCAATTTCTCCTTTGAATCCAGAGAAGTACCACCTTGATTCTGAAGTATTCCAGGCTTAGGTAAGAGAAGTCACTTCCAAAACTGCTCGATAGCTTCATGGCTGTTTTGCAGGGTGTAAGGTGATGGCAACAAGAGAATGTTTTATAAATACGCACTGTGTACTCTAGATTACTGGCATCACAGAAGCTAAAGCAGACTCATTCACGGTGGTTTGTTATTTCACAATAGTTCACAGTTATCTCCCTATACCTAACCTTCCTGTGTGGCTCCTGCTTGAGCACATGCTAAATGGACTACACCAGAAGACCCCAAGCTCCACATGGCTTGTGGTCAGTGTATCACCCAATGAGACTTTCTGACATTGTTCATAGCTATAAGAAATTAAAAGGTTGTAACAGAGGTTAGCAAGAACAAAATTTGATCTTACCTGCAGTATGTTACTTGCTTAGGATTGTCCCTAATGGACCAGCAAAAGTTTGGACCACTAGACTACAAAGAATTAAATATCTAGAAAAATGTTTCGAATAATAAAATTAATGAATGTATGAACCTTCATATTGTGCTTAATTAGATTAAACTTAAAGCAATTTTTAATATATGGAGGAAGAAGAGAAAATACTGCATGAAACATTTTCAGTGCAAACTGTTAGATTTAGAGGGTACTTTGAACAAGAATTATATAATAGCACGATGATGGTTAATGCATTATGACAGTAAGTGAAGAGTTATCTTTCTTACAGTATCTGAACAAAGCCAGAAGGAAGTTACGCCTTCCGTCTAAGTATTTGTGTGCATATTTATAGTATAATTATGAAACGTTTACTGTTTGCAACACTTTTTCTAACCATAATGGGTTTCTTTTCTGTCAGTGCCCCACCTGCAAAATCATCTCAGTACTTTGGATTCTGGCAGTTTATATTGAAGAATGAGTTGAACAGATGTACAGGGAGCTACATGATGTAGAAATAACATTTCTTGCTATTCTGGGTAGTTACAGGGATGAACTGAATAAGGTAGGATAATAGAAGAACAATACAAGACACTTTACACTTGGAAATCAAAGACTAAATAACACATCTCCATTCTAGTCATGACTGGTAGGAGATAGAATTACATCTCCATGTTTCCATGAGTTCTGTGTATTCTGACCCAAGTATCCACAGCAGGCCCCCCTGCCTGAGTGCAAGATCTGGCCTTCATCTCTGGTAAATAATTCAGTGTAGCACTTCTGTGAATAAGTATTATCACATGCGTTTAATATAAAAGATTCACAGAGTAAAAATCATACTGTAAATTCTTCAGTAAACAGTGACTTGCATCATAACTCTGAGTTTCTTTGGATGCATGCAAATTGCTGCTAAATCAGAATTAGTAGCTCACAATATGGCTCCTGGTTTCATAAGAAGGACCTGGCGGAATTGGAAATAAAAATCAAATTGCGTGAAATCCTTTAATTTAGCCAGACAGAGTAATAAATCTTGCTCTTTTTACGCCAAGCTAGTTTGCTTTATGTTGTAGTAACAAACAAACTTGTAAAATTGCTAGTTTTCAGATTAAGATCTCTGTCTGACCCAAAGACACGGAATGCAGTTTAATACTGAGGCAGTTCCCATCAACTCAGCATCTCTTTTCTCTTATCTCCCACAGGTGTTATTCTAAATGAAGTTTCAGGTGCTGGAGGACAAGTTGAGGTTATCTTAGTTTTTCTTGATATAACAGTTAGAATTCATACTGCATTTACTATAAATTGAACTGTATAATTGCAACCCTTAGGTTAACAGCCTCTCCTCTTTCAGAGCCACAGGAAAGTCCAGGTGGTTTGAAGCAAATTACCAGAGGAAATACTTGTGTGAAGACTTGTCACTATTCTGTATAATAGGGTTTTTTTTGAGCTTTTTTTTTTTTTCTCTGTAAGTATAACAATGTAATACTTCAATTACAGGCATCAGAGTTTACTTTGGATAGTTGGAAAACTGGTATTTTGCCATTTAAAAGGTAAGTGATCCATTTTAATAGATGCACTCATCAATAGGGAATATTTTATATTAACAATTCAATAAGGAATATTTTATATTAAAAATTCAATAAGGAATATTTTATATTAATAATTAAAGATAACCATGCTGTGAGCTGTACCTGGTATTTGTTAAGCCAAACCCAATGTCTCTGGCCTTTTTGGAATAAGCAGGGAAAAACTTTGTGTGTGAGAGAGGAGCGTGGAATCAAAGTGACAAAATAAGCTGAGCAAAGTCTGAGAGAGAACAATTTGATGATTAGAATTTGAGTTTAATTTGAAATAATACATGTTAACAGATGAAGATGCAAAATCACATAGTTGGAATATTCTGAGCAGTTCGGTAATCGCTTCCTTTTAAATAATAGTTTTCTCAAGTCAAAGAAGTGCTTCACATCTCAAGATTCTGCATTGGCAGTATTTCTTTGCAGATGAGGGGGGACAGTAAAAAAGGAAGCATGCCAGGATGTCATCCTTACATACAGGTGAGCTCCTAGAGACGATGAAATAACATGAGAATACAAGAAGGGGAGCATCTCTTTTCATTATGTGTGTACTCAATTAAGTAAGGATGTCTTCTAGACCACAGGGCTAAAAATATTTTAAATGATAAATCTGGGAACCGTATCAAATGGTCCATGTTTCAATCCCATAGCCACCACTAAGTTGCTGTGCAGTATCTTGAGTTTTCCAGAACTCACTTTACTCGCCTGTAAAATGACTTGTGTTTATTCTGTGGGCATACATACCATCAGACCTACCAAGCATTTGTTTCTAAAGCACTTCAAGAAAGCCAGATATCATGTATGCAAATCAATACTGAATAAAACTCTGTTCCTGTAGTAGTTCTGTAGAGGTGATGAAGTATTCACTATTTTCAGCTGAAAGGTAAGTTACTTTTCTTTATGTAGAAGTGCCCTATGGGCCTGTCATTGAGAAGTAGGTCAGACATGAAAGGAATTTCAGGCCTACAGCCCTCGGGTCTCTTCAACCAGATATTCCACCCTACTCACTGGGTGGCAAAGCTTGTAGTAAATCCTGGGAGCTAGAAAAAGGAATTAAGGAGGATGAGAAACACTTCCCTCCAAAACATTTGAAAAGTAAGAGTAGTAGGGAATTTAGAGTACAACAATAGCCAAGCAAAAATATAGCAATATCAGGACATTCTCTTAAATGCTGACAAATTCCTAATCTGAAATTGGTTGTGTGTTCTTAGAGAACTGTTACATTCATAACCTTCACATGTCCTGAATTCAAGGACTAATTGATAGATCTAGCTACATAAAACTACTGTCTTTGTGCTTTTATATGTAACGGCTTTGTGTAGTCACAGAACAAAAATGTGTATTTGTTCTGTTTCGTAAATTCTAGAAACTGTGGTGCAGGGAAGTAGTATAATTATTCCTAAATCACTGTTTCCTCTATTCTGCATCAGATTAATAAATTTGATGCTGCAGAAGGAAAGTGCATGTTTTCATTAATGACATATCAAATTATACAGTATTGTAATTGGGAAAAATACTTCCTGATTCTCCTTGATAGTTGCAAATGTTATTCAGTACACCTTTTTAAGAATCTGCCATGCTATGACTCAGTGACTTTCCTCAAAAGTGAATTCTGCTGGGTGGAGCATCTCCAGTGATGTGGTTTTAGATGTTCCACACTTTAGTTAAAGGGATAACAGAAATTAAATTAGGTTTTTTTAGCTCTTCCCAACTGAATAGCCTCAGTGTCTCAAGATCTTTGCATGTATTCTTAGCCCTGCTGACTAGAAATGATTAAGCAAAATCATTTGCCGTTTCTTAATGACGGTGCTTAAGGGGAAAATATTATCACAGAATTGGAAAAATCCCAGCAGGGAGATAATTGTGTCTTATGAATGTATATCTTGGTATTCTTAAAAAGCATTTAAATAAGCAGTCATTCCTTTGACCTTTCTATCAGCAGCTGGGCAAGCAAAGAGGAAAACTAACCATATCTTTGCAGAAATTTGGTTAGCTTCACTGTTCTTGATTAAAATACCAATAGAAGCACCGAGATGCAAAATAGGTTGCCCAACGTGGGTGAGCAAGGCACTGGGAGAGCTGGGAATAGAACCCAGGTCCCCTCCAAACCAGCCCACTCCTCTGCCATGAAGGAGGTCTGCCTCCAGGAGCAAGTTCTTTTCTCTTTTTAGGTATAAGGCCCCTGCCCATATAGTGGTGTGTTGTTTGTTTGTTTTTTTAATATTGTAATTACAGAAATAAGAACAAAAGTGAGAGTCTGCTGCCAGCTAATTTAAAATCGAACTCGTGACTAGCATCACTGTTGATATAAAGGATCTGCTGTTTTATAGCATCATTGGCTCTCTTTTCATGGCATCCAGAGCTCTTAGGAAGTACAACGATTAAAGTGAAATGGAAGTTAAGAGAAGGGTTTTGACTCTCTAAACAAAGCATAAAGGAAATGCCACTTAACAAGGTAGTGATAAAATGAAGATTTTTGTTTTAGCAAAGTAAGACTCTTGCAGGATCAAATCCTGTCACTCGCTTTTAAATCTCTCCGTGTCTTATATTCCCATTCACAAAAAGATGGCTTATGGTCTTTCAGCTGAATAAATCCAAATAATTTTCCTCCTCCTGCAGTCCTAACTGGGGAGCCAGTTTACTGCAGTGGTTCTTAGTAGTCTTCAAGGCCTGAGCTTGCACTTTGTACTTTTGGAACGAGACGTGTGTGGCATGAAATGTGATCTCTGAACAACTTTCCCACCAGAGCAGAGAGGTTCCTTTCCCTCCCAAGGTGCAGAGCAGCAATGCTTGTCAGCTTTTCCTCACTCTGAAGTGAGTTAATTCCTCTTGTCATGTAAGTTTGAACAACTGCAGCCTTTAGGCTACCTTTCAGTTATCTCAAATGCTGCCCTTGCTCTTTTCATAGCCTTTTATAGGATCATAGAACAGTTTGGATTGGAAGGGACCATTAAAGGTCGTCTAGTCCAACCCCCCTGCCATGGGCAGGGACATCTTCAACTATATCAGGTTGCTCAGAGCCGTGTCCAACCTGACCTTGAATGTTTCCAGGGATGGCGCATCTACCACCTCTCTGGGCAACCTGTTCCAGTGTTTCACCACTCTAATTGTTAAAAATTTCTTCCTTGTATCTAGTCTACATCTACCCTCTTTTAGTTTGAAACCATTCCCCCTTGTCCTGTCGTAAAAGGCCCTGCTAAAAAGTTTGTCACTATCTTTCTTATAAGCCCCCTTTAAGTACTGAAAAGCCACAATAAGGTCTCCCCAAAGCCTTCTCTTCTCCAGGCTGAATAACCCCAACTCTCTCAGTCGTTCTTCATAGGAGAGGTGTTCCATCCCCCTATGGAATGCCTTGTGCATTTTGAACACACTCAGAAATCTGACTTTTCCCTCAAGTCACTATCTTTATTCAGATGACTATTAATGAACCTTTTTGCTCAGTTCTACCTTCACTGAGATCAGACCAATATCTAGGCACCACAGATGAACATATGAATACACAAATAAACAGCAAATAGACTGTTTGCTAAGCAACCATCAAGTCAGCCACATGGTAAAGAAATTTAATATTTGATATCCAGCAAGTTACTTAGAGCATCCCGTACTTTGTACACGGCACTATTGTACAGCTGATGTAGAAACTTTGGTTTCTGTCAATTCCTTGACCTGAATGTTTTTAAACTCTCATCCCATTGTTGGTATAGTTTTGCATTTATACTGACAATGACTCTGTAGAGACGTAGTCATAATCTTCTAGAACACTGTCATCTGGTGGTGGTTATAAAGCACAACATTTAGATACAAAAGTAAAAATGGCAAACAAATCAGGCTAGATAAATTATCTGATTATCCATTAAGTCCAACTTTCATATTAAAACTGGTAGGGTTCTAATCACAGCGCTATAAAGGATTTACCTTGCACAACTATTTCTCCTCCTTCTGTAGGCTGCAGGTACAAGTTGTCAGAGTTTTCACTGCACTATCAGATAACGTGCTGTTCTTTGTTACCTTTGTGCTGAAGTAAAGGTCAAAATACTTCCTAACTGAAACTGATTACCTGTGCACCTATGTATGGTACACTCTATGACTGCTTTAACATCAACATTAGTATTTTGAATTTTATGAGTGGGAGTAAAAACTGCGATTATTACCAAATACAACATTCAATAAGCTGTCTGTAAAGAACAGTGGTGTGTACATTAGCTCTGAACAGTAACTCCTTGGGACCATTAGTTCTGCCTTCTGCTTAGGTTTGTTTACTCTATTACCAGTTCATGTTCATTTACTTTAAAGCAACTCCCTTAATGTCAAATATTATCCAGTAGGAGTAATAGGAATATTTTGTATTAGACATTATTTTAACAGCGTGATGATATAAAGAAAAATTCAAACATGGCAAACCTTTCAAACAAAATACGAACCAACATATGTTATGTTGCTTTCTTCTATGTCTTTTCATATTTGTGATGAATGACTGGATTGAAAGAATTAGCTGCTAGCAAATTCACACATTTTTCATAAATTGGGGTTGTAGGTGTGGAAAAAAGTATTGAAAGCCATATTCATAATTTATGCCCATGGCTTTTTTGTGACTTCCAGAAAGCTGCAGTAACTTAAAGACAGCATTTTAAAAATCAGATTAGACTGGCTGGAGGCCATAGGCATGAATGCTTTAGTCATCAGTAGCAACTAAGATAGTTACTGGTTGAGACAGTATCAATTTTTTCAGTAACAGAGTTGCTTGTTAGCTGAACTTGAAGTAGCACTTGCTGGGATTACTTCAGTTTAAAGTTAAGCAAATTGCTCAGCAAAGGCTGAATCTTGCTGAGCAATGTAAAGCTATCCTGCCTCCTGCCTGCCTCTGTCCCTCTTGCAGCAGCTCTTGTACTCAGGGGACTCAGCACAGTAAGTCAGCAGAAAATTATTTGCTCTTTTGTCAGGTTAGTTTTCTGCAGACTCAACATGCAGAAATGACTAAGGGAAAGGCCTGACAAACGCTGGAGCTAGCACAAGGCAAGGAATGGGACTGCAGGAATGTGTGGGTCACTGTCGCTGACAATTAGAGAAGTCTAGACTGCTATGAAAACAGTGTCTTTTACATTTATGCTCTATTCCCTTTCCCACGGAAATACATTGACTGCTATAGATTTAATTTGGAACAGGCCTTTATTCTTAATTATCCACCATAACCAGTGCGGTTTGCAGAAGTACATTTACCTTTCACAGACAGTACAATCATGTCATATTTCTCTTCTTTAGCCTATGTTAACTGGTGTACTTAAGGAACATAAAAAAGGAGGGGCAAATCTTCACTTTCAACCACTACTTTCACCTTCACAAAGAAATCTACTAAGATCAGCTTGATGCTCTAGAAATAAGGTACTATGCAGTTAAGTAAGGGCTTTTGACACTGTGTGTGAGAATATAGTTCTAGACATTTCCCCCAGGACTTCTGTGGGGTTTATGCTTTGTATATTGCAATATGTTTTAATCACACTTGCCCAGGCACTAAAACAGTTAAAGCCCTTTTAGAAGGCTTATGATAGATAACTTTTGCAAAGTTATCATATGTATCTTCAGAATTTGTATACTACCACTTAATGTGGGATACCACTTTGTATTATCTAAGCAACACTAGACACATAGCTGTGTATCACAAAATATCACTGTTTCGTACCAATTTAAAAGCACAGAAATTCACATTGTCCTTGATTTTTTAAATGCCACCAATCTGTATATGATTAAATGATACATACAAATATTACTTCACCTCTTCCTAAAACCCAGGTTAGGCACCTCCTGTGGAGAACAGGAGGTGATTAGGTATGTTGGAATTTACACAACAAAAGACTACACTGTAGTAAAAAAATCCCCTGGAAAATATCTAACTGCCATATGATTACCACGTTGGGTTAGTATTATTGCAGCTCATTAACAGAGTTCCATTTAATTAATCACCTTACCATTTTCTGTAGCAACTAAGACTTTAGTGTAGGAAAAAATAACTTACCTTTTATCATAGTTTCTAGTCTCATGCTTGTTCTCTTCCACATGGCTTTTAGTCCTATGAAAACTATGAGAAACAGAACATACTATCTCAAGCTTTCAATTTTCCAAGGAAATAATACAGTTCTCTCCTTTGTGTTGGATACATTTTATGAAAGAATTAACAAAGCTCTGCTTTTCTATTTGATAGCTGTAGGAGCTAGTACCCTTTCAATTACGCATCTATCCATCAAACTCACATACTACATTTAGTGACTTAGGTTTAAAATTGGAGTGTAATCTGTAGATGCTGAAGAGAACGTGAGCTAGCATTTGTAATAGAGCACGTAAGTGTGAGAGAATCGCAGATTTATTAGGAGACTGAAGGTTGTTAAGAGGGTTTCCCAAAGCATCCATCAGGCAACACCCCTCTTGCTTGCTAACCTCTGAGTTGTACAGCCGTGCTGCTGCATGTCAGATATAGGGGGAACAGAGGCTACCTGACTGAAGTAGAGAATTTTTGCTTTTTGTGGCTGCAGTAAACTTAATTGCCCATTTTATCTCATCTCCTCATGGACTGCTATTTAGGCATTTTTGCCCCTTTAGTTCTGGAGACTTTTGTCTATACCTCTGTTTCAAGTCCACCTATAGAAGAGAGAACATAAAAATCTTCAAAATACTTATCTGGCTGTTATGGCTTGTAGGTTCAGACTAGCTTTTTTTGACAGGACTACACTGTCAGGACTGAACACCCCCCCCCCCCCCATCCAACAAGGGCTCTAAAGCCGTAGGTTTTAACCCAAAGCGGCCAAGAACATTTCCCCCCAGTTTTAAAGGGATAATAACAACGGTGGCAAACACTGCCTTTCCCCTTTCATGGTAGCCCATTTGTAAACAACGTACCTCAGGTTTACAAACAGAAGAGTACTCAAAAGGTTTCAGCGTGGACTAAATGAAAAAAATGTGAGTGTCTTATCAGCAGATAGGTTTTCAGACAGTTTCAAAAAGAAACTTCTGAGCATTTTTTAGTCAGAAACTTTAACAAACCCACGAATCGAGCGCCTTGGTATTACCTTTAATTACCTTGTCATAACAAGGTGCCCGATTCTTCGGCTTGTGCAAGCTTGCGCGGGAGACTCTCGCTAACCGGCACGGAGAGGCTCTGTCGCATACGGGCGTGCAAGCCCCCGTTACTGGCATTCTGGCAAATCAAGTCAAGGAAATACAAGCCGCCGGAGACGAATCGCCTCCCGCTCCCTGGGCGCAGGCGGAGCTCGCCACGCCGCCCCTCGCACGCCCCTGCCCTCACGGAGCAGCGGAAGGGGGAGGTCGGGGTGCACCTTCTCCCCTCCCGGCTCTGTGGGGCGCAGGAGGCGGGGGAGGGGAGACGGGCGGCCCGGCTGCTGCCGCCCGTGCGGCCTGCCCCCCCGGGTGGCGAGGTTAAAGGCAAGGGATCGCACGGTTACGGCGGCGCCGACACCTCTCGCAGCGGCGGAAAGGCGCAGCAAGGCGCTGCTGCGGCGGTTGTTACCGCTCCGTTTCCCCTCCCTCCTGTCAGAAACGCGGTGACTCGACGGCGGGCGGGCGGCCTCACCCCCTCCCGCGCTATTCCCAGCACGGCGCCGCCTCCCGCCCCGCGGCCGTAAGGAGGGAGGCGGAGGGAGGGAGGCAGCACCGCTCCGCCCCGCCGCGGTCCCGGCGGCCGGTGCCGGCGGGTCGGCACACCGCCAGCGCCCGCCCCCGGGGCGGAGGGAGGGAGGGAGGGAGGGAGGGAGGGCACAGGGGATTCCGTTGGGAAGTTTGTGCCTCGCAGCGCCCCGTACCGTGCCGAGCGCTCGGCTCCACGTTGGCTGCGCAGGCGCAGTAGCCGCGGCGTTCACCTGCTCCGCGGTGGGGGGGACCCAGGAAGGAGAGGCGGCGGCGGCGGCGGCTCCACGGGGCCGGGGCGAGCGGAGCTAAGTCCCACCACCGCCACCCTCCCCTCCCGGCGCCCCTCGCCCGGGAGGCGCTGCTTAACCGGCCGGGGAGTCGTACGACGCTCCCCTCGCCCCCGGCCCCCCCTCCTCTCTCCCTCCCGCCACCATGTTCAAGAAGCTGAAGCAGAAGATCAGCGAGGAGCAGGCGCCGCCGCGCGGGGCGGGGGGACTCGCCGCCCCCCTCCCGCCGCAGGTACCGCGGGCGCTGGGGGTAGGTGTCTGTCGGGTCGCTGTGGGGGGCCGGGACGGAGACCTGGGCGGCTTGCAGTGTCCCGCCGGCTGCCGGTGGCCTCTCACCCGGAGGTGGCGGCGTGCCCGGCGGGGCAGGGCCGCGCTTCGCCCGGGACGGCCTCGGCGTCCCGCTGACAGCGGGTCGGACCGGTCCCGCCGCCCCGGCCGCGGGGAAGGTCGCGCAGGGCGGGCCGTGGCGACCTGCCCGTGGTGGCCGGCCGAGGGCTGCGGGATGGGCCGGCTGGCAAGCGCCGCGCCCCGGCTCTCTGTCAGCGCGGCGCGGCTTGGCTGTAACTTTGAAAGCCAACTTGGTTGTTACCGAGCCGCCTCCTGTCCTGGAAGCCTCTTCAGAGGGTTCTGAGACGGATCTTCTCTTCGGCCACTCTACAAAGGCTGGATTTTGGAGGAATGTAAAAACCGTCTCTTGCTTGAACATCGAACAGGAGGAAACAGGAGCTGGTTTCTTCTTCAGCATTTAAAGGAATGACACTTTCATGTGCACTGGATAACAACCCAGCATTGAGAGTGCTAGTTATCTTTTTTTCTCATCTTAATGTTTGTTCTTGCAATTCCTGTAAGTCCCTTCTGTTCCCGTCGTTTAGAGGGTTGGTCTGCTTACCTTAACCTTATTCTCCCTTTTTTTGACTGTGGGATAATTGAGAATATACTATAAAGCTGAGAGCAAGGCATTTTTTTTTTTTAGTCATAATTTAATTGGCCATTTTTCTCTTTCACAAAATTATCATTAGTGTTGGATTCTAGAAACTACTGTTTTTAAATTATAATAAAGCATATTAGATATGACATGGATGCAGAGTATCTCTGAAAGTGACAGTGGCCAAAAAAATGTTGTGATGATTTCATGCATGTGTCGAAGCAGAATAAACTCTCTCTACTGGTTCAAATTTGGGTAGAAAGACTTTAAAAAGTTAACTTTGTATTGGCAAACTCTGTGCTGAAAAAGATAATGTCTGCCTATGTCTCTTTGACTTTTTGCTGGCTTAAGTATCCTTCACATCTTGGAATCTAAAAGAATAAAACTGGCATAAACTCTGTATCATGTGAATGTTAAGCTATAGGCAGATAATTTAGTTAATTTTACAAATAGGCGATCAGTTGCCCGGGCTTGATCTGAATGTAATTTGAACCCCTGGGAGATCTGACACTGCATAGTCTCAGTATTAGACCACGGTTTCAAAACTGCTGACATTCAGCTATGTAGTATTTCTTAAATCACTCATTTGTCAAACAGGGGCTGTATGTTTGGAAATGGATCTACTGTAAAGCTTTATATAGCTTGTTGAGTTTTATTTTAAGCCCTTTCATAGTTATTAACTCTGGGTCTTCTCTAGTTAGGGAAGTTAAGTACATTTTTGTCAGTGGCAGTTTAGAGTGCTGACCTGAATTGGCATATGTGGTGAACTTTCAGTAGAGTGTAAAAAGATTGAGCTGCAGTGCTTACTATTTTCAATAAGCAGCAGCTAAATTATGGTACCTTGCATGCAATATTGTAACCCACTTAGTTCAGGGTACTTGGTGCATGTGTTAAAGGGTCAGAACTTGCTGAAAATCAGCCTTGTGAAAGAATTTGGGCCTGAGCGCACATGTGCACCCAACAGCGTAATATATTGCAGTCTTTATTTGGCTGTTAAAATTAACATGAACAAATTTCATGAACCTAATACAAAAGCTTATGATAAATGGCACTTTCACCTAGTCTGCTATACTGTGGACACAGTAGGTGATGTAACTCAAGGGTTGACATGAATGGAAAAGCAGAAGCAGAAAATGAGAACAGATTTTTATTTTTGTGTAAAATAGTTCTCTTGCAGTATTGCTTATTCTTCAATTGCTCTCCAGTAACACTAGAGGGAAATTGGAGTTAAATTTGATCTTAAAAGTAAAATAGGCTAGTCTGCTCACTCCTCATACCTTGTCTGAAAATAGATTCTGTAAATGAGGAATAAGCGAGAAGGTTTTGAGGCCTATACTGGAGTCTTGCGAAGAGCGTGGAATATACTTTTTGTTACCTTGCTTTTAGTACTTCAGATCCTTGAAATGCCTTCCACTTATTGGGTATTGTATCATCGTATAGATTATCAGCTAATTTCTATCGAGACATTTTCAAACCAAATTTTCCAAACACTTAACACTTCTTAGTTTTATAAGACTTTTGTTTGCATTCATTTTTGCTTTTGTCTTTCCTATACCCTGTTGTAGGGAGACTTCACTCACCATACCCTCTCTGCTCTATTCATATCTTCTGCTTTGAGACCTAGAGCTTGTCATTTGTACTCTGGTTTGTAGTGTCCGAGACTAAATTTACTGACCTAAGACTGATTAAATCCAGAGGTACAGTTTCTCAAGTGTAACACTTCTGAGGAGGAGGTCTTTGTAGGCCTCCCCATTTCGTATGAATGGTTAGCTAACTGATGTCATCTGTCAGATTGAGAATACCTGTGCTCAGCCCCTCACAGGCTGAAGAACACATCAGTTTCTAACTGCTGATACGGAGAAAAAAAATGCTATTGCAATTGTCTTGGACCAATACTTGTTGAAGATGGTCACCTGACAAATAGGGATGAAGAAAAAGCGCAGACATTGAATGTGTTTTTTGCCTCAGTCTTTAATAATACTGATAGACCTTGGGCTGCCTGATCGCATGAGTCGGAGGACTATGACTGAGGGAACAGTGACTTTCCATTTGTGGACACTGCAATTGTAAGGGACCAGTTGTATCTGGATTCATCCCAGGGTATTGAAGGAGCTAGCAGATGTTACAGCAGGACCCCTCTCAATCATCTTGGGAGTCTGGGGAGGTCCCCACTGACTGGAAGCTAGCCATCATTGTTCCAATCTAAAGAAGGGCATGAGGGAAGACCCAGGGAACTACAGACCTCTTAGTCTGACCTAAGTACCTGGAAAAATTATGGAGAACATCATACTGGGTGCTATTGAGAGACATGTAAAGAACAATTCAGTCATCAGGCACAGTCAACATGGTTCACAAAGGGAAAGTCCTGTTTAATTAATTTGATATCTTTCTACGATAAGGTCACCCGCCTAGTGGATGAAGAGAAGGCGGTGGATGTAGTTTTTCTGGATTTTAGTAAGGCTTTTGACACTGTCCATCCCAGCATCCTTCTGGACAAGTTATTGAACTGTGGGATGAGCAGGTACAGGGTGCGCTGGGTGAAGAACTGGCTGAACTGGCAGAAGCTCAAAGGGTTGTAGTGAATGGGGCTACATCTGACTGGTGAACAGTCACCAGCAGTGTTCCTCAGGGTTCAACTCTAGGGCCGGTTCTGTTTAATCTTTTTATCAATGATCTGGATGCAGGAGTTGAATGCACCCTTAGCAAGTTTGATACTAAATGTACGAAACTGGGAGGGGTTGTTGACAAGAGGCCTTGCAGAAGGATCTGGATAGATTGGAGCATGGGGCAATGGCATGAAATAGAACAAGAACAAATGGCGGATTCTGCACCTGGGATGGAGTAAAGCTGGGCACAAGTATAGGTTGGGAGAGGAGTGGCTGGAGAGCAGCCCTGCACAAAGGGGTCTGGGGGTGCTGGCTGACAGGAGGCTCAACAGGAGTCAGCAGTGTGCCCTGGCAGCCAAGAGGGCAAACCGCATCCTGGGGTGCATCAAACACAGCCTAACCAGCTGGTCAAAAGAGGTGATTATCCTGCTGTATTTAGCGCTGGTGCGGCCTCACCTTGAGTATCGTGTGCGGTTCTCGGCCTCACCATTTAGAAAGTATGTTAAGGTACTTGAATGCGTCCTAAGGAGGGCACCAAAGCCAGTGAAGGGGCTGGAAGGCATGTCCTCTGAGGAGCGGCTGAGGACGCTGGGTTTGTCTAGTTTGGAGAGCAGGAGGCTGAGGGGCGACCTCAGTGCTCTCTGCAGCTTCCTGAGGAGGGCAAGTGGAGAGGGAGGTGCTGATCTCTTCTCCCTGGTATCCAGTGCCAGGACACGTGGGAGGGAATGGCTCAAAGCTGCGTCCATCAGGGGAAGTTGGGGCTTGACATGAGGAAGCATTTCTTTACTGAGAGGGTGGTCAAACCCTGGAAGAGGCTTCCTGGAGAGGCAGTCGATGTCCCATGCCTGTCAGTGTTTAAAAGGCATTTGGACAATGCCCTTAATACTGTGCTTTAACTTTTGGTCAGCCCTGCAGTGGTCAGGCAGTTGGGCTAGATGATCATTGCAGGTCCCTTCCAGCTGAACTATGCTGTTCTATGCTATTCTATTCCCTGCACTCACCGTGAGTCGAATAATGATGAGACTGTTATTTGCCTGAAATGCCAGGGGGTTTTCAGCTCCCAAACCAATTTCAAAGACACATAACACAAAGGTTACAAGTGCAAACAGGATATTATTTTTATTTCTCCAAATCTCTTTCGGAGCCGATGCTCACAAGCATGAACACAATGCGCATGTGTAGCCAGGAGCAGGCTGATGCGTTCTTCAGTTTAGCTTAACAAAACCTCCCTTGCAATCTAGCAAAGGCAAGCCACAGAGCTGCAGAAAGCAGCAGCAGGAACACAGGCCAAGCAGCCCCTGGTTCCTCAAGAGGGAGAATGTGAAGAATGAGGATCAGGACCGACCACACACAAAAGAAGAAGATGAAGAAGAAGAGGTGTGTGGTACCGTGGGGTATTTTCCAAAGTACGACACATAGCGATGACAAGCACATTTTTTGCCTTCCAAAACTTGCTGCGCCGCTGTGCTTCTTGGCCAGTGATGCATGAAAAGCGCTCTAGTGCCGGCCCGGCACTTGTACTGCAGGCAGGGAGAGCTGCAAAGCGGCAGCTCTGGACGGTGCAGCAAGCCTGCAGCCCTTCCAAGCCCAGGCTGTTTTGCAGAAGCAAGAACCCCCGGGGAAACAGAGCCAAGGGAGGAGCAGAGCTCGCTCCCGCTCCAAACTTGCGACGGGCAAGAGAGCCCGAGAGAGCCAGGGCACAAGAGGTGCCTTGGAGGTGCAAGAGCAGCGGGCAAGAAGGGAGCCGACAGGGCCCAGAGGAGCCCTGGCAAGGGGCTGTGCTCAATGCTACGGAGGACAAGAAGCAACCCGCGGGGGCCACCGTGGGGGCCCAGCCCGGGAGTCTAGAAAGCTTCCTCCCCCCGGATGTGGGGCACGAGGGCCATCTTCGTGGAGCACGAGCAGCAGGACCTAGCCCAAATGGCCCAAAGGAGCCCTGGCAAGGGGCTGTGCTCAGTGCTGCAGAGGCAGGCAAAAACCCCCCGGGGACACTTGCTAGCCCACCGTGGGGGAAAAAAGCCTTGCTCCCCCCAGCTGCAGGGCACGAGAGGCCATCTTCGTGGTGCATGAGCAGCAGGCAGTAACCTAGCCAAAAGGGAGCAGAGGAGCCCTGACAAGTGGTCATGCTCAATGCTGCAGAGGAAGGCAAAAAACCCCCGGGGACCAGTGCCAATCTGCCCCGGGGGAAAATTCCTTCCTGACCCCAGCGCTGGCGATCGGCTACTCCCTGAGCATGTGAGCAAGACCCGCCTCCTCCTCCCACAGGCTGGTCACGCCTCCCTCCCAGGAGATGCCCAAGCCCTATTCTCCCTCAACCTGGAGCTACCTCAGGGGCTTCTGAGAGTGGCCACATGCCCCCGGCCTGATTGACCTTGGGGGCAAGAATCCTTCCCGTGCCTGATGGGACTCCAGTGGATGCTCCAAAGCACTGGGACCCCTTGCAACACCTGTGCATCCCATTTCTTATAGCTTCTGCCCCTGGCTCCACAGGGGATGAGGACGGCGAGCTCCGAGTGCTCCTCCAGAAGGCATTCCCTTGGTCTTGGCACTGCTATCCAGCTGAAAAGGCCCCATAGCCTCGGGCACCTCCACGCGTTGCTGCTTCTCCGCATCTCCTGAAGGGCTTGCGCCACTTCCCTGAAGGCTGAGGCAGGATTTCCAGCCGTCAGATGGGCTTTGAAGGTGGCCCTGCAGGGAGCTGGCCTTGCAGCGGAGAACCTCCAGCAGCCTCGTCCAGCCTCCGGTCAGCCCCCTCCGAGTAATTCCACCCACTCCTCAAGGACGTCCTCGGATGTCTTCGGGCTGGCCCCGCGGCCAGCTGTGGCAGCGGGACACAGGTCAATGCTCCTTTTTATCCTGCCCTGGGGCACTGTGACTGCTGCGTTGCCGGGCGGTGGCACTGTGACACGGGGGTGACGGGCCCCGCCCACTGCAGCCCCGCCTGCTGCCCCTCTGCTCAGCATCCTTCACATGAAGGCCTTTGGGGTGCTGGCCCCGAGGCAGCCCCGGTGCCCAGGAGACCCAGGGGGCTCTCCCTGCCCTTGGGGGCCATGCAGGGGGCCTGGGCCCAGCTGCTGGGCATTCCTGTAAATTCAGCTGTACCTCCACGCTGTGTAAATAAGGGCATTTATACCACAGACAGTCGTTTGGTTGTGGTGATGCCTGAGGTGGAAGAAAGGGTTTTGCTTCCCTTTGCATGAACTTTGCAGAGACATGGAAAGCATGCGTGATTTCCTCACCATTCCTTACCGATACATGAAGGGACATCAAGTGACATTTGCTACTATGGTGTTTATGGCGAGCTCTTCTTCTAGGAAAGAAGTCCTGAACTGTTTTGTGTTCTTGACCATATTTTTCCTTCCACTTCAATAGCACTTTTCCTTCCTTGGCCTTCATCCTTGATACCTTTCTTGAAAGTATTCTCTGAAAGCAGCCCTCTCAGCCTTTGTTTTGCTCCTTCCTGTCATCATCATCTTCTGTAGGCCCTCCATGCCCCTTATCAACTGCTTAGTCTTTGTTTGCCTTCATCCCATATGGAATTTGTCTTTCTTGAACTGGAGGAATGAGAAATGTCCATACATGTACAGGTGAATTATCACCAGGGCTTTGCACAACGCTTGCCTTTCTGATGGAAATAGCTTGCCTGACATACAAGAATGCATTTGCCTGTATCACATTCGTGGCTTATAGTCACCCTGTGACCTACTCATGCCTCCAGGAACATTTGCCTACTCCGATGTTTCCAAACTGGAGCAGAAACTCAGGGCGCTCCACCTGAAGTTGTGTTACCTATTTCTACCCTGCACTTAATTCGGGGTTTATTGATGTTGGGGATATCTCTTCTGTCAGAGCTTCAGCTGGTAGGCAGGATGGGGGCCATAGAGATAGAGCTGCTTCTGGCTCATGGATGCTATGAATTCCAGAATATGATGTGGACAAGGAAACCTACATTTCTTGAACGATGCTTTTCTGCAATCTAAATTCAAAAGACCAGACCACGAACTTCACTCTTTCATACATTTGATGACAGCAAAGCATGAAGGGTGGAGCCTGACAGATGTGTTAAGGGGGCTTTCGCCCATCAGTAGCCTGCTGGAGTCCAGCTCCACGCAGTCAGGACCAGCAGATCCAGCCCTTCACCAAAAAACTCTAGAGACGAAACACTGGTGGGTCAGTGCGATGCAGTTTGTGGCACTGCTGTCTGTGGGGATATGCTTTGCTCTCCAGGGGTGTGAGTAAAGGTCGCTGATGATTTTTTAAATGTATTCTGCAGGCATTTAGTGAAGAGGAAGGCTGTTGCTGGTAATGCTGATATGGGTAAGGAGGTGGCTGGTCTGGTGGCCATCTGACACTAAAAGGCAAGTGCCTCTCTTTAAGAGGCCCTGCATGCCTGGAAGGTAGCTGCAAAGAAGGATTTTTTTTTTTTTATTTTGCTTTTTATATGCCCACCTGAAACCAGGTGAGAATGTCAGTGTGATGAAATTACTGAGGACGTCATTCAGATACAAAGGAACTTTTTTTTTTTTTAATTAATGAAAGAAACTATGAGAAACAATCTTCTAGCACACACATGGTAATGAGTTTGCAAAACTGGTGCAGAGTGCAGAAAACTGTCAGACTATATCTGTTCAATTAAAGAATCTCAACATTTTGATTCCAGCTCAGTGTGATGCGACAGGCCCTTGCATGTGTCCAACCGTGGATCTGAGATATCAGCAGGCAGAGCGATGCTAGAGATGGATTCCCTTGGCAGGAGGGCCCCCTGTCCAGAGGGCTTTTGGGAAAAAGACAGTCTTTAAGTAGCAAGGGTTTCAAACTACATGGAATTTAGAAGCTAAAACCTGTTTTGAGTTATACTCAAAAATGAACTGGTAGCTAGTGCATTTTAAGACCATGCTTTCTTCTTTGCAAAGGGCCCTACAAGGCAAATACATATGGAAATAGCACGTCCCGCACTGATTCCCTCTAGCTGTACTGATTGCATTCCCATACTAGGGGGGATCACAGTATGGGAATGCAATCCCGTAGATTGGGCCCCACCATTTAAAAAGGATGTTAGGGTACTTGAATGTGTCCAGAGGAGTGCAACAAAGATGAGGAAGAGGCTGGAAGGCATGTCTTCTGAGGACACTGTGTTTGACTAGTTTGGAGAGCAGGAGGCTGAGGGGCGACCTCAGTGCTCTCTGCAGCTTCCTGAGGAGGGCAAGTGGAAAGGGAGGTGCTGATCTCTTCTCCCTGGTATCCAGTGCCAGGACGCGTGGGAATGGCTCAAAGCTGCGTCCGTCGGGGGAGGTTGGGACTTGACGTGAGGAAGCATTTCTTTACCGAGAAGGTGGTCAAACCCTGGAACGGGCCTCCTGGAGAGACGGTTGATGCCCCATGCCTGTCAGTGTCTAAGAGGCATTTGGGCAACGCCCTTAATATCATGCTTTAGCTTTTGGTGAGCCTTGCAGTGGTCAGGCAGTTGGACTAGGTGGTCGTTGTAGGTCCCTTCCAGCTGAACTATGCTATCCTCTTTCATCTCTGCTGTTCTAGCCAACTTCAGTTACATAATCTTTCTGTTTGTTGCATGAGATCAACGAATATTCGTGCTGCAGAGCTTAGCGCCACTGAAATGGCTGCAAATTGACAAGAAGTCTGAACGCAACAGTGAGAACTGTAGAACTGTTAAGGGCAGAGTGAAGAGATATGTTCATACTCCTTTTAAACAGTAGCAAAGTGGTGATGAATGTTTGGAAACCGTTTTCCTTCTGTATGGTGAGGGCTTCAAGCGATCTTCTTTAAGTCACTGGTATTAGGTTAGGGAGTAGGAATAAAAGGAGGAGAATAGGCTATTGGCATGAATAGGTTGTTGTTGTTTTTCAAACCCCATGAATACTTTTGGTGTGGAATTTTTCAGCAGGACATAGAGCTTTCATGGTGAATGGTTATGTGGTACTAGGTGAGATGTTTGACTTTTGAGTTGTTTTTTCAGGTGGGAACATTGGGTCCACTTGGTCAGACGTGTAACTATGACAGATTTTGGAATAATCTTGTGTTTTGTATGATATTGGAGTTAATTCATTAGTATCCAAATTTTACAAAACCTACCCATAGATTTAGGCTATAAAGGGAGTGTAATTCTCTGAAAAAACTGCCTTTTTTGGTCATATCTTTTCAGTGGTCTGATACTCTGTCAATCATATTTCAGAACATCTAACTCTATCTTGTGAGACAGGCATTTGGCAAGGCAGAATTTATGTATGCAACCTCAATGATGGTGCTGCAACAAAGTGGTGAAGGATTTGTGGTAGTTATTTTTCTTTTTTTTTTTTTTTTTGACACCACTTTGTTCATTTCGGTTATATTGTAGAATATACCTAATGAGAGATCTTGCTAATTAGTTTCTTTGTACATAAAAGCTTATTGATATTTTAATGTTCATTACATTTATACTGAAATTTTATATTTTGAAGTATGAGGCTGCCAAGCTATGTTTGGGTTGGATTGGCGTGGCTTGTTGCAACCTTACTCAGCATGAAGTTGTGAAATTTCTTTCAATACATGTTCACTTCTGACAGGAACAACAAGTTCATATTGACATCATAAAATGTGTCATTTTCTTCTGCCCTTTTTCTTTGTTTAGATTCAATTTTATAAGTGTGTTTTTTGCTTTTGTCAGTGGTTTTGGTTTGTTTTTTTTTTTTTTAATTTCTTAAAGGAATCAGATGGTATTCTGTATGTAAATGCTTGAATCCCTGTAAGTTTGCAAAACTTTTAAACCTTAAGGAACTGTAGTATGTTGCTGAAGTATTAGGAGGCTTGAGTTTCAAATCTGGTCTAAGAGGACCATGGTCAGAAATTATCAAAGTCACTAATTTTGTTGCATGTTCTCGTGGCTGATTGATGACATATTCTGCTCTGGAGATTTTGTAGAAATTAGAACTTATCACAGACAGTACTTGGAACTGATTGTTTTCTTTAAAAGGGAGATCTAGAGCAGGCTTTACTGAGATGTTATAGTTAGTAATTGTTGAAGTAAATTATGATACGGAATAATTAGTCCTGGACTTAATATTATTGTTGATATATGTGATCTCTGTGTAGGTTCCTTCCAAATCCCCTCCACCAACTGGCAACAGAAGCAGGACATCTTCGTTTACAGATCAGAATGATGAAGGCACTTTAACACCAGACAAAGAGGTCAGTTGAGAACTGTTTTTCTGTATTTTTCAACTTTAACTTCAAAAAAGAAATAAAATAAAAATCTAACTTTGTGTCCTTGATTAACTTTTTTTTTGATTCCTCAATCTTACTATTTTCTGTGCATTTATAGATTTGAATAGTCTAATTTTTAGGTTAAATACTGAAGTATTTAATATTAGACCTTTAAGCTGTGGTTAACCCCCAAATTAGGAAATCTTTTAAGTCCTTCTTCAGGTCTTAAAAATCTGACCGCTGAACTGACCTCAGTGAGGTTGTAGGACAGAAGTTACATTCAGAGAGACTGACTTTGTTTTTTATGCCTCTTTTAGTTGAAAAGTTAGGGGAATCCAGTTAGCTGCAGAGGTAACTTGAGGTGGATGAGCCTAAAGGCTTAAACTGAGCCCTTGTGAATGTTTCTAACCATACCAGTAATAATTATCAAATTTACCCCCCTCACCTCCCCCCCAAAAAAACACACCCAAAAAATCCCAAAAAAAAAACAAACCACACACCAAACTGAGTCTAAATTATCAATCATAAAATATCATTAAAATTGCTATCAGGGTAGCCATGACTTGTATAATAGAGCAAACAGAGGAGATAATGCGCACTCATCTTTTTTCATATTAAGTACTATGGCTTTTTTTGAAGTGGTTTGATTAAAAATAGAAAAAACAAACAAACAAAAAAAGCCCTGACTTAGTGAGCGTGAAAATAGGCCGGTGGAGTAAAGCAGGGAACTTCTGTGATTCTGTGAACTTTGTCAGAGGAAATGTTGAGTTCCTAGCCAGAAAATTCAGTTGCTGGGTTTTGCTACAAAAAAGATGTGTTTTCTTGCAGTGGGACAATCCACTTCAATTTTTAACACCATGTTTTCTTCAGGACATGATCAGCTATAGCTGAAATTTGTCTTAGATTCCATTATGACCCCTACCGGTGATTACAGCTTGGCAGTTTGCTTCCTGCAATGATAATAGAAATGAAAGGAAGAGTACCTCGTTTTGTTTTGTATTTTGGAAATGCAGTATTGAGTTTTCTAATATATGCTTATTTTCTCTAATGTTTTATATATACATATATATATATATATATATGTATGTATGTAATGACCTCCCTCTGTCCCTGAAGAGAGGTCTTCTGTTAACTGATGCTCCAAAATGTCAGCAAGCAGTGTCACCCAGGATAAACTAAGTGTTTCAGTAAGGAGAGTTTGCTGGGGTTTGTTTGGTTTTTTTTTGTCGGGGGGAAACAACCTGCATTTCTATTCTTTATCCAGAGTATAGAAGTGGCATATTGCCACATGAGAACTACCACTGTGGCCTAGGAGTGAGTTGGTGCCGAGAGTTGGTGTCATCAGTAACCAGTGCAAAAATAAAGATTCCCCCTTTTTTTTTATTTTATTATGTGTATCCATTTTAGAATGTGCTAGAGGTTAAAGGACTGATTTGGCCAAGGTTTTCAGACTTTTTAAGCAGCAAAAGCTTAGTGGAATATGAAATATTGAAGCCATGAGACACAGTGATGTTCCTCTGTGCGACTGATTCACTGGCTTTTGTCTGTCATTAATTTGGTGCTGCCTACACGAAAGGAAGAAATCTTCTCTGTTTTCAGTGGGAAATAAAGGGAAAGATTAAGTGGTAACATTCCTGATCCCTTTTATTATACAACTACCAACTGCTTTTCTGCTCCAATAGTATAACTCACACATTGAGTGAAAGGCAGAATACTTTTCCCTAACTTGTATTTCTTTTTGAGGATGTCTGCTTTTATTCCAGATCTGAAAAAGGTTTGTGAGCCTGAAGGCTTATCTTCTGACTCAGTTTCATCAATTGATTTATTAAAAAATACTAGCTTTCTTCACAACTTGGATAACATATTTAAAAAATAAATAAATTTCCAAATGTTTTTGGGTGCTACTGATATGTCACCTGTATGTATCAATACTTTCTGTAGTGTTCATAATTTCTATGGAGAACTACATTTTGTCTTGTACTGTTTCATTAGATGTAAGTTGCCCCCCAGTAGACTCTCTTTTCAGACTGCTTTTCCAGACAAACAGGAGAAGCAAAGAATTCCCCACAGGACATGCCAAGTTATGTTGGAAGAACATATACTCTAAATACAATGGTTACACTGGAATGATCAGAGAGGCAGATAAGAATGGAAACACAGTACTAAAGTGACCTCAGATTTACAGTTATCCTTGGGCTTAGGGAGCTGCTGTGAGAATTTTACTTGTGAAACATATCCTGTAATTAGAAATTCAGAAAGTAGTGAAGCTGCTAAGGGAATGAAAATCTCTTCTTTTTTTGTAAGGACTGGTTTTACATCAAATGGAAAATTTTACTAAAATAAAGATAAATTTAAATGATCAAAACATGAAATCTCCTTTCTCCAAATATTTTTCATAAATGCTAACAGAATGATTAAAAGTGAATCATCTTTGAAATTTGTTTGTTGGATTAGATTTTCATAAAATTCAGTTCAGTGACAGTATTATTATGCTTAAAAAAGATGAAGGTATTACATATTATCTCTGAAAATATATGACTGTGTGGGTGCATTATGTCTTTTGGGGGGCATTTTTGCAGTGTTCTCATTTGATCAGGCAGATGTTTTATGTACAGGTGTCAATGGCAATGGCGTTACAATGAACTAAAGTTGGCTGACATTTAATACACTGAAAATGTTTGGTTTTTGAAGAGTATCATATGCTAAAACGTTCCTGCAGTACATGAATAGTTGCTAACACTTTTGGTACTGAAAGCTAAGCAAAATTACAGTGTTTCACAGTTCTCTTATGTGTTCTCTGTCCTCCTTTTGGGCTATTATGTTGTAGTATGTCTTCAATAGATCATGGTTTGGGATTTTTAGTGCTGTAATATTGAAGTTGCAAGTATTGTACGTGAAAGCTTTGATTTAAACTCAGAATATTTTTTTTAGAATAAAAACAATTTCAGAGTGAATTACAATTGTAAAGGACAGCATTAGTCTGATCAAAGAATCATAATAAAACATACACGCAAACATTCTTGGTTTATATTCTGCAATGGTAAGATTTTTTTACTTTTCAAAATTCCAAAACATTCTCAGTTTAGAAAAAAAAAACCAAACATGTACGGTCCATTCATGGAACACTAGGTAAGTTTCTCTTTTGTGCCTGCTTTCTTCTTCTTCAGAGGTGGAACTCCAGAGGCAGTGTTACAGAGAAGCTCATAATTTTTTCATGTATAAGGAAAAAGCAGAAGTCTTTCTAGTTCTGTATTCTGTTCTTGCAAGTAGCTCATAAAATATGACTACAGTGTGAGGTAAAAGCATATATTGGTACTTCCATAGAATTTCTTCTGACAATTTGTATATCCTATCCTTTCTGAGTTGGTCTTGGTGCCATTCGGAACAGCCCTGGATGATTAAAACATGCTTGCTTAGTGCTTCCAATCTTTTCTAGGGAAGAATAGTGTTTGGTTTTCAAACTGTTACTGCATTGACTCTTGAACAGAATTTGAGGTGAAATAGATCAATCATATTCAGTATAGTTCCTAGAAGTTCAAAATTTTCTTTCTGTCCTATAACATACTTATTTACAAGTCAGGCCCACCTGCAGAAGATAACAAAGCTAGTTTGGAGCCATCAGCTGAGAGCAAACAGCTGATAGCTTGCTGTGGATGACCTACCAGTCATGCAGATCCAAATATCACTCACATCCTTGTGAGTGTTATGGAAGTGACAGCAGAGCACAATATATATAGCTCTTCTTAGAGCTAAAGATAAACTAGCCAAGGTACTTTTCAGTCTCACTTCAGTCCTATATAATGACTGTGTTTTTAAATTAATTGAAATGTTTTTCTAGTGTGGGCTATTAATAAAGCAGGACAAGTAAAGCTGAAATAATATTCCTTCAGTACCTTTGTTAATGCTGCATCTGTCCTGTATTCATGTACTTAATTTGAAGTACTTCTAAATAGATGTTGCCATGCAAAGATGGTGGTGGTGGTTCAGATATATCTACCTCTTTTTTCCTTTCTGACATGCAAATTTAAAACTAAATTTTGGAGGCTGTGTAACTTAGTTTGTATCTAAAGCCTGGATTTTACAACTCCTGATGCATGTACCAGCATGTTTAGATTGCTCATCACAATGAAAAACAAACCAGAAAAGAGTTGTATTTGATTTCTGTACTACCTCTTTCTGAAAACGCAGTTCTGCACTCTTACATTGTGGGGCTTTTTTAATTGCAGAGGGAAACCTTGGAATTTTCAGCTTTTCAGTTTTTCCTATTCCCTGATCACATTAGGGATGAGGCATAAAAGATTATTTTGCTGTGCTGGGTTTGGCTGCGATAGAGTTAATTTGCAGCCAATTACTGAATTATTCACAACTTCTTTATGGCATTCCCCAACTTGGACAAATAACCAAATTTTTTTATTTTACTGTGGGGAATGAGTTACTGGTCAGTAAGACATCCCCAAGCTCCTTGAACTAGGTGAGCAAATACTGGTTTGTCTCTTAGACAAACTTGTAGTCTAATCCCTTTCCCTCTGTCTTTCTTGTGCTTGTATACAACATAGCAAAACTGTCCACATACAATTATAGAAGCTTTTGAGTATTAACATCCTACAAATGCACTTATACCATGATGCACTTTGCTAACAAAATGTATGAATTTTCAAATTTGCTTGATAACAGGTTAATCTGAAATTTGGAACCACTGATTCTCTTCTTTTTCTGAAAGGGAATCAAACATATAATATGTTGGCAATCAAACATATTATATGTATGTAGTATGCATTGATTCAACTACTCCAGAGCAATGAGACTTGGGTCAAACTCTAATCCCTGTTAAATTCTGGTTTTTGTTTCACAGCATGTTAAGGAAGCCCTTTGATCTAGGGATCACATGTACTTTGGCCTTTGCACCCCGCTCATTCAGAATCTTAGCAAAAGAAGATTTGAGCATGGTAGTTCTGTCGTGGTTTAACCTGGCAGGCAGCCAAATACCACACAGCTGCTCTTCCTCAGAGGGAGGAGGAATAGCAAAAATAATAGGAACACAGTTGGTTCTGGAGTTCAGGAAGTCCATAAAGAACAAGTAAGATTGCTTAACTTAAGCCAAACTGGAGGGCTACAAAAACCGTTCAGAATTTTCAAAATATAAAGGTTACCTGAAAAATAACTTAAGTATTGTTCTTTGGTAATACTGAAGGAAACATAGCATCATCTGGTGTCTGGCTTCATCACCTAATTTACCTCATTTGTAACTTTCTTTCCAAGATAAAAATGTTTGTGGTTAGTAAGATTTTACTTGCAAAAAAAAAAAAGAATAGGAGTTAAATATTGTGACAAAATATCAGCAATATCATAGCCTCAGTTTGGTGCTTGAGATTAAGGTCGGTATGGGGTAGGGAGCTCATTTACCCTGGAGTATGTTTGAAACAGAATGTTGGAAGATCTTAGTAGGAGTTCTATAGCAAGCTTCAAGTGTGATTTGATGGCATTCAGAGGATTAGGGAAGGTTAGTTAAAGGACTGTTTACATCTTTGCACATTCTGTCTGTTTCCAGTATGCTTCAGCCCAGTTGGATTCCCCGCTGGTCTAGTTTTCTTGATCACATTACTGGCATAGCGTTAATGTGGTGCTACTGATACATTAGACAGTATAGCACCAGATATGCTTAATGTTTCTGAAGCTACTAAGATAATTCAGAGTGGGTTTTAGGCCAGATTCTGAAGTGCAAGAATCCATTGTGGAAATATTTATATCGCTCTAATTTTGGCAGACCAGCAGGTTGTTTCTTGCTTTTTTTCCAGGCATAGGAAAAAATGCCCCAAGTTAACTAGACAGCTAGTTTTAAAGCCATACTGAATAGTTGATTAAAAAAACTAAAAAGTACAAATAGAAACACATGTATATATTGGAAAGCATTAGGTAGTGTAATTGTAGGACTCATTAGACAGTTCTGCCTATAATTTAGCTGTAAAAACGTAACAGGTAATGAGCTGCTGGAGTAGCAAAAACACTGTGAGCAAGTACTTAAATATTTTCATTGTTGGGCACCCAACATCTGAGAATGGCGGATGAACTCACTAATATGCAGATGCAGCCAGTTCTAAACGTGCGAAGGAAATACCACTCTTGGACCATGACTGAGTATATTCTGTCTTTAGTAGCTATTTGAAGTGTGAAACTCTTGTCTTGGCTACTGGGGAGGAAATATTTTGCAATTTCATTTTGATACAGTGATTACTGTTCTGCCTGAGTATTGTTGTCTTCTGCCCTTCTTTATTTGTAGGGTTGGCTCCTTCCTTTTGTGCTTGCCTTTACACAAGCAACAGTAGGGTGAAGCTGAGATGATTCAGTGATGTTCTTGCATCAGGGTTCTGACTAACACCTGTGAAACTCAACAGTATTGTTAACTGCATTCTACTGTTTATGTAAACTATTAGTTATGATAAGAGACCCTGGAGTTGTAGGTGTGCAAACTCAAGGAGCACTGCATTAATTTATATTCATAAGCTTTTTTCTTTGTTTTTCTCGAAACTGTAACAGTTAGTAATGTGGATTGGCATCTTTTAGGCTGTGGATAGCTTGGATCTTCTGATCTTGCTAAAAAGGAGTTATATAAGCTCACTATCACTTGCCTACCAGGTAGTTCGAGTGAGTTTTTAAAATTAACTCTTTCCATTGTTTAAAGCTCTTTATCATCTTACCCATAAGTTTTGGGTTTTGTAATTAACGTTTTGTCAAAGACTTACTGTCTAAGCCTCCTGTTAGAACTTGGCTGCACTGACATGGTCATGGACTTCAGGGGATGATTGAAAATATAACAATTCATGGATGCTGAACATACTGACAGTCCAATTTTTTTTTTTTTTAATTTCAGGTGAAGAATAATAACTTGTTAGAGATTAAATAGGAATTCTCTTTAATGCACGTTGCTTGGTGTACTATTTAATGGAATTAGGATTAAGCAAAATAGTGCTATGGTGAAATGTCACAACTTAATACTCTGAGAAGCAAACATTAGCATACTGTTACTATGAAGAGATAATTTGAACCATCTGTGATTCCTGAAGTTCTTGATGGTCATGTTTTTAAAAGTGACTTAACTAAGCTGAAGATAATGTATGTTACATGTTGAAAATGTTCATAATCTTTTGGTTAATAATATTTGCCATAATCCATTTATGGGTGCTTTGTAAACTGTTTCATCATCTTAATTGGTCTTCTCTAAACATACAAAGTAATTGTTATCTTAAAGATTTCATCGTTTTATTTGTGGTTGAGCATTTGCATGCTTCTAATTCACGACACCATCAGGCTTGCTTGTAGTACTGCTGCTGTATGTTTGTACACTTGTGTATATATAGTATTTGCCATTTCTTTTTCTGTGCCCTTTCAAGAGGTACATGTACAAAATGCATAGCATGGTCAAGGCTATAAGCTTCTATAACCATCACCACTTAACAAAGATTTTCTGGAATCATCAACACTTGTCAGCTTCCTTATTTTTGTTTTGCCTAAAAGCTCAGATGAGCAAAGAGGTGGGTTTTACACAGTTGAACAAATTTATAGCAGGAACTTTAATACAGCTTACTTTTAGGAATTATACTGCTAACAGGCTGAGAGAGGGACTGGTGACCAGTCTGACCAACCTCAGCATGTGGTTGCAACCACAGTGGATGCACTGGGCAAGTGTGTCCGGGCTGGGGGGAAAAAGATTGGGAGCAGGAGAAATGGGACCTTCTCTTTTGTTAGCAGCTCATGTTTGTAGTAGCTGAAAAGTGAGAAATTTCACCCGAGTTTCTTGGACCTAGCTAGTTCTTGGCAAATCAAGTAAACTATTGGAGCGGAGCACTTGTCCCATGCCAGCTTTGGGAATGCGATGACAAGGGCACCTGAATAATAGACGTCAGAATTAATTGTCACTGTACTTACCAGTTTGAGAAGTAAAAGTTGGGCATAAATTTTAGAGTTAGTACTCTGTCTGTAAAGACAGTTCACAGTTCTGTAGTGTGTTGTTGTTGTTCGTTTGTTTTTTTTTTTTGACCACGAACCAAAGCTGCTTTCCCTTTGTAGCTCTAGAAGGTCTTCTGATGTTAACTAGCAGGATTCTCCAGCAATGGACATTTGGACTAGGGGGTGTGTGTGTATGTGTGCATATATGTATGTATATAGTATACCGAATCAAACAGGAGGCAATAAAAGCATATTGTTTAGGTTTTTAGTTTGCTGTGTTTTCTGCAGGATTGGTAATTTAGGTCTCGGCTACTCAGGTTTTTCAGTAATTATTTGGGTTTTTTCAGCCTAGAAATACATTAGAGAAAAGACATAGGGAGTCGGTACCGACATTCAGAGACTTATGTGTATGGCTGTCACTGAACATTAAGCACTTAATACATTTTCTGAAAGGGTTTCATGGACACAAATTGCAAGTCATGTAGCATTCCAAATCTTATGCATCAAAATATTTTTTCTCTCACAATTTTAATTTATGTAATTCATCTACTGGAGCACTGGAGTCAATGTAACAATCACAAAAAAAAAATCAAACTCTAACTTACATTATAATAGATTTTATTCGTAAAAATACTATTTAGTAACTTGAAATAAAACAAAATTGTTCTGAAATAATGAGAAAGAAAAACCATATCATTTTTTGGTTCAGTCAGCAGATAGCACAGTTCTGAAATCTCCGGCTATCAGAAAGTTTAACAGTGAACTTTTGTGTGTGAGTAAAATCACGAGGAATTTTTTTTTTAAATCTCTTACAGCATCCTAACAGCATTAGATTGCACTACATTACATGTATATATCCAGTTTGAATTCAAATTCCAGTCTCTTTCTCTTCGTGTTTTTCGTTTCTAGGAATTTAAATCTTTTCTTTGATACTGACTTGATAAAATGGTTAATTCAACTTGTGGTGTTTTTACAAAATAGTCTGCCAGTAGTTTGAAAAATTTTGTAAGGAATTTTTTTTTAATGTAGTTAGAATTCTAGTATATAAGAGCACTAGAAGATAAATAGTCAAAAGTATGCAATTTATGTTGTTTATAGCTGAAATACTGATAGAATTTTTAGAATAATGAGTTTTTCACACATAACTGAGAGCAAAGAAGGCTCACTGGTATCTGAAGATAAGTCATCCACAGAAGTTTTTAAAAAAATTACAATATCAGTGCCTGAAACATTGAGACAAAGACTTTATCTTTGACTAAACTACGATCTTTTTTTTTTTTTTTAATTGTGTGGTTTTTTACTTTTGAATGATCAAAATATATTTTGGCTGTTCTGAAATGATCTAATGCATAGTTTCTGGTTATGTCCTGCCTTTATCAAAATCTGTTGTGTCATAAACTGCTGTATTGTTTTATGATGTTTTTAATAGTGTGGAAAAATTGAGTAAAATCGTGCAACGTTCTTTACCTTATTAGTTGATCTATTTTCGTTTTCCTACTTTTTGCATTGAATGACAGCTGCTAGCCGGGATGATAGCAGAACCTGCTTTTCTCTCTGAGTATACTATCTTTGCTTTGGATTCCACCAAACAACCTAAGCCACAGAGTGACGGTGTGGTGAGTCCTCCCACCCCTCTTAGTGATGCCTGTAGCAGGGGGAGGAGAGTACTGTACTAGAAGGCAAACCTAGTGTCGCTTGTGGCTTGTTCTCACAAAGGCATCTCTCTTAACTACCCTGTTGCTAACCCTGCACTAAATTTCGCAGAGGTAGTACCTGATAGCTCCTGGCTGGTGTGCTGTATGATGTGGATTTATTGTAACATAAAAAAATTAACACCTTTTCTGTTATACAGGTAACCATACTCTACACAACTTTTTAATAATTGTTGCACAAGTTTGTACGTTTGTTGCTTAGAATTCATTAATGCCATTGAAAGTCTTCCTCTTCATTTTTATGTATGTCTGTATGTATTCAAGATAAATGGATATGATAAACATTGAGATTGTTTTTGTTTAAAAATTACATGCTTTTTGCTGTGCACAGTGAAAGCCTCACAATGTCATTTACTACTAATGGTAGCAGGAAATAATTTTCTCGCATAGACACTGAAATTCAGCTACTTCTAGTTGGTAAGCTGGCAGCTATTATTGTGATGATAAATAGTCTTTTTTTTAATAATTAGATTTTATTTTAAATATATATTTCTTTGCCTGGCAGTGTTGTTTTCATAGTATACACGTGGAGAAGCTCAGTGAGAAGAGAACAAGGAGTAGAGAAAAAGAAGCAGGCATAGAGAGGAAAGCAGCCTTCTGCTTTCTAACATACGCACATGCAAAGCTGTATTCTTCTCATTATTGTCACAGGACTTGGATGGCATCTTTCACATGCTTCAGAGGCATGGCATTTCTGAGTCCATAGTGATTCAAAACAGTGATTTTTAGAGTTTCAGCTCATCCTCATACTTCTTGATTACTTTGCTTTTCCAGTTTAGCAAGTGCCTTTTTGCTGCTCATGCAGAGCCTGAAAATGACAAGTCACTGAAAGCTGTAACAGGATAGAAATTTGATAAGCAGATGGATGTAGCACAACACACTGTATTGTGTTGGACTTGTCTCTCTCAAGCTAAGCAAGATTGGACTGAAACAATGATTAAAAAGGTGATCTGTGGAAAGCCTTCATTTGTTGTAAAGGGTTATGCTTGTTTAGAGCATGCCCTTAGAGCACAGATTCATTACTAGCTCAGTCAGGGTGTTCTCAAGATTGAGCTTTTTGATGGGGAGCAAAGAGGACATTCACACTGTGCTGAAATCTGTAGTTTTGAAATAGTTACTAGATTTTTTTTTTTCTCAGTTCTAGGTATTTTGACCATATTTCAGGTCCAGTGATCACTACTTAAAGTTTCGTTGCAAATTTAATTAAGTTTTTCTACACTTAGAGCAGTAAACAGTTGTGGGCTGTTTTTCACTACGCTACAGAATATCCCTAGTACAGTTGCACGTCGAAAAACATATTTCTGTGAATGCTTAAATGTTGTCTTTATATTATCTTTTAGTATATACTTTAGTGGCAGGAATCACTTACTTGCATATTTATATACAAGACTGCATACATAGCAAATAAATACAACGTAAGAGTTATCATTAATATGTTACTAATGTGTATTAATAATATGTTACCTGCAAAACTGATTTTGTTCTCTGAACTTCTTGAAAGCTTTAGAGCTGTACTCTCACAGTAAGAATTGGGGGGGGAGAAAACAATGATAAAAAAGTTTATAGGGAAGAGGAGGGCCGATTATATACAAATATGTATTAAAAAATGATTATATAGGTTTGGGAAACCTAGGTAAACTAAAGATGCAGGAAAGGGAAAGTTTCATCGACGCACAGAAATTTGTATTAATTCTGCTAAAACAGACCAGTATTTTAACTGTGTGTGTGCAAGTGGTGTGTGATCCAAGAGAGTGAGCATCATAGAGAAGTGACTGTAATTGTGGATTTTTTGGCATAGATGAAGTTAGTATAAACTCTTTACTAATTAAGCTGCATGGGTTTTGTTCCATGAAGAAACAGTTCAAATATTCTCGAACAGAAAGGGTTTTTAAAGAAAAAT
This sequence comes from Calonectris borealis, assembly GCF_964195595.1. Lineage (NCBI taxonomy): Eukaryota > Metazoa > Chordata > Aves > Procellariiformes > Procellariidae > Calonectris > Calonectris borealis. Next base: position 115,424,529 of record NC_134313.1, read on the forward strand.
TAAAGGAAAATGAGGGAAGAAAATGTGTGCTAAGATTTCCTTCCTTCCCCCATAACGTACTCAATTTTGGAATACCTGAGAAGGAAGGAGAACAGTAAAATGTTTTTAAATGCAGACATTTAAGCTTTCACTCTTTAGGCTTACAAATCTATTTATATCTTTGAGAAATAAATAAGATGAATTAGTTTGCACTTTAGAAATGAGGAAGTAAGGAAGCACAAGTGTCACTAGAACACCCTAATGTGCTCCAGTTAAAACTGAGCTCTGGTTTATACACCTTAATAACAAAAAGCAACCTTTTTATTAGAGATTGTAAGTATAGCTCTCTTTGGATAGAGATACAGTTGTGTATATTCTATGGGTTCATGGAAGAAAGACTTCTATTGGTCTCCAGAAACCTTGATGTAACTGGTTTTAAGACTTTCAAAGCGCCAGCCTGTGCTCTGTGACTCTAGTTTTCTGAAACATCTCTTTAAGGCTTATGAAAGGCTGTAGGGCTTTTAAGCTCTTCAAAGCCTCTTGAATCCGTACTTATATATAGCAACTTCCATTCATGCTTACCTTTTACTGTGTAGACACCAGAACATGACCCTTTGCCCTAGAACACAGTGACTTAGAATTGCAGCAGCTAGATACCTGTGGTGGTCCAGTTTTTATATAAAAGATTACCAGAGTATCCCTTTTATGATTTATGCCAATAGAAAGTCTAATCCCAAATATAGGTTCTACTTTTGTTCACACAGATTGAATACAAAGATGTCAGCACAACTAATAGGAAAATTTTAAAAGTGGCGACATTAGTTTTAGTTTCGAAATGGCATTTTTTTTAAGGATCTTCATAGATCCTTTAGTGGCAGCTTTTTAAGGATCTTCACAGAAAAGAACAGCACCCATGGTTTTTATATTCATAAACACCTTATTAGATTTAATAAATCTACTTAATCTTGTGTTTTAAAATAGATCTTAAATATTATTAAATTTTTCTTATGAATTAGATGTACAAACCCTCCATAGTTTCCTTTAATTCTTTTTATGGGTATCAGAATGTATGCTTTTTGAAAGAAGTGTTTGTAGTTAGTTTGTAATTCTTGGTAAAGTATTTGTCTTCCTCTGTTGTCAGTCCGGTACTAGCATGGTAGATGCTTTGTAAATTATAAAGCATAAGATAAATTTTTATTTGGATTACCCTTATTATTAACTTTCCCGTTAGGAAACTAAAAAGAACAGGTAATGGAGCTGAGAATAAAATGTAGGAGTGCTTTAGTTTAAAACCCAGTAACAGCTCTTAATCCACTAGGAATAAATCCACTGCAACAGGATAGTGCTCTGAAGCAGAATGCAGATTTCGTTCGAGCCAGGTGAAGCGCAATTTCCAAATCCAAACAGTCGTCTTGTACGGCTGGTTATTGCTCACTTTGTCTGAATCTGGGTGACTGCTCATTTCTCTGGCTTCCTGAACTGTCTGGATTTCTCTTTCTTCTATGGTATTTTTGTAGTTCTATAAGTTTGCTCCACATCAAACCTTTCTGAAGCCCTTTTACACTGAATCATTCCTCTTCTACATTTATGTTTATGTATGCTTATCTGCATATCCACACAGAGTAGAAGCTGTGGGTGTAATCATGTAGCAGATACATGGATGATTATGATGGATATTTTAAGTTGTATCCACACCTTAGATTTTACAGCTTGCGTATAACTATCAGGGTACATCTTGATTAAAAATTACAAGTTACACTGCTTTTAACTGAATTCCTCATACTTTTTTTGATATGTCTCAGTGCTTTGCTTCTCTTGGGGAAAAAAATCATATCCAAGATGGTTTCTAGCATGTTTTGCTACTTCAGTTTAACCTGGTTTAAACACCAGGAAACTGTCTGGATTTGTACAGGTTAGAAAACACCTGAACACAGGACATAGGAAAAGCAGGATAGACAGACTAGGAACAGAAATGTCTGAACTCTGAAAAAAACGGAACCAAACAAAAAAACCCAAAAAACCACAACAACAAAAAACCCCCAAAACTATTGTTTTCTGCTGTGTTGGTTTGGGGTTTTTGGGTGGGGTTTTTTGTTTGTTTGTTTTTCTTTGGGAGTGCAGAGGAATGTACGTGTGAAGTTTTGCACAGGATGTTTTTTCTGAAAGTCTAACTTTCTTCCTGTGCTTGTTTGGAGTCTTAAACAGCCTGTTACCAGCACTTTTTTTCCAGGTAGTTTCCACACAACCCCTGCCTCCCTGCCAAGATGTACTTAAATAGAGAAAGACAGTGTGATTCCACTGTTACTCATGTTGGCTGTAAACAACACTGGTCATCAATTAGATTTTTCCTGCTATCATTTTGTCTTTTTGCTGTTTCTTTGATTTGTGCATAAATGTTACATAAATAATCATTATGAATAATTTAATTGGAGATGTCAGCATTTGCAGATGTCTCATACTAACCCACGCACACATAGCTGCTTTGTAGTTATGTATATTGCAGCAATCTGTTTTGAATTTAACAAACTAGCTTGTTTGCATGAAGACATCTTAATAAACATTCAAAAGAAAGTACTAAAAACACAGGCAAGGAAAAAACACAGACGCTATTTGTAGGAATTGATGAATTACAGTCGTTGTAGTCTATTCCTTCTAACAGTTGTTTTTCTTCCTGTAGAATTTAACTAAACAACCACTTCCCAGATCCACAGAAAACAATGGAAGCGGACCAGCCTCTCCGCAGGTATGGGAAGGGTATGGGTGGTTTGTTTCCTCCTTCACTGCCGTGTTGTCTTTGTGTTATGTTGGCTTAAGTGCCCAGTATATATCTTCATGCTGGAGGTAGGGATGACAAGTACTTTTCTGTCAGGATACTAGGGTGTTTTGTTTGTGTATAATCCCATTAGCTGGTATTAAGTGTTGTCACTGATGCGTGGAGCTTTTTTTGTAGGGACAGGTTAGCAGTATCTGACGGCGTGCTGCAGGCTGCCGGTGTTGAGGTGTGTCTCATTGCTCGGACACAGCCAGGACGGGATATGGACTGTTAAGCTCGCTTTCAAAAGTAGAAGGCATATTGTGTGGCTAGAAAACTAATTTCTAGCTGAAGGAAAAGAACTGATAGGCTTAAGAAAACTGTCACTAGTGATGAAGGTGGAGGTCATTCTTTAATATATCTCAGAAAAAGTTTAGCTTGCTGGAGTGGGATTAGCAGTGGCTTCTAGCACGTGTGTCCCAACATTTGATTGTGGGGGCAACATCGTGCAGTAATGCTTTCAAATCACTTCTGTAGCACCAGCAGTAATACGGTACCATAGCACAGAACCTTTCATTTTAGAACAGCTGTACTTTAGCTGCATAAATCGATAGTTGCATTTTATGTAAAAATCATAAAGCCATTTAAAAATAAAAAGAAGGACTATTTAAGACGGCATGCTAGAACTAACTAGTGTACAAGGACTTTTACAATGAATTTGTTCTCTTAATCATAGGAAAATTTCTTTGTGTCTTTGAGATAAATACAGTCTTCTGTTTAATACATTGAGAAGTGAGTCACAATTTTTTTTTTTTTTTACATTTGGGACAACAGTAAGTGCAACTATTTATTTTAGTTACATATTCTTCACTTTTTGAAGGGGTTACACACAAATACTTCTTTCAGAAGCTTAAATCAGAGCTGTGGTCTATTGGATTTAGTTGCTGTCTGAACTTGCACACATGTGGTAGCTGCATGCTTGACTTTTCTGCACAAGGAGATGATTCTTCTAAAGGAGTGGTAGCTATTTGGTGTCATGCATGTGTTAGGCAGCAATTGTTCCTTTGCCCAGGTCAGGTCTCTGTTTCCTGGCTTTAGTGTGTCTGTCTGCCTAAAACCGGTGCAGAAGTGATTCGTTGCTTTGAATTTTTGCAGCTGAGTGACACTCCGTCGTTTGCCCAGAGGCTTCAGCTCCGAGTTCCCTCCATGGAGTCTTTGTTTCGAAGCCCAGTAAAAGAGTCCCTGTTCCGCTCCTCTTCTAAGGAGTCCCTGGTTCGAACTTCTTCAAGAGACTCATTGAATCGACTGGACTTGGACGCAGCCAGTCCCACCTTTGATCCACCTTCTGACATTGAGAGTGAAACAGAAGAGCCGCTGGGAAATACGGACAGCCTCAGCAAAGAGCAGTTGCTGCAGCGACTGCGCAGAATGGAGCGCAGTTTGGGCAACTATAGGGGAAAATACTCAGAGGTAGGCAATGTTGTTACTGACTTACCTGGGCGGAGAGGGGAAAAAGATGAGGCTAACAGATACTGCAGTGGTGGATAATCTTTCTGTTTTCCTGTTTGGAGCAAATGGATCGACTTACAGCTAACATGAAAGTTAAGTTATAGTAAGGCTAGTTATTTTTGACCTAGATAGGGCGAATGTTTTTCTGGTAATAAAATGTGGAAATCCTTTTCTTCTCGTTTGTAAATAATTTGTTGTCAGCAATAGAGATTGATTAGTAGTTACTCACACAAAGTAGGCCTATGATGGTTTCTGCTGAAAGCTCGTAGCAAGGGGTGGAGTTCAGTACAGAGGTGAGCATAGCTTGTACTTGCATGACAGCAAATTTACTTTTCTTCTGAAACCTGTTCTTGAAGTACACAGTGTATATGTGTAGTGGGCAAGTGTTTTGTTTTCAATAAATAAGTTCTACTCTTCATAATTTCTAGGTATTCCCTGGAAGGAATTCATTCAAGGACTGTTTCTTTTGCTATTTTAGATACAAGTAGTTTTGCTCCTCATTTTCCAAATTACTGGGAAAAGTGAAGCTTTCGAACTGGTGGTGTTGATTTTTTTTTTTTTTTTTAAATATGTGTGTGTTTTGTATTTAAAACTTGTCATTTGCACTGTTTTTTACAGTTCTTTAAATGTTTGCTGCCCTCAGATACAAAAATTCCTGTGCAGACCTCTGGCTATTACCGTCAAAATCTCTGGAATCTAAAATATGTATACGGCAACCTGAAAAAACAATTGTCTTCCATTAATTCAGGAATTGTTGTCTCCCATTAATTTTTCATTCTTTTCCGGCTAATATAATAAGATTTTTTTTTTTTAAAGTTTATGTAAACAGTGTTTCCAAAATGAAAATTCTTCAGTTTGTAGGTTTTTTTTGGTTTGGGGTTGGTGTTTTGTTTTGTTCTGTTTTTTTAGTGTACTCAATCCAGCAAGTCTTAATTTTCTCTATCAAAAAAGTCTGGGTTTTTTTCTGGTTTTGTGAGTTTCTTTAGTTCAGTTGGAAAAAAATGTTTTGCTGGAGCTTGGAAGAAAGTAGTTTCAATATATAATGAGAATTTAAGATGTAAAATTTTTTTCTCATTTAAAGTAGGATACAAAGTTAGCATCTCAAAAAATATGGTAAGGGAAACCATCCATAGCCGTTTTCGTTTTCTTTTAAGTGCAAAATAAGTATTACTCTGAAATTAAAAGTAATTTTGAATTCTGAAAAACCCTGATTTATTTTAAATAAGAATTTGAAGCATCTTTTGATTTAGAGATTTCTGGTTTTGGTGGTTTGGATTTGTTTTCCTTCAATTTTTCAGCAATTTGAAAATGGAATATTCTAGTTGAAGTGCCATTATGCTACTTCAACTTTGGACAGCTTAGGCAATTGTGATCAAATTTTTCATTAAACTAAATTGTGCAGTAACTCATGAAGTCCTTTTGTCAGCTTACAATGAGAAATATTGTCCACTTCCAGTCTTTCTTTGTCTGCTGGGTATTTGCAAAGCACATGGGATGAGACCATTCAGTATTACACAGACCTTTTTTTGCTAGACTTGTAAGTGTATTTTTTAATGCATACTCATTGTAAAATTAATTTTAGTGAAGCTCTCTGGGACGTGTACCCTTACAAATGTACATCCCAGTGGGGTAGCTGTCTGGGATGTAACTTTCTGATACAGTTAGTTTTTTGACTGCCTGTATTGAAGCATGGCTGTTCTTAGAGGTCTTTTTAGTGAAGGGAAAAGTGCATGAATGCTGAGTAACCTCATTGTTTTGTCATGTAGGCTTTATTTTTTTAACGCATTGGAGATACTTTATAAATGGAAAAGAAACATTGAGAAAATTTAAGTACGTTTCTGTCAGAAGAGCTTTCTCAAGTAAAGTGAAGAGTTTGAAAATGCGGATAGTGATACAATAAGCAAATAACTTTGATAGCTATAAGTGGACGCATTATCATCATTATACCTGATTTCTATATTTTAGCTAGTGTCTGCTTATCAAGTTATCCAGCGGGAAAAGAAGAAGCTACAGGTAAGCATTACTTTTCATCCTCTCTTACCTGAATGCTTCTCTGAATCTTAGTGGGTAGTGCAAATACAGTTTAATTTTCAGTGCGCTCTGTGTGTGTGCTTACACAGTACGTTGTGTGTATATATATGTGTGGGTATAACTAAAGACTCTTTCTTACCTGGGATTTCTAAGGAAGCCAAGCTAATATTTGTTTGTCAAAATAGTAGCTGTGAAGCTATTGTACTCCAGCCTTTTTTATTGCATCAGCTGAATTCAGGTGATAGATTGCCAACCCACAGTTGGCAGTTTATGATAATACTTACACATCAAGTTTGACTTGAAAGAGAAATATAAATAATTTTTAATTCTTCTGCTGAAATACAATTCTATGAATTTATTTATACTTTTATATATAAAGTTACATTTAATACACGTGGTGTTTATTCTTCCTTTTTTTTAAGGGCATTCTGAGTCAAAGTCAGGATAAAGCACTTCGCAGAATTGGAGAACTGAGAGAGGTAATTTCCTTTATTGATTGAATATTTACTTTATACCACACATACATAGGATCTTTTTCTGCTGAGCTTTTGATTTTTTTGTTCACTTTACAAAATATTTTCTATCGCATAGCAGGGTTTTTTACCACTTGTTTTCATTTGTTTATATGGGGTTATTTCTCTGGCTTGTTTCCCATTCAGCAGCTTATTGTCATACTCTTAAGACAGAGCAGTTCATCGTACTGACTGAATTGCTTTTCTGTTCATTGTGAAATAGGTGGAAATGTGTGTGGTTCTTGCAGTATTGTTGGGCCCAGCAATAGATGTCCCTGTGCAATTTGTTGCTCTTCTAGTATTGAGAAATAATAATGTTAGGCAAATACAAGTAATAGGCACTTTTTTAGTAAAGATTTTAATGACTATCAATAAAAAAATTTAGGATCAAATTTTTAAAAATACTCATCTTGATCTCAGTTATAGCATTTACATTGTTTTTATGGATTTGCAGTATAGTTTGATTTCAGTCATAAAATCAGGTAGGTTGTGTTATGATTATTGTCTCCTTAGGTTACAGTGAAATTAAAAGGAGAAGCTCTAATGTATTTGGTATTGATAATAAACACACTGAGCTTAATTAAAAGATAAGTACAAATTATTGGGCAGAGCAAATTAAAAGGGCAAGTTCACAAAAGCCATATTGTCAAACCCTGGTGAAGCAGAATGTGAAGCTGAAGCCTTTTTACTGCCCCAAGAGCCACTGCAGCATCAGGTTCGGAGACGGGTATGCGAGGGCCTCTCTGTCATAGTCTTTCTGATTCATATATATATATCTCCATGTTTTGTTTTTTTTTTTCTTTTCTGATTTTTATATAGTTAAGTTCTTTGGCATTCTCTGGCTTTCTCATTTGAAACACGTTTGAGGAATAAAAAAGCCAACTTTCTGCTCTTATAAATGGCATTTGTCATATTAGAATGCTAGCATATTGAATGAGCATAAGAGAAATTTACATTTCTACTGTTTATGTTGACTTAATCTGGTGGCTAAATGAAGAATCTAGTTTACCGAAGTGCAGTCTTCAACTTCCAGGAGAAATGTGTGCATGGAAGACAGTTTTCACGAGCAGGCTTGAAGTCATCCCTACACGAACTTATTTGTAGGAAGAAAGAATCATTGATAATTCTGCATCAAATCTAGACTCTTGCTGTTTTAATGCTGGCATTACAATGGGATGCTCTTATTATGTTGTGTGGAATGTTGTATAGTAAAAGAAGTATCCACCTTATGGTTGTATTCTGGGGTCACAACTGCGAAGAAGTATTTTTAATATTATTTCATAATATTTTGATAACCCTTTTAAATTCACATTTCAGTTTTCATTTGAGATGCATTTATTTATGATTCTCAGGAGCTCCAGATGGATCAACAAGCAAAGAAACATCTTCAAGAGGAATTTGATGCTTCTTTAGAAGAAAAGGATCAACTCATTAGTGTCCTGCAAACTCAGGTAAGATACCTTACCCAACAGATGATCTTTAAAACTGCTCTTCCAACTTTTTTTTTAAATTAGGTATTTCCTATAATGCATGTCCATGTTTTATTATAATTGCTGCAACGTTGTAAAGCCTCTTGAGAATTTATGATTATCTAGAAATTAAATGCGTCTTTGGGTAGAGGATACCTTTGTAAAATCTCACTCATGTTAAATATGATTGTTTTATCTGCGCTTAAATACCTTTGTAATGTCTTTGTTATCAAGAACATAACATTAGCAGATGTTTGAGCTAAAATTGCTTTGGTAAAATTTGTGTTTTGCTTAATTGATCTTTGTTTCTCCACTCATAATGATACAAGTTTTGTTAATTGGAAACATAATTCTGATTTTAAAAAATGCTAAAAAAATTCAGACAGATTTTTTCCTTTCTCTACTTGTTGATACCATTTTATTTAACTCTCTCTAGTTTTGAAGATGAAAACATGATCTGCTTAGAATCCTTGGTTTTTTAACAAAAAGAACATTTTGTTTAGGTATCGTTGCTGAAACAGAGGTTACAGAATGGTCAGGTAGGCGCTGAATTGCCTGATCCAAATATCCAATCTGAACCACAAGTTCAAAGCCCAACAAAAGAAATCAGTACAGAAAATACTGTGGAATCAGGAAGCAATGGTAGGTATTGCGGCTTTTTCAAGAGATCTTGAATTTTGGGGAATAAACCTGCTGTTATTTATGACGGAGTAACAATACTTAAGGCTGAACGTATCATAGTAAGGATGTATTTTCTAGGAGGAGACAATTGTTTCGAAAACAGTGTGGCAGCTACAGAACAGGATAACCCTTCTAAGATATTAAATTTTCATAAGAATTCAAATCTGATACGTCTTGCCTTTGTCAATAATGATGATAGTATTTTAATTATTGCTTTTGCAGGTAGGTGTTGTTACTATCCCCACTTAAAGTGATTAAGAGAGTCTGTCCCCCATAAGCAAGGACCTATACCTGGAGATTAGAGAGGAGACCAGTTGCCCCTCCCCCGCCCCCTTTTTTTTTTTCTTTCTCAGGAAAAAGTAAAAGCAAAAATCAATTTTGATATTATGCTATTGAATAATCTAAGTGTTCGTCACATCAGGAGGTTATTTGAGTTGCATAGAAAACCTTGTTGAATAATAGTTTGGATTTGAAGCTTGGCTAGTAACTGGGGTTTTGTAAATTAATTTGGGGTGAAAGACTGTGTTTACTATTCTGTGTATGCGTAGCATGTTTCTGGCAGTTATAGTAGTCAGTAGGAGGTTTTGCAGACCTTGCATAACTTTCTTCAGAGACCTGTGAGTCACCCTCAATGTGAATGATGAATGCAGATCTACATTTTGGAAACGGTGTGCATATGATAATGTTGATATGTTGTCTTGTAGAGGGTAACGAAGATTCTGTTAAAACACTGGAAACTCTTAATCAGAGGGTGAAGCGCCAAGAGAACTTGCTGCAACGTTGTAAGGAGATGATTCGGTCACATAAGGAGCGCTGCGCCCAATTAACCAACGAGAAAGAGGCACTTCAAGAACAGTTAGAAGAGAGACTTCAGGAACTGGAGAAAATGAAGGTATGGAAAATGCTATTAACTTTACGGGTAGCTACTAAAACATAGCAAGAACTCCAGTATTTCGAAAATTTATTGATAGGGCAGACCGTTAAACACACTGTCCCTGTACTTTTTTGGAGTTAAAGGTGCAAAACCCACCTGAAATGAACACATTGAGCAATTACTCAGAAAGCTGTAAAGAAGGGTATGAAACCTTACTGTACTCAGAAAGCTGTAAAAAAAACCTTACTGTATGAACAACCATCAAAATGGTGTCAGAAATAAAGTAGCTGTGGGAAGCTGGGGTGAGGAGAAGACTGTCCTAGCGCAGAAGACAGGAGGTAAAGTGAGAAAAGTGGAGCAGAGCTAAACCTTTAAGACATAGTGGAAGAGGCATCAGTTATGTAAATGAACAGAAAACACAGAAAGGCAGGACAGTGGAGAGCACAATATAGTGAAGATAAAACATAAGTGCAGTCCCAAAGCTAAATAATTATTTTGCTCAATTTTCCTTTTAAGGCCATTAATGCTGAGTGTGGAGTAAAAGTAAGGTGGCAGATAGTAATGGAAACGTGAAAATGTGACAAGTATAGCTGTACTCAACTTCAGTTCTGGAGATCAGATTCTCTTCTCTGTCTTGGTCACTGAGCACTAGCCCAGTTTGAAAGAGCTCTGAAAGACTCGAGTATTTTAACGACCTTTTCCAGAACAAGGCCAGTAATGAGCAATTATGTTGCACTGCTGAGATCCTCTTGTAAGGCGAGATGCAGGTCATGCCTTAGGCATGTTTCTTGCCCATTTTACTGTAGCAGCTCTGACATCCATGAGAGAACTGTGGCAGCTGTAACAAAGCCATCAGATATCTGAATTATGATGGAAGCCATGAGGCAGCCTAGCACTGGGAGATTTAAAAGTAATTTAAAGCTGCCTACTTTAATTTCCCTGGATTCTGTTTTGTGCTCTTCCTCCAAGGGATAGTGCAGGGTAAGAGCCAAGCCTAAGCTCTTTGTCAGAAGAAGGTATTTTCTTACAGGTGGCAGTGCTTTAAACTGGTGGTTGGGGTCTTTTTTTAGGACCTTCACATGGCTGAGAAGACTAAACTGATTACGCAGTTGCGTGATGCAAAGAATTTGATTGAGCAACTAGAACAAGACAAGGTAAACAAAAAATTTTCTTTAAACTCTGTGTAGTTTTTGAAGAAGATTGTTTAAAACTCACAATATATGGCTTCTTGGTATTAGAAGCTGTTCTTAGTCATCTGATGTGGTTTGGTTTATGTTTTAATGAGCAAATAATTTAAGCTACCTGAGAATTTTATTGTATAGATACTTTAGGGTATTTATCTGTTAGGTTATACTTAATACTGCAAGATGATGTTATTTAGGATGGAGCAATTATGCTGAATACACTCCTTGATGCCAGCTTTAAAACAAACAAACAACGAAGATGAGATACAATGTAAATGAATTAAAAAACGACCAATGAAGGAAAAGTAACGGTAGGAATTCTTAGGAATATGAAGTTTCTCAGGTTTTTGTTCCTTAAAGTTTTTTTTTATCACAGTCTTGGTACTTGGAGTAACTTCTGGTGGTGTAATAAGCAGCATGACTAACAGTCATTATATGTGCATATTCTCTAAGGAGAAGTACGCACACTACAATGCTTATAGTTCTGGTTTGTTTACAGAATGCATATTTCAAAGAAAAGTATCTGTACCAGAAGGAGGAAGTTTTTTGATGGTCCTTAGTTGTGGGAGGAGTTATTTTCACCACGGGATAAATTTTGGCTACTCTTCAAACTAATCCCTATTCTTACCTTCTTTTTGTTAGCATTTTCTGTTTTCTGACATAGAAAAATACCATGATCACTGGTCTTGTAGTAATAGACTAAAGTTTATTCCTGACAAGGATTGTGTCCTGGCTTAAAATTGTTTTAGCTATACGTTTTATTTATTTGCTAGCTTTTTATCACAAGGACCTTTTCCATAGGGCATGGTAATTGCAGAGACAAAGCGACAAATGCATGAAACATTGGAAATGAAGGAGGAGGAGATAGCCCAACTGCGTGCTCGGATCAAACAAATAACTACAAAAGGCGAGGAATTAAAAGAACAGAAAGAAAAATCTGAAAGAGCTGGTAAGAAATTCTGGAGATTATTAGCTTTCACGTTTAAACATGAGAAAGCTTCAGCGTGGTCTTTTTGCACTCTTTCATCAGTTGTTGTTTGGAATGGATATTAAGAGATGCTCTTTTTCCTAGCGTTCTACATATCACCCCTGCTAGCGTCGTTACTAACTTCACTTCTGGTCAGCAGAGTTTAGGGATGTTTTTGAGTGGTTTGTCTCTGTTGTGAATTCAACTGGAGTTAGGAAGGAAACTGCTGAAGGGCAGCTGTTTTTTCCCATTTGTAGGAGAAAAGATTGATAGAGTTTTGTTGCTGGTGTAACTTCAGGAGGGAAACTTGCAACTATCTATAAATTATCATTTTAATGCTACCAGTATTTTACATAGAAAGCATAGCAGTGAGTGTGTAAGAGCTTGGGAAGAAGTAGAAACAAGAGGATCTGTTACGACCATAATAAGCATTTTCTTTCAATAATCATAGCAGAAGCATTCTGATTTCTTTTTACTGAAACAGCAGTGATGATTCCTTTTGCTTCAGGCTTGGAACCTAGCGGTTATGTAACTATTACACGCTGTAGTTTGCTTCTGATGGAAATTAGGTAACAATAATTAATGTGTGCGTGCAGTTCTCCTTTTGCTTGAAAGTAAGTTAGAAGGTCAATCCGCCCCACCTTTGTTTTTTGAACAGTGAAATTGTTTTGCGCTATATCTATCAAAATTCTTTTAGAAGAATTTAGCTTGGTCTCATAGGCATCTGAAGGAGTTCACTGTTTTGGCAGAAGCTCAGAAGTGGTTAGTTTGCATAAAACATTATGCATATTTTCTTTCTCTAAAAAGCAATGAGAAGTTCAAACAACACAGTTCATATGGGTTTATTTTAAATCTACGTAGATTTAGATCAGAACTTTCAATTTTAGAGATTAGTTTAGGTAGATCATTCTGCTGTAATACAGAAAAGCAGCTTGAATATCCATCTTGTGCAAGTAACAAACATTTTGATTAGGTGCCCTCCTCTCCTACCCTTTCAGGTTGCATGAGTCTCTTTAGCTCTGGAAATTCATATTTCAGAAGTCAGTCAGTCCTGTTAAAATTGGATTTTGTTCAGTTCTTGGAGACTAGGAAGCTGTTCTTCATGATTAAAAAAAAAAAGCTGAAGAATATTTTAACACTACTGTAGATACGAAGTTATTGTCATAGTTGTTTGAAACACAGCATTTTTTGAAGCAGTAGAAACCTCTTAATTCTGAACTAATATCTACACACTGTGGTTAATATAGTAATTTCCTCAGGTTTGTGTAGCCAGAAGGTGAAAATGGGTTAGAGATGATGCTCTGGGTACCTGGAAAACTTAACTATTGTAGTGAGAAGTAATTTCACTTATGAATAATATGCTGAGTACACTGCACTTTTCTAGGGGGAGATTTGTGTGTTAAATATGCTCTCTTTTAAATAAAATTTTAAAGTACTTTTGGTAACTTTTAGGGTGCGTAAGCATCCACTTTACCTTTGAGTGCATTTATTTTTGTACTCTGTTAAGCATGCATATATAAATGTTGGAACCCTTGGAAAATTAGTTAATGCTACTTCTAAGATAGGCAAAATTGTAAGGTGACTTTTATTAGGTTTTCCTACTACTTCTTTGGCTTTATGCATTCCAAAAATGTTGTGACGTACAATGGAAGTGTAGCTCTATACAGTTGAACTAAATTGTTCAGGCATTTGAGAAAACCACCATCAGTATTGGGAGAGCCTGAAATTACTTCTAGGTCACAACCTTTGAGTTGTACCAGTTTTAAGAATTTGGCAGTTTCATGTATTTGAGGTCAACTTGTTTAAAGTTCTGTTTCTTGGATAGTTAATGTGAGATGACTTTAAATTCTAGACTTCTCTTATTCTATATCATGATTTAGTGAAGAACTGACTTAATGGAATATTGTATTTGTAGAAATGTTAATTTCATTTACGATACGGCAAAATAAGAATAAGCATAATACACTTATACTTGGAATTTACTTTCATAGTGCTATATTGTAGGGTAAAAAGTGGTATATTTTTCCGCTTCATGTTTTTACCTTGCCTAGAGTTACATGTCTGGCTTTTTTCTTTGTAATTCAGTGACTTCAGTGAAATGCTCCAGTGTTTGATTTAATGTTAATGTATTTTTCTGTACTGAAATAGTGAAAAGATATGTATGCTTATTTTGTGCGTGTTGTGTAAACTGTAACTTGGTCTCCCCAGTTGAAGTTTATTTTTTTTGTAGTTAGAGTTACGTTATGTTGAAATCTCACAGAGCATCTTGTTTTTGTGCATCCACACATGCCAATAAGTGAATCATGGTGCCTTTCCCAAGCCTTGTATGAACAGGACTGGGGTAAGGGCTCTTTTTTCTTACATCACACATTTGGTGCTTGAACTGGGCTCTAAAAAGTAAATTCTGTGCTTCTCAGGCACTTTTACTTGAAGTAACTGCAACTGATTTTCTTTTAATGCTTTGCAGTGTACATAGATTATTTATATTTTACCTCAACAAAGCTATTTGTAGTATTCATAAATTTACTGGTAAACTGAAGTTTGTTTCTCCTGAGACTACTTGGCATAAGTCCTTTCTGACTTCTCAGGATGCAGATTATTGATTTACTTATATTCTGTACAGTAAACAAAAAAAAAAGTCTTTAGAAAGCAAATTCATTTTGCTTTACTTTGGCATTCTTTGTAGGCGACATTTCTTTTGCAAGCTTAATTAACGTATGCTTTGCACCCTTCTGCAGAGAAACAAAAAGCTTGGACTGTGCATTTAAAATCCTGCCTAAATGCACAAATCAACTATAGGAAATTAATTCAACCTTTGTTCCTGAAGCTTTTGACAAGATGCCTGCTCTCACCCTTCAGTAAGAAAACATGTAAATCCCTCCTTTGCCATCCTATTTAGAGCTTTCTTCACAATTTTCAGCAGTAGATGGCACTATAGTTGAAGATAATACATCTGCAGCACCGGCAGAGTAAGCAAGAAGTCTTTGCAGTACGGAGTGGTCTTGCACCGGGTAGGGTAGGAGAGGCAAGGCGAAGGGACCTGAGACTGGTATTTTGGAGCAGCGTATGTAAAGCAGTCAACTCTCTAGTACACGTTTTATAAAAATCAGTTTTGCAACCTCGCACTTCTTAAAACTCTGCTCAGGCTCTTTTTGTCTAATTTATGTACTGCACAGGAAGGTTTCTGGTTTGTCTGGCTTGGTCACATGAATTTGCAAGACTCACCTGAGTCTCTTAGTGTGCTTGTTACTGTTTCTGATTTGCCACTGTGCCTTTGTGAGACTTCACTTAACCAGTGCCTTGGTTAAAAGATCTTCCCTCAACAGTAGCTCTGCTGGTTGGGGAAGAGCACAGGCAGTGCCTTCACTCTTTGCGTTCAGAATAGATGTACTTGGATAAAAAGATGGACTTTTATTCCAGACGTTTATCCACAGTAGAATTAAAATCTCCCATAGATTAAAAATAATAATAATTTAGACTGTGTTCTGTCTACTTGATGATAGTTTAGCCCTCTGCTGGTTTGAAATTCGGTTGTGTCACGCTACGCTAGAATTAACTACTTTGAATAAAAATGTTCTGTTTTGCTTAAGTGCTAAAAGTGCCTGAGATGTGTATAATTTAACTTTTAGAGAGCTAAGTGTATTTCTGTGAAGTGTTGCTTCTTTGTGCTTTCATACCCCCTTGGCGTTTTATCCATCCGCTCTTGTCTAGCTTTTGTATTAGCATCCTGCTTGCGATTTCGGTGGTGCAGCTGTTGTACTGCATGTTGCTCAGCTATTACATATCAGTAGTCAATCCTAGTGTGAACCTGGGTCGTCTTTCTGGCGGATTTGTGGGCTGTGGCAAATGCATTCTCTTTCCCTTTGCAGAAGTAACAGGTTTCTCAACTGAAAATAAAGTCTATGTTGCTCAGAACAAAAATCAGAAAACGTGTATGGAAAAGTGAAATAACTTAATCTTTTACTTGCAGGCTTTATTTTCAAGCTATACTTTGTAAACGTCTGTAGGGTTGTTTTGTTTTTTTTTTTAAAAAGATGCTGTAATACTGACGGACTTGACCAATCTTGCTGTCTGCGCGTGCTTTGGTTAGGGCTGAGAGGAGCACCAGCAAAGTCGGTGCCATTTTCCAAATGCACTTGCGCAGGCTGTGTTCATAACTGAGTTGTGCCCGGGGTGGCGAGGGGGGAGGACTTGAGTCCTGTGGGTCCCAGGTGGCAAATGCCTTGGTGGGGACTGTGAAGAACTGTGCTTGGAAAGTTAGGAGCTATAAGCCTCGTGCATGCTTGGATTATGTTTTAGACCATTTTTGCTCTTTGAAGTAATCTCTAGTGCTCTTAATTTTTTGTAATGAGTTTTAGTATTTATTATTTAAGTAGAACCGGGAGTGAAAAAGTGGATACAATGATGTGCTTTGGTATTGCCAGGGTCAATAACAACCCTGTGTTGTCCTAAAACATGATCGTTGCTGTGAATAGTCAGAGAGAGGCTTCCTCAGAAAACAGAAGAAAATTCTGGAAAAGGTCAGAATTTGGGTGAATGCAATTTTATGGAATTAAATTACTTGAAAACGTATTTGTAGCATTGCCTCAGAAGTATAGATTGTAGTTAAAAGCTTCAGTTTTGAATGTTATCAGAAGGTGTGGAATGGAAATTATTATTCAGTTCTCAAAACTCATGCCTGAACATTATTAAAGATGGTTTCAAAAAAACAAGGATTACGAGAATTGCTGTGAATGCCTACTAAATAATGGTGAATCAAGGAAACTAGACATGTGCATGTCTATTACGATTTTTTTGGGGGGATAGAACTAAGTGGAAGAAAGCTTAGCATACTAAATAACACTTCAAAAATTATTTTGTTCGGTGTGCTCCCAGGATAGTATCCAAGTAGTCCAGAGTATAATAAAATAATATACTTTTAGGGTTTTTTTGTGCTCTCATAAATTACAGTCTTAATGTTGGCACTGTGATTTTGAATTTTACAGAGGTGTTTTGCCAAAGTTCTTTTACGCAAACAATTAACCATATAGTAGACTGTTCTGAGACTTGAATTTTCCTTTGGTATGCAGCAGGGGTTTTCCACATCCATAATCTATTTAGGAAAAGAGATTTGTCTAATAGTGATCAAATTCTAGTCTTGTGTTATTCTATATAGATTCTGCCATCAGTTTCAGTGAGGAACTTGGATACTGGTATTGAATAATAATAATAAAAAATCAACTTAACACAGGAATTTCTTTGCTTTCTTTTTATATCTAAATGATCATCTATGAAGTGAATAAAGTATGTTAGAATACTTCTCCTTAGCATGGGAAGCAGCTGTGGAATTACTGCTTCCGATTTGTAAATTAAATGTGTTTCAGCAGACTTGTGCATCTTATGCAAATGTAAATAAATTTCTTCACTGCAGCTTGACTATTCTTTTGAAACATCTTATAGATACTCAAGTTTTCAGGGAGCAAATCTTAATATTTTTTTCTTACATTTTATTTGCGAAGTTTAGCAGCACAGGACAGTCTTCATAACACTTTTCCAGTGTCTCTGAATTGCATTGACAGTAGTTTACATTAAAAGTAAGTAGTGAAATAATGAAATTAGCAAAGTCATCTGTATGGACTCCAGCAGTTTAAAGAGAAATTTATCTAGGTTGTACAGTTTGAAATGAACAGCTCTTAGGTGAATAAAGTGCCTGGTATTATACTTCAGTGTTCTATTCAGGAAGAACTCTTTCATGATTCAGTAAAAACTGACTTGCATAGCAGTCATTGCTGGTTTATGCTTCCGTCCGCTTGTTTTAGCGGAAGAACAACTTGTGAATTGTCTTTTCTTTGTGCAGCTTTTTTCCTCCTCTTCAAAGTTATTCAGCACATACAGCCAGAAGAGGAGCCATAGTTTATTTATACGGTTTATGTACTTTATAGTGATTTTAGGCGAAGAAATAGAAGCTACAGAACGTATTGGAAGACATTCACAGCTATTTGTCAGTTCTCTTTCCTTTCTAGATAATAAACCCATGTGAATTCTTGAAGGATTCCTAAGCTCATTCTTCTGTTACTTGTGTAATTTACAGTTACTGAGAACTCTGTTCTTCTATCAAGGGACATAGATATTTCTCAGCTATCATATACTTTTTTTTTCTTTGCAGCTTTTGAAGAGCTTGAGAGGGCTCTGAGTATTGCCCAAAAGACAGAGGAAGCCCGGAAAAAATTGCAGGCAGAAATGGATGAAAAAATCAAAGCAGTAGAAAAGGCAAGTGAGGAAGAGAGGGTAAATCTTCAACGGGAGTTAACCAGAGTGAAACAAGAGGTGGTTGAGATTATGAAGGTAAAAGCTGAAACTCGCCCTGTATTATTGGCTTTTAATCTAATAATTCAATTACAGTTAAACTATAGATGTAAAATACATCAGTATATCAGAACTTTGTAATAAAATTTTTGCCATTTAATAAATTCTATAAAAATTAATTTTTGGGATTAAAGATTTACTTAAGACAAAATAGAAAACTCCCTATATAGATTTCCCCCGCCCCCCCAACAGTTTAAAATCAGTACGTTAGAGGCATGTAAAAATGAACAGTATTACTCTTTGTTTCACAGTATTTAATAAAATTATTTACTAGAAGTACACTTGAGACTTTAAAGGGAGTCAAGAAGAAGAAATTAATGGCAGTCAGCTCACACATCTCCATCAGGATTTTGGGTTTTAATACTGAGTACTTTTAATGATTATTCTAGCCCAGTATGTGTAAATGTTTAAGAACTTGCTGCCAAACTGTTTGCTGGTTAAGAATCGCTAAAATTTGCTTCATCTGGCGTATTCATGTAGGAATTGCAGGAGTACTGCATGTGCCTTGCAAAGCTGTAAATTTGAACGCTGAAATTGCAGTTCTTGTGTTGACATTTGTTATGTTATTAATTTTTCTAAGAGAATACACGGATGCTTTAAGGGGATGACTGACTTGCATGACATTATTCTTCAATAAAGCACATATGTAGGTTGTAGATGGCTGTCTACATAGGGTATCACCACTTGACTTTCTGGCTCATGAAATAACAATAATACAGGGAAAGCTACAGACAGAAGTTCCTTTTCCAATTTATTATCACATTTGAACTGAGATTGAAAACACCAAGTTCACCTTGGTAGAAGAGTCTTTAGGAAATGTCTTCTTTTAGTAAAACTGTGAAAGACTTGAGAAGCAAGATGGATAACTTCAAGCTTGAAATGACAACTGTTAGGGCTTAATATTAAGCGCTCCAAGTGATTGTTACTTATTCAAAGGGAGCAAAGAGATGGTTCTGGCTTCTTCTCTCTGTTGCACTGCTTTTCTTATTGAGAAATAATACAAAGTGTTTTGTAATTTAGTATTTTGAAATTAGTTTTTTCTGACTTTGATTCACAGAAGTCTTCAGAGGAGCGTGTTGCTGAACTAGAAAAATTCCATAAAAAAGAAATGGCTAGCAAAGATCAGGAGCTAAATGAGAGATTACAGGCCCAAGAAAAGGCGTTCCAGGAGAAGATGAAGGCAGCTCTTGTAAGTATTCCTAAAATGTGTAGAAAGACATTTCTCGAAGTGTGAGGTGGGACTAGAAGTCTTAATCTGACCCTATTCCGCAGTGAGAGTCCTCCTGCGCTCAAAGATATGAGTGTTCCTCCAAAAGTCAAAGAGCTCAGAGACTTCAGCAAAATGAAAGGAAAGCAGCTGCAATGATCCAGACTGAATAATGATAATTAATCACTATCACTGCTCACTAACAGCTGTATCTTGTGGGAAAGACTTCTTTTTTTGAAAACTCTTTTTGTTAGACTTGGGTTTTTTAATTTCTTCCTCTGGATCATTGGCGATTAGCCACAGCACTAGAGTAAAAGAGGTACAAAGAATGAACCTGTTATTTGAAAAGTGTTGGTATCATTACGTCTGGTTGCGTTGTGTTATGTGAACAGGCTTAACTATTCAAAGTGTTTGACCTCAGAAAAGAATTTTCTTCTAGGTCAGGCTGGGAGGAGTCATTGGGATTCTTTGCTCTTTTTTATAAACTGTAATCCACTTTAGATCATCACGTAATTTTACGTAACAAACAGTAGATTCTCTTTTGTGCTCTTCCATGATGGTTGGTGACTAGGACTGAGGGACTTTGACAGTCCCTTCCTGACTATATTTTTCTACCTGTTTCTCAACGGTTTTTTTTAATTATAAGGAAATAGAAGCTTAAAAATACATTAGCAGTGGAATCAAGTGAGGACAGACCTTTATTTCTCTAAGGTGTTACTCTCAATTGTGGTAAACAAACCAAAATGAAAGGCTGGATTGCATTATGTTTTTCGTACAAAGAGAAGTAGAAGACAAATGGTTCCCAAGAAGAGAAAATGGAAGTGACTTATAACAATGTTGTTTTCACAAATGAAATACAAACTGTTTGTGTGTGTGGAGAGAATACAGGTGATTAGTTGAAGGTGTGATGACTATATTTATTGTTCTAATCATAATTTTTGATACAGGAAAAAAATCAGAGTGAGTGTTTAAAAACCCTTCAAGAACAAGAGCAGCAAGAATCCCTAGCCTTAGAAGAATCAGAGCTGCAGAAGAAAGCGATACAGTCAGAGTGTGACAAGAAAGTTCAGAAGATGCATCAAGAAGTAGAGACTTTTAGAACTGTGAGTAAAGATTCCAAAAGGGTAAATGTTTACAAAAATTCCTTTCAGTATATATTTAACTGTGACAGATTTACAAATAGTGTGGATTCATTGCAGTTGAGTTGTTTTAATCCTACAATGCTTCTTGTAGTGACAAATTTAATGTATTGTCATGGTATGCTGCAGCCCCTAGTTTTTTTGCAAGATTAGATGGCAAAATACAGAAATGCATTCTGTTTATATCATGGTGTGGTATATGAATTTGTATCCATCTACATAATTTTTGTGTATGTTATACAGGAGAGTTAGACTTTAAACTGTTTAACTTCTGGGTACTGCTACCATACAACACTTATAAGGGTACTTTGTGTAAGTAAAAAATTTGCTTAAATATTTGAAGTGTCCTTTGCTTTATATAATGGGTAGGATTGTATTATCTGCTGATGCAAGTTTGTACATTATTCCACCACTCCCAAACATTAGTTTGGAAGTTTTGCCTATAGAAGCGTTTTAACTTACAGCAGCATTTCCATGAGAGGTGGAATTAAGATATATCAGTAGATATGTACAAAGCTCCATAATACTCATGTAGACTCTGATATCTTTCATCCTATGTATTGGTACTTTAGCTTAATAAGAAAATGTGAACATATCTCTCATAAATATCATGTGAATTATTTTGTTTGAATTAGTTAAATTCTTTCCAAGTTTTTATTGTATCTATTTTCACTGCAGTGAAACAGAAAAATTTTTGTTAAATAACTAACTCACCATAATGGAAGCAAAGTTGAGAACAAACTATAGATGAATGAAAAGCTTATATAAACGGTTGATATACACTAAAAATAAAGGAATAAGTGACTTGTAGTTACGTGAACCTGGTGAGATTTTTTTAAAATTTAATCAACTTGTTACCTTTTGAATATTGATATTCTTTTAAAACTGTATTCTCTAACAGAGGATTCTTGAACTGGAAAGCTCCCTTGCAAAGTATTCGCAAGATGACAGAAAGCAATCAGAGGAATTAAGTACTCTGATGGAGTCTGAAAAAAAGCAGCACAATAAGGAAATCAATGATATAGTTGAAAAACACAAGGAGGAATTGGAGAATGTGAAACAGCAGCAGGAAAAGCTGTGGACTGAAAAACTCCAAATCTTAAAGCAGCAACAAGTAACTGAAATAGAAAAAATGAGAGAGAAACAAGAACAAGAGATAGATACCATTCTGAAAGAGAAAGAAACAGTTTTCCGTGCACACATAGAAGAGATGAATGAAAAAACATTAGAAAAACTTGATGTGAAACAAACAGAATTAGAAGCACTGTCTTCTGAGCTATCAGAAGCACTAAAAATACGTCATGATTTAGAACAAGAGCTCTCAGAATTGAATAGTAAAGTGTGTGAAGCAAAGCAAGAATTGGAAGGAAAGTTGGAAGAAGAGAGGAAACGGCACAACAAAGAGGTTGAAATGATGTTAAAAGAGCATGAAATGTCTATTCAAGGTGTTGAGAAGATACTTAAAGAGGAACTCAACAAACTCAAGCAGTCATTGGAGGAGAAAGACAGACATCTGGAGGAACTAAAAGCACATGAACAGAAACTAAAGGAATCTGCAGAAAGATCTGAAGCTGAACTTGTCCAGGTGTCTGCAAAGCTAGAGGAGCTTTCAGAGTCTCATCAGAGTACTTCTAATGAGCAGGCAAAGATTTATGAAGAGGAATTAGCAAAGCTGCAGCAAAAGCTGACAGATCTTGAAGGTGAAAAATTGCAACTTAGTGAGCGGCTAGAAAGAACTGAATCCCAGCTGAATGAAGTCAAGAATGAGTTAGAGGCATACGTCTCTCAGGTACGTGACCTGAAGCAGCATTTGCAAGAGCAAAGCAATGAAAATACACAAAAAGTAACCTCTCTTACACAACAATATGAATGTCAACTGAAGGATCTACGAAGAGAGGCGGATGAGGCAAAGACAAGTCTAACTGAGAAGGAAAATGAAATTGAACACATGAAGTTACAAAACAAGCAAGTGGAAGAGCTTAAACAGAAACTGTTTGCCGCAGAGGAGAGAATTAGTGCTTTACAAGGAGAATATGATAGTAAACTGAAACGTCAGGAGAACAAAATGGAGAAAATCAAACAGAAATCAAAAGATATGCAGGAAACTTTCAAAAAGAAACTTGCTGAGCAGGAAGCTAAACTAAAAAAAGAGCTTGAAAACAAGCAGTTGGAGTTCAGTCAGAAAGAGAGCGAATTCAATGCTAAAATGTTGGAAATGGCACATGCCAGCTCAGCCGGAATCAATGATGCCGTGTCAAAACTGGAATCTAATCAGAAAGAGCAACTAGAGAGTCTTGCTGAGGCTCATAGGAGGGAGTTGGAAGAAATTACCCAGAGTTGGGAAAAGAAACTCAATCAGCAGGTTGAAGAGCTCCAGGAAAAACATGAAATGGAACTGCAAGAGAAAGAGCAGGAAGTTGGAGACCTGAAACAGAAACTTGCCACCTTCAGTGCTGAGAAGGAGGGCTCCAGAACAGAGATAACCCGACTGAAGGAAGAACAGGTGAAAAGGGAGGAGTCCCTGAAGGAGTTGCAAGAACAACTAAGGCAGTCAGCGGCTAAGGTGAATGTTTTGTCAGATAAGGAAAGTGACCTGAAAACACAGTTGAAAAAATTGGAAAGTGATCTTAATCAGTCCCTGAAAGAGCAGTCAGGACTTCAGGAACAGCTCAGTAAACAGAAAGCAGTTGAAGAAAAGGACAAAGCCAAAATTACCGAGCTGGCTGATACACTGAAAACACTTGAAGAGAAACTCCAAACTGTGCAGTCTTCTCAGTATAAAGATCATGAAAATTATGAGAAAAAAATAGAGGCAATTCAGCTAAAAGAAACAGAGTTTAAACGGCGGTCAGGAGAACTTGTAGCCCAGTTAGATGCTTATTGGAAGAATGCTGAAGCTTTATTGCAAACAAAAAGCAATGAATTAATTGAAAAATGTAATGAAAAAATTGGCATAGTAACATGCAAAATTGCAGATTGCGAGCGCCGAACTGCAAAAGTTAAAGAAACAGTATTAATTAAAACGAGTAAGATTCCTGAACTAGAAGCTCAACTTAGAGAAGTAACAGAGCATCATTCTGCTGCAAGTGCTTCTTTGCAAAAGTCAATGCAACAGCTGCAAGAGAAGGACAACTTAATTATGTCCATGAGGGCTGACATTGAAGGACTTGTAACAGAAAAGGAACAATTGCAAAAAGAGGGAGGGCATCAGCAGCAAGCAGCATCAGAAAAAGAAACTTGCATAACACAGCTGAGGAAAGAGCTATCTGAAAATATCAATGCTGTCACCTCAATGAGGGAGGAACTCCAGGAAAAAGAATCTGAGATCTCTGCTCTCAACAAAACAATTAATGACCTTAATGTTAGACTTGAAAGCACGATAAGTTTAACGGAGAAGGAAGCAGCCATGTCTCTGTTAAGCAAGGAACATCAAGAGGATCGGTTACAGTTGTTAAACCAGGTACAGGAGTTATCGTCCAGAGTTGAGATGCTGAGTCAAGAAAAAGCATCAGCTCTTGAGCAGGTAGATCATTGCACGGCCAAGCTGTCAGAGTGGAAGATGAAAGCCCAAACCAGGTTTACACAAAATCATGATACTATTAAAGATTTGCAGAGCAAACTTGAATTAAGCAATACTGAAGCCAATAAAAAAGATGAAGAGCTAAATAAACTGAAGGAGCAGCTGACTAAACAAAGCAAGAATCTCAGTAGTTTAAAAAGTGAATTGGAACAAAAGCAAAACAGGAGGGAAAAGCAAGAAAGTGAGTTAAGTGCAAAGTTAAAAAACCAAGCAGCAAGAATTGCTGAACTAGAAGAACACATTGCTCAGAAAACTTCAGAAAATGATTCCTTGATGGAGGAACTTAAAAAGTACAGTGAACAAAAAGATACAGAGCAAAAAGAGATAGCTTGGCAACTCCAGCAGGCAGAGAAGGTGGCTTTTGAAAAGGACAATAGATTTAAGGAGGCTGAAGAAAAAGTGCTTAATCTTGAGAAGCAAATAGGTTCACTGACAGCTGAATTTGAAGCAAAGGAGAGGGAATTTGATCAAATGAAGTCAGCGATACTTAAAAGCAAAGAGGAAGAACTAAAAGAATTAGAAGAGAGACTGAATGCAGAGAACAGCACTAAGCTGGCAGATCTGAAAAAGAAGGCAGAGCAAAAAATCGGTTCTATTAAAAAGCAATTGATGTCTCAGATGGAAGAAAAGGAACAGCAAGTTAAGCAAGAAAAAGAAAATCAGGTAAGAGACTTGGAACAAAAAATGCAGGAGAGGGAGGCCAAAATTGTGTCCTTAGAAGAAAAAATTAAGTCGTCAAGAGATTCCAGAGAATTAGAGAAAGAAATGCTGCAAAAAGTAGAGAGCGTAAAAGCTGCTATAGAACAAGAGAAAAATAACATGCTTGAGAGTGTGCAACAGACATATGAAGAGAAAATGCACGTGTTACAGAAGGGCTTAACTGAAAAAGATGAATTGTTGCAGAAGTATGAAAAAGAACAACGAGAGAGTAATGACTCTCATCTAGAACTGCAAAACAAACAGGAAGAACTCCTTAAAAAACTAGAATGTGTTGAGAAGAGCCATCAGGAGGAGCAGAGTAGGACTGAAAGCCTCAGGAAAGAACTTGAGGAGCAAACCAAAAAATACTCATTGTTAGCGGATGAGCATGCTCGTTGTGGTGGTGATTTAGCAAGCAGTAGGGAAGAATTAAAAGCTAAAGAACAAAAACATCTTGATATGGAGAATGTAATTGAAGACTTCCAGAAAAAATTGCAGGAGAAGGAGGCAGGCAGGCAGTCTTTAGAACAGAAGATAAAAGAGTTGGAAAATAATCTAGAGAAGGAAAATGAAGTGCATAAGATTGAAATGGAAAATATGAGTTTGAGATATGAAGAAAAGCTAAAAAGTTTACAGCAACAGTTAGATGAAAGAAATGACAGTGTGAAAGCTTTTGAGGAAAACGCTGAAGAAAAGGCTAAATCTGGTTTGGAGCTGCCGAAGTTACTAGGTGATATGCAGAACCAGCAGAAGGACTTGCAGACTAAACTGGAAGAGACTGAAAGGGAGAAACAAAAACTGCGCAAAGAAGTGAATAATCTTCAAAAAGACTTACGTACTCTGCGAAAAGAACATCAGCAGGAACTTGACATAATAAAGAAGGAGTCCTTAGAAGAAATGGAGCAGAAAATCAGGTAAATTCTTTGTTCCTGCTCTTGTTACCATTTCTTTGCTTTATCTTTAACCACTAAAACCTCAAGAATACTTTTTTAAAGCTGAATTTGTAAAGTTGAAGTAATGACTGGTATTTTTATGTCGTTTTTCTAAATAGACTTAGAGAAATAGCAAGAAAAGAGCTACTTGAAAGTAGCACTACTTGAAAGTAGCACTTCATGAACACATAAAACACTATTTGAGTCATCAGTTTAAAAAGTGGTTTGTCTTTTGGCAACGTAATACCGCTTTTCATTTGTTTTAGTGATGGTCATTTTCAGCATTGCCAGAACATAAAATGTAGTTCTATCTTCCTCAAACAGGAAACAAAGTTTATTAAAACTTAGTACCTAGAGCTTCATGTTCAAATGATATCAAGAATTGTTCATATGTACTGCACAAAAATGTGGTATACTGCTCAGCCCTCTTAACGGTTTCTCAAGCAAGGAATTCCCTAAAAATTCTGCTTTTATGTGGCACATTCTTTACTTCCAGTTCTTCATCTTCCTCAGCAAAGACTCCGTATCTCTGGAAGGGTTCAATTCTGGGTTGTTTTTTAAATGAAACACCTACGCCTTCCAGGTGAATTCAATAGGAAGAGAACAAAAAGCCTCCCTGAATCCCACAGAATTCATATAATTCAAAACCATCCCATTCTAAAATAGTTTTGGAGAAATTCCCAGATCTCCTACCTTGCTAAACTGTTCTCACACTCTCTTTAAACATTTTATTTCCTCACTGTATTTTTTTGACATTTTTGCATAGATGTGAACAAGAAGACATTGAGTTAAAGCACAACTCCACCTTAAAGCAGTTAATGAGAGAGTTCAATACTCAGCTGGCTCAAAAAGAAAGAGAATTGGAAACAGCAGTAAAAGAGACGATCAGTAAGTGAAGTACTAATATAACTGTAATCAGTAAAATAGCCAGAAAACCAAATCTTCAGATGTTTTGGGGAGGGGGTTTTACCTGGGACTCTGATAAAGACAAAATGTGTTTTATGACTGCCTAGAGAACTCGGGCAAATAACTTCTCTTGCTCAGGAAATAACATATAAGTGTTAATTGTAGCACAATTAGGAAAACACATATATAGCTGTTCTTCCTTACCCTGCAGAATGGATCTTTGATCTAACACTCTGTTTGCATCTGTCATGGCAAGAGTTACCCATGGTAGCTATAGGTACTTACCTTTTTATCATATGTACAAAAGAAAAAGAAAAAAAAAAAAGGAGAATAAGGTTTTAGAGGTGAAAGCATATTGGTAAGTTTTCATTGTAATACTACTTTGGCTTCAGCAGTAAACACCTTTAACACTCCATCGTTGAATATATGGCACTGAAGGATGGCTTTTAGAGAAACTCAGATCCATCTGGGAATCAGAATTGCATTTTCTTAGCTGTGTCTTGCAGACTTCATTCACTGTAACTACTAACAGGTACCAACTGGATATGATGTCTGATTGCTATACCATCTGGTTATAACTAGACTACAGCATATTTCAGCTTCTCTTTGTCCATCTTTTGCCACCATAGTGTAAGTTGGAGGTTGGAGAAGTGAGTGGAAAGTTACCTTTTGACTCCACAGTTACTGGAAGTACCCCTACTGAGGAATTTCTGAAGATTTGCAGATGTTTCAGTTACTCTCTAGATCAGAGTAGGAGATAGAATTAGTTGATAAATATTGGTTGTGATCTTAACTTTTAGAGAAAAGGTAGAAAAAATTGCTCCGAAAAACTGCAGGCAACAAACTTTATACATATTAGGATCAAGTGACATAATTATCACTGACAATGTGGAGAAATGAATTTTCTTGACAAGTTTCCCTTACAGGTGCCTTCCACAGTTGTCTTTAAGCTTTTTCTAATACTGTTGTGACATAATTTAACAAAATAAATATTTTTTTAATAGGTAAAGCCCAGGAGGTAGAAACTGAATTGATAGAAAATCATCACATAGAGACAACACAGTTGCATAAAAAAATCGCTGAAAAAGAAGATGATCTGAAAAGAACTGTGAAAAAATATGAAGAAATCCTTGAGGTATCTTTCTGAAAAGTGATATGACTACATACATTTCAGAATTACTCTTCCCCTTTTTTCATTGCATAACTAGACAGAAAAGCTATAATCCTTTCTAGTGAAGATCTTAATGCTTGAATTACACTTGATATGTGTGGTGATCTAGCTTGCAATTAGAATGGTTATTTCTGTGTTTTATGAACGTGAAAGAACACGAAAAATTAAGCCCCAGCTCTAGTCATTCATTACAAATTATACGGTTAGGTCCTTCTGTCCTTGAGCGGTTTGTGTTCCAGATTGAAATGAGGAAAGTGAGTGAGTTAAATTGAAGCTTTACTAGAGTTGTGGTGGTGTGTTGTTTCTTTTAAGGATTTAAATACAGTGTTTATGGGTTAGCCTCACTTTCTAGCTCCTTTCTCTGATGCTGTGTCCAGGTTGGTACCATAGCCCTTAAAGTAAGGTTCTATTCTATGGAGGGTGCAGTCTGTTTGCATAGGTCTTATGCTAGTAAAGCTTTCATTTTTACTTATAAGTGAACAGTTTGTCGGCATGATATTTCTAGAAAAACATAGTTTTCCTCTAGTAACATTTCAACCAGAAGTTGGCAGCCAACATCAGTCTAAAGATATTTTACCTTCTAAGGATGCCTCCTGTTTTAGCCAAGTAAGTTGTCCCAGCCCCACAGGTATGACAACAAAAGATTAAATGGTTTTCAGTGCTAGACTGTACATCATATTGGGATGCAGGCTTTAATTTTGCTAATCTTAATCCTGTTTGCACAAATAATTTAATAAAAAAGAATGTCCCTTGAATAGAGCCAGTAGTAATAAATGTAAGTGAACTTCTGTTTGTTTATGCTGAGTTACCAGCCCAAAGAGCTATGTACTGAGCATGACTGAGGGTTTAATACTAAAAATTTCAATCTTGTAGACCAGTTGGTGTGTTCCACTCTGATTTTTTAACTTCTAGCAAGTTGGATGGAGATGGCAGGGGTTTAAATCTAGAGTCCCTTTCTTTTGTTTCCTAATTTAGAAAAATGGCATGTTATAAAACAATTGAGATTATTTTTTTTTGTACCATAGGTCTAAATTCTGCATTTCTGGAGGATTTATATTTCTCTTACCTGAATGTGCAGTGTGTTGCCATTCAGGTCCTTATTTTACAGGCCCAAATAGTCTGTGATTTGAAGTATACAGATGTAATTCCTCTCTGTTTTCTGATGCATTCAGTCTGTACATATGTCAGAAACATGCCTGCTGTACACAATGTATGATCTTGAAGGTTTGCGCTAATTTGACTTCTGTGCAATTGGAGGACATGAACACTGTTGTTTTTTGCATCTCATTGATGATGGCAATGACAGTTGCCTGGAACTGCAGTAAGCTGTAGTTTGATATTTTAAATTTCAGAGTACATATTTCTTTTTTAGGTAATGGTATATGTGTGAGTGTTTTGTTTCTGATATTTCAGGGAAGGAAAAAAAAAAAAGTTTAGAGAATTTGTTACCTTTTTTCCTGAAAAAGTATTGCAGGCATCTCAAAAGTTAAGAAATATTTCTGTTAAATTGAGTGTATGTCATATTCATGGAGATCTCTGATAGAAATAGGAACATATACATTAGCAGATGTATAGGTTTTCTCAATTTAGCCTAAAGTTACGGGTTATTACCCCACTTATACCTGACTTTGCTCATGACAGGTTTGAGAAATTTCGCATCAAGACATTTATGCAGAGGTTTGTCTCTGTCATAAATGGTAAGAAGATGAAGCAAAAATAATGCCAACTGCAAGAATGAATTTTGCTTATATAACTTTGTAGCTCTTTGTTGCATTTTAAACATGGTTAATGATGCTAAAAATTAGTCTAACTTGATTTGAGTATATATCCTTAAAGACGAGCAGGAATCATTCAGTCTGTTAAACTTAATATGATTTCTTTGTGAAGTGCTCCCCTGGTACTTCTCTTGCTTTATCTGGTGTTTTCTTATCTTTCATAAAACTTTTATCACATAAGATTTAATGAAAGTCTCCCTAATTAAAGGACTTGTAAATCAGCGTAGCCTGTAATTTGAGACCTAAGTCTTTTTTCTTCCACTAAAGTATATGATTAGAGAAAAATTGAATGTTGTGCTCCAGCTAGCTTATTTTAAGCCTATCTATGAGCTAAAAATAAAATACCTAACTTCAGGTGTGCATTCTTTCATTTGTCGTAATGACTCCCATGCGAATACAGGGTAGGCCTTGTGGTTAAGATTTGGGAAATTATGACTTTATTGAAGTCTTACTCTATAACTGTAATTGAAAATAAACTGCATGCTATTTGGATTTAGAGTATGGATTGAGAGGTGCTGTATAGAACAATAAGTTCTTACTGTAAATACAGATTCTGTAGCATGTTGGAACCCCACGTGATCTCTAATTATTTTGAAATTTAAATTACAATCTCTATTCAGGGGTTTACAAAAACAGTGGCTCACAGGTAGATCCCTTTTACAGAAGTCTCATTCATCATTTTGAGTTGAATTTCCTTTCTGCATTTCAACTAGCTTCTATGACTACGAATGACGTGCATGCAATTTTGATTTATTTCAGTGAACAGTAGTCTAGAAATTGTAAGATTTTAGATTATTGATGTAACAAAACCTCAAAAAAACCAAAACAACCACCACCATCCCCCCCCCCCCCGCTCTCCCCCTCCACAAGAACCCCACAAAAAACCCCAAACAAGTGAAAATAGAAGCAACTGAATATGCCAGGTATTGAGGGGTTTTAACTAGAGGAGTATAACCATCTATAAAAAAAATCTCAGAAAATGTTAATTGTTGATGTATTTTTGAGGGCATAGAAAAATCATGTGAATGAATAAAAAATAACAGTGTTTGGAGGTCCTGGTGTTTGAGCAAGGTTTTTATCGAAAGTGGATATTCTTAAAACTTCTAGGCCGTAAAACTTGCTTGGGTACTGTGACTTCCCATTCACTAGGTTTTGTTTTTTTTGGGGGGGAGTTTGTTTTGTTTCTTTTTGGTGGTGGTTTTGGGCCAAGGGGCTGCATGGGGAGGGTGTTTTATTCTTAAATAGGGTGCAAGGAACACATTAAAAAGTGGCCTTACAGGGAAATAATTCTTTTTTTACTTATGGACCAGCTTTCTAGTTCTGCACTTACTTTTCCAGTGAATATTCTGTATCACTATAGTTTGTACTCCTGAGATTTTGAATGGAACAAAATTTTGATCAGCAGTTCTGTTCTTGATAACAGTTGATTAATTGTACTAATCCAATCTGAAATACTACTGCATAGCAGAGCAGGCAGCTCACTGCCCTGAGCGGTTAGCATGAGTGAAGCTAGAGTTTTAGTTTAATTCAGCAGTGCACTTTGGAGTGCTGTTTTACAAGCTCCCTAACATGTTACCTCACAGAAAGGCCCGAGGGGACACAATTTTTAAAAATACTTCTTTTTGCAAAGTGTCATATAGGTGGATTAACTTGCTAGGATCGTATTTTTCTCCTATTAATGTACTCTTCACACTCTCGTAAAACATACAGGAAAAGTTCATTTCCTCCCTACCATTCTTGTCACTGCTTCTTTACTCCACACTGCACAGTGCCCTCCAAACCCTTGTGAACGGGAAGTCGTTGTTCCTGAAAATGTGCTTAAAACTGCTTTAGGAACATCTTTGTGCGAGTGAGTGAGGAAAGGATTTAAGTCCTTGTCACTTCCAGAGTATAGGAAGTAACTCTGTATCATCATGTGTCCCTTTTATGAAGGTCATATAAGCAAGCAGAATCTCTCCAGTAATAGACTTACTGGATTATACTCGAATGCTGTTTTAGTGCCCAATAGAAATAGCTCTTTTTTTGTAATTTTCAAAAAACTAACTGTAATCCTAACTGTAATCTTAATTGTTGAAGGCCTGCAAAATCTTGTTAAGCTCTTATGTTTGTTTCTTGCTCTTTTCTGTAGTCCTGTAGTGTAACTAGCCTTTATACTGAATTTCAAGCATATTGTTCCCGTGTAGAGCATAACTCTTTTGTTGATTGCTTTCTGTCCACTGTAGTTCAGGTTTTGAGTGGTTAGATGATTAATTTAAGTATAAGTAATTTTTTTTCCTGTATTTTGAAGGCTCGTGAAGAAGAGATGACAGCAAAAGTTCATGAGTTGCAGGCACAGCTAGAAGACTTGCAAAAGGAATACAAACAAAGGATGGCAGAAGAGGAACGTTGGAACAGTGAAAAAGTGAGCTGGCACTAACATTTATTTTTATATCTTTAGATGTGAAATGCTTAGTCTGCATAAAATTCTGTAGTTTGCTCTCAATTGTATTTTATTTCTATATCTGGCCTTCACTTTCCAATACAGTTTCTATTCTTTTAGATGTTAAGTGCTTCAAAAGAGAACCTCTTTAGAATCTGCAGTATTTGGTACTACCTTTTTTATGGTATGTTAAAAAGTCCAGTTGTGTTGTGATTTTTAAGGTGGGTTTTTTTGCCCCCTACGTGTGTTTTTTATGTTGATTTTACTGGAAGTCCTTTAGAAGGAAAGGAAATCACATTGGGTCATTTTTAGTGTGATTTTTTTAAAATTCAAATTCCAGAGGGCTCTGAAATAGTGCCTTGAATATATCAATTATGGACAGAGAGGTGTTCATTGAAAGAAGACTGCATGCTTTTGTCTTTTTGAGACCACATTTTAGTTTGAGGAATTCTTTGATGAAAATATTACTAGTTATTATTACACTGAGAAGAGGAAAAGTATATGAGGTGTTGTCATATATGTTGAGAATTGATGAGAATTCATATTAACCTTATTTTTAAATTTTTCATTTTGACAGCAGGCAGCAATGGGGATACTAAATATATTTATTTGACACTACAAACTTACAGTACAAATTACCTCACTGTCCTAGTGTTTGTCCCTTCGGCCTTGCACTTGCTTACAACACCCTTTATATTACTTTTATTAACTATTCCATGATGTGAGTGTTGTTTGATAACAGAAAATATTTGTATCAGACTGCCTTGTATTCTTAATCAACCCTTCTCCGCCCACTGATGATAATCTTATATAATCTTATTATCTGGAGGAAGCTTCTTTAAGAGACTCCTAAGCCCTAAAACATGATTTTGAAAAGTATGAAGAGTACTTTATTTTTAGGACTTCTTCGTTAACTGTTTCACTACTTACTTTGTTAGAGAAGTCACTATAAATACAGGCAGTCATTTAGCATCATATTATACATGCATCTTCGGGATTACATATTCACCAATAGGACATGAAAGTTATATCAAATCTATATACCAGCAACGGTATTTCATGTATTTCTCAATTCTTTCCAGAAATGCATCGCACAGATTTGCAATGGTAGCATAGAGCTGTAAATATTTGAATATTGCAAATATTACATCTCTATGTAAGATGAATCTGGTTACAATAAACAAAATAAACAGCTAATTTTGCCTGTCTTTGGAATCTTGTCCACGATTCTCCACTCCTTGGAGTTTCCATGGCAGACTTTGGAGAAACTCAAAGGAGTTGTTCCATCTGTGGCAGGTATAAACCAGTTGAGAGAACTCCATTGCTGGTAAATAGCTTTGGTTTAAAGGATAAATCATGTCTCATTTGGAGGGGAGGAAAACCAGGTTGTGTGGTAGTGCGTGTACTTAAGTACAGTTAAAGCATCCAGGTTCGAAGTGCTTGCAAAATAAGAATGGGATTTTTTGGTGAGTGTAAGGCAGTTAAATATCTGTGATTTCTCTGACGTACAGGCATCAAGCTTTCTTCAGTAATTTTGAGAATTCTAACCGAATTCGAATTTAGCAAATTGTTCACAAGCTTTCTTTTGCATAGCTCTGATTTAACTGAATGTGAATTTTGTGTTTCATACCATTCACAATGAGACTTCATCTCAAAACAACATAACTATTCTAATAGTCAGATTATGCTATTGAATGTGCAAATAGCTCCTGGTACATCATCTAGTCCAGTTGAAGCTCAAATATTTAGAGTGCTGTGAGTAAGTGGGCTTGTTTTATCAGTATTTCAGGATTGGATTCTCACTCTTTGACACAGTCTGTTCTGGGGTCAGGAGGTAGTTTTCTTTTTTCCTCCTTAGAAATTAAGAGTTGTTGTTGTTCTTAATTCTTACCTGTCTTAATTTGTCCATTGCCTGTCCTCGATATGTCTGCAGGAAACTAATTTTGCTATTACCTGGTACAATAGCATATATTTGCAACTGATACAATAGCATGTATGTGCAGCATTACAGAGCTATGTGAGAAAATTGGACAGGGCCTGTGGATCTTGTCCACATACCTGAGCAGAAGTGTACAAATCCACATCTGAACTTCACATGTGCATTCAGATGAACTCTGTCATCTTCTATTTGCCATGGTATCTTTTGTCTCACCTTATTTCTTTTTTATTTTGTTGCTTTGTAACATTACTCTGTTTTGTTTGGTTTTTTTTTTCCTTCAGCATTAGTAGTAAAACAGCTCAGAAGTCTTATGTTGACTGGAAGCAGCTTTTTGTGGGCAATTGATTCATTTGTTGTCTAAAGTTGGGAGTCTCCGAACACACAGAAGTTTGTTTTTATAAAGTTTCCTGTGCTGCTTGTTGTCAGTCTAGGCCAAACATCACACATAACGTATCCACTTTGACATGAAGCGTAACTATACGTTTGAACAATATTTGTCTGACTGTGATAAACAGTTGTAAAAATATCAGAAATTGTCTCTCCTCATGAGAAAATAAATGTCTGGTCAGATGATTGAGCTCTTCAGAAGTAAGAATTGCACTTATAGGTTTGAGATCCATAGAGGAATGATTTTCCCCTATATTTTGTTTCTGGCGTGTAGGAAAACCCACAGGTTTTATGAACCTACAGAGATGGGGAACAGCTTTCCTTTTCAACACAATTCCAAAGAGGCTCGGAAAGAAACAAGTAGTATGTACCACTTCTGTGATAAGGTTTAGGTTACTGTAAAAAAAAAAAAAAAAAAAAAAAAAAAACACCTCCAAAACAAAAAAAACCAACCAACCAAATACAAAAAACCCCAAACAAATTATTTGATGTTAAAATGATTTTACAACCTTGAGTTATATCCTACGAAAGCATTATTTTCCTTAGAGTTGAAACATTGAAAGATAGAAATTTCAGCTTAGAATTGTTTCTGTACTTGATAAACATTGCTATCTTTGCAAGATGTAGAGCTCATGAAGCTCTTATGCTGAAGCTATTTTCAGATAAATGTTCACATTTCCACATGCAACTTGGAGAATTAAAGAAAAAGATACAATATTGTGAATAGTATTAGTAGTAGCTAGGGTTTTCTGGCATGTGCTTCATACTCATTCAATTATCATTCCTCTCCAATATGCATTTTGTAAAGATTTGGAAATACTAAGTTCTTGAAGTTATTTTTATGATAATCAAATGAGAATCAAATGAGAGAATTTAAATATAAGCTTTATGTACTGTCAATACAAATAAGTTAAACTATTTATGGGACTACTTGTTTTTATAAAAATATGTGTGATTTGGTCATTTCAATTTTTATCATCCTCAGTTAACACACTGTATCAGAACTAGGTGATTGATATTTCTTTCTTTTTTACCCATGTCCAGTGCTTGATATATGCAGTATTTTTCATACATTTTAATTTAATTTTTGTTGTTGTTCTAGGTCACAATAACAGAACTTCAGGTAAGTCTTAAATTTTATTGATTTTGCTCTCTAGTTCTGTTTCACAGCAGTTTGAAAGCAGAAATACTGCTTATAAGTTTGTGTGTGTTAAAAGGAGAAAGAGGTTTATTGAAAAGGTATCTATCTACAGCAGTTTCTTGACGATTTCCATATGTGGCTGTTCTTTCAGGCACAGCTTGCACAGAAGACAACACTAGTCAATGATTCAAAACTGAAAGAGCAGGAATTCAGAGAGCAGGTAAGGGTGCTGTTTGAACAAGTAAAAAGTATTCTTGTTTGATGCTTTGTGTTTGCAGTATTAAAAGGTTTGTTCTTTTCAAGTGATGTAGCACATATCCGCACAGGCACTATGGAAATAATACACATGTAAAATAGTTTTGATTCATACTTGCTCTCAGAAGATCTGTGCACTTTTCAAAGTCCTCCTCTGTCCCCTGAGAATGAAAATACCAGATGCTTGTGATACAGATTAGCAAAACATTTGCAAAGTTAAAAATGGAACAATGCACTTCATGAAATTATGGATCTTTTCTTTTTCTGAACTAAACCTTTTTTGATGCTAAGTATGAATTTTGTCACGTTTTCTTTTTTATGTATGCTTATGTGTATAAAATAGACATGTATATATATGTACGTAAATACATATGTATGCATAACATTTGCTAGATATTCTTATGTGTATATACACATCTACACACATTTCCTTAAGTAGTTTAGGGACAGTTTTTAATAACACAACTTTTCATGTTTTCCTTCCTTAAAAAGCAAATGTATTTTGCTTTCATAGAAGGAGATGATGTTTAGCTGAAAACTGTTTCAATTATGCTTATTTTAGCTGCTTGTGAACACCATTTATCATTTTGACTGTTCTCTATTTAGATTCATGTACTGGAAGACCGGCTGAAAACTTACGAGAAGAATACGTACGTCACATCAGTTGGAACACCGTACAGAGGTAAGTACGCAGTTTCCATCGCAACTAAGTTTTTCGGTTGTTTGAAAGATATGCTTTGGTTCAGACAATTTATTAAAATGGCAGTCTTCTTAAAACACTCGTATAATATTTTTGTGACATCTTATCCTTGTTTTGTCTTGTCTGCTATAATAGAGCTGGTGTGTGATTTTAGATGAGCAGATCACACAGCGTTTTGTTTGATGCTTTGTTTTATGTCATACAGTTAAAAGAGCTCTGTATCAGAGTTCTTAAGCTTTCTGTATCCTCAAGGGGGGTGGTATAGGCAGTGACACTCGAAAGTGGGTGGGGAGGAATTATCATTTTGTCTTGGCTATTTAAATACACATGACTCTAAAATTCTTAACAGTACAAATATTAGATTTTACAGATCTTTATTGTGTTACATGTCTGGGCATTTACTTTTCCTGTGATTAGAATTCCTTTGCAAGATCTCTTGCTCTGACACAGTAATAAATAAAATAAAATCCTGTTTCCACATGTAACCTTTGTGATATGTGTCACAGAATCATAGAATGGTTTGGGTTGGAAGGGACATTTAAAGGTCATCTAGTCCAACCCCGCTGCCGTGGACAGAGACACCTTCAAGTGGATAGGGTTGCTCAGACCCCCGTCCTTGAAAGTGGTTTGGGAGCTGAAAACCCCCTGGCATTTCAGGCAAATAACAGTCTCCCCGTTACTCGACTCGTGGTGAGCGCAGGGAATGGAGCAGCATGGTTACGCTATGTCACGCCTAGAGCTCTGCATGAGAAGCTCTGACCGAGGCCTGAGGGCTGCGCCCAGGAGAGCAGCTCTCTGCAGCGCAGGTCCCAGGCCCGTCCAGAGGACAGGGGCAGAGACGGGCACACCTGCAACATGGCTCAGGCAGGGCCTGCAGGCCCCAGGCTGAGCTGAGACACGTCCCCCGGGCCCTGGGCAGGAGGCGGCGTGGGTGGGGGTCGCAGGGGAGGCCGGTCCCAGCCACTGAGGCCTAGGAGGCCCCCCAGGAGCCCGGCAGAAGTCGGCTTGCACTGCTCCTGTGCTCTCCTTTAGACAGGGGTGGTTGGCCACTTTGGAGACAGCGTATTGGGCCAGATGGACCTTCGCTCTGAGGGAGTGCTGTGGTTCTCAGGCTCTTTGATTTTAGCCTGGTTTCCCACGGGACACAGATCAGGCATTTCTAAAAATGAGTACAAGGAGAGAAACAAAATCCACGGGGAAATGAACAGGTATTGCTCACCTCAGAAAGGTTTGCACCATTCAGTTGAGGAGCACGTCCTGCTTCAGAGCGAGGGCTTGATCTTTGAGGCTCGCTAGGGTCAGAGCTGTGGGGTTTTGCCCTCCTGTGGAAACCCAGCTCAAGTGGATGAACACAGGAGACTTTCAAAAACCGCACTTCACACTCGCTCTTTGCAAATTTGGGCGGATGGTCCAATTCTCTCGAGACGATCCGCAGCTCTCACCCCCATCAGCAGGTACGTGCCTCCTTCCCACAACGTGAGAGAGGCAATGCCTAGGCTGGGACATGCTTATGGGTATTCAATGCCTTCTGCTAGTGCAGGGCTGGGAAGAAATGTCCTCAGAGATTTCCTCAGCATGTGCTGGTAGGGAAAGGAGGAGGTAGGAAGAAGAACAGAACAGCATAGTTCAGCTGGAAGGGACAAAGGCTGAGAGGGCTGCCATCACTTTCAAGAAGATATCAAGGGTGAAGGCCAAAGAAGGAAAAGCGCTCTTGAAGTGGGAGGAAAACTACGGTCAAGAACACAAAACAGTTCAGGACTTCTTTCCTAGAAAAAGAGCTCACCATAAAGAGCATAGTAGCGAATGCCACTTGATGTCCCTTCATGCAGTGGTAAGGAATGGTGAGGAAATCACGCACGCTTTCCATGTCTCTGCGAAGTTCATGCAGAGGGAAGCAAAACCCTTTCTTCCACCTCAGGCATCACCACAGCCAAACGACTGTCTGTGGTATAAATGCCCTTATTTACACAGCGTGGAGGTACAGCTGAATTTACGGGAATGCCCAGCAGCTGGGCCCAGGCCCCCTGCATGGCCCCCAAGGGCAGGGAGAGCCCCCTGGGTCTCCTGGGCACTGGGGCTGCCTCGGGGCCAGCACCCCAAAGGCCTTCCTCCGAAGGATGCCGGGCGGAGGGACAGCAGGCAGGGCTGCAGTGGGCGGGGCTGCGCATGGGGGGCCCCGTCACCCCCGTGTCACAGTGCCACCGCCCGGCAACGCAGCAGTCACAGTGCCCCGGGCCAGGACAAAAGGGAGCATTGACCTGTGTCCCGCTGCCAGAGCTGGCCGCGGGGCCAGCCCGAAGACATCCGAGGACGTCCTTGAGGAGTGGGTGGAATTACTCGGAGGGGGCTGACCGGAGGCTGGACGAGGCTGCTGGATGTTCTCCGCTGCAAGGCCAGCTCCCGGCAGGGCCACCTTCAAAGCCCATCTGATGGATGGAAATCCTGCCTCAGCCTTCAGGGAAGCGGCGCAAGCCCTTCAGGAGATGCGGAGAAGCAGCAACGCGTGGAGGTGCCCGAGGCTATGGGGCCTTTTCAGCTGGATGGCAGTGCCAAGACCAAGGGAATGCCTTCTTGAGGAGCACTCGGAGCTCGCCGTCCTCAACCCCCGTGGAGCCAGGGGCAGAAGCCATAAGAAATGGGATGCACAGGTGTTGCAAGGGGTCCCAGAGCTTTGGAGCATCCACTGGAGTCCCGTCAGGCGTGGGAAGGATTCTTGCCCCCAAGGTCAATCAGGCCGGGGGCATGTGGCCACTCTCAGAAGCCCCTGAGGTGGCTCCAGGTTGAGGGAGAATAGGGCTTGGGCATCTCCTGGGAGGCGTGACCAGCCTGTGGGAGGAGGAGGCGGGTCTTGCTCACATGCTCAGGGAGTAGCCGATCGCCAGCGCTGGGGTCAGGAAGGAATTTTCCCCCGGGGCAGATTGGCACTGGTCCCCGGGGGTTTTTTGCCTTCCTCTGCAGCATTGAGCATGACCACTTGTCAGGGCTCCTCCCGTCCCTTTTGGCTAGGTTACTGCCTGCTGCTCATGCACCACGAAGATGGCCTCTCGTGCCCTGCAGCTGGGGGGAGCAAGGCTTTTTTTCCCCCACGGTGGGCTAGCAAGTGTCCCCGGGGGGTTTTTGCCTGCCTCTGCAGCACTGAGCACAGCCCCTTGCCCGGGCTCCTTTGGGCCATTTGGGCTAGGTGCCTGCTGCTCATGCTCCACGAAGGTGGCCCTCGTGCCCCGCATCCGGGGGGAGGAAGCTTTCTAGACTCCCGGGCTGGGCCCCCACGGTGGCCCCCGCGGGTTGCTTCTTGTCCTCCGTAGCATTGAGCACAGCCCCTTGCCAGGGCTCCTCTGGGCCCTGTCGGCTCCCTTCTTGCCCGCTGCTCTTGCACCTCCAAGGCACCTCTCGTGCCCTGGCTCTCTCGGGCTCTCTTGCCCGTTGCAAGTTTGGAGCGGGAGCGAGCTCTGCTCTTCCCTTGGCTCCATTTCCCCGGGGGTTCTTGCTTGTGTAAAACAGCCTGGGTTTGGAAGGGCTGCAGGCTTGCTGCACCGTCCAGAGCTGCCGCTTTGCAGCTCTCCCTGCCTGCAGCACAAGCGCAGGGCCGGCACCAGAGCGCTTTTCAGGCATCACCGGCCAAGAAGCACAGCGGCACAGCAAGTTTTAGAAGGCAAGAAGTGTGCTTGTCATCGCTACGTGTCCTACTTTGGAAAATACCCCACGGTACCACACACCTCTTCTTCTTCATCTTCTTCTTTTGTGTGTGGTCGGTCGTGGTCCTCATTCTTCACGTTCTCCCTCTTGAGGAACCAGGGGCTGCTTGGCCTGTGTTCCTGCTGCTGCTTTCTGCAGCTCTGTGGCTTGCCTTTGCCAGGCTGCAAGGGATGTTTTAAGCTAAACTGAAGAACGCATCAGCCTGCTCCTGGCTACACATGCGCATTGTGTTCATGCTTGTGAGCACGGGCTCTGAAACAGATTCAGAAAAATACAAATACAAATAAAATCCTGTTTGCACTTGTAACCTTTGCGTTATGTGTCCTTGAAAGTGGTTTGGGAGCTGAAAACCCCCTGGCATTTCAGGCAAATAACAGTCTCCCCGTTACTCGACTCGTGGTGAGCGCAGGGAATGGAGCAGCATGGTTACGCTATGTCACGCCTAGAGCTCTGCATGAGAAGCTCTGACCGAGGCCTGAGGGCTGCGCCCAGGAGAGCAGCTCTCTGCAGCGCAGGTCCCAGGCCCGTCCAGAGGACAGGGGCAGAGACGGGCACACCTGCAACATGGCTCAGGCAGGGCCTGCAGGCCCCAGGCTGAGCTGAGACACGTCCCCCGGGCCCTGGGCAGGAGGCGGCGTGGGTGGGGGTCGCAGGGGAGGCCGGTCCCAGCCACTGAGGCCTAGGAGCACCCCCAGGAGCCCGGCAGAAGTCGGCTTGCACTGCTCATGTGCTCTCCTTTAGACAGGGGTGGTTGGCCACTTTGGAGACAGCGTATTGGGCCAGATGGACCTTCGCTCTGAGGGAGTGCTGTGGTTCTCAGGCTCTTTGATTTTAGCCTGGTTTCCCACGGGACACAGATCAGGCATTTCTAAAAATGAGTACAAGGAGAGAAACAAAATCCACGGGGAAATGAACAGGTATTGCTCACCTCAGAAAGGTTTGCACCATTCAGTTGAGGAGCACGTCCTGCTTCA
Source organism: Calonectris borealis (assembly GCF_964195595.1). Lineage (NCBI taxonomy): Eukaryota > Metazoa > Chordata > Aves > Procellariiformes > Procellariidae > Calonectris > Calonectris borealis. The sequence continues at coordinate 115,465,752 of NC_134313.1, forward strand.
GAGCGAGGGCTTGATCTTTGAGGCTCGCTAGGGTCAGAGCTGTGGGGTTTTGCCCTCCTGTGGAAACCCAGCTCAAGTGGATGAACACAGGAGACTTTCAAAAACCGCACTTCACACTCGCTTTTTGCAAATTTGGGCGGATGGTCCAATTCTCTCGAGACGATCCGCAGCTCTCGCCCCCATCAGCAGGTACGTGCCTCCTTCCCACAACGTGAGAGAGGCAATGCCTAGGCTGGGACATGCTTATGGGTATTCAATGCCTTCTGCTAGTGCAGGGCTGGGAAGAAATGTCCTCAGAGATTTCCTCAGCATGTGCTGGTAGGGACAGGAGGAGGTAGGAAGAAGAATAGCACAGCATAGTTCAGCTGGAAGGGACCTACAATGACCATCTAGTCCAACTGCCTGACCGCTTCAGGGCTGACTGAAAGTTAAAGCATGCTATTAAGGGCATTGTCCTAATGCCTCTTAAACACTGGCAGGCATGGGGCATCGACCACCTCTCCAGGAAGCTTCTTCCAGGGTTTGACCACCTTCTCAGTAAAGAAATGCTTCCTCACGTCAAGTCCCAACCTCCCCCGACGGACGCAGCTTTGAGCCATTCCCACGCGTCCTGGCACTGGGTACCAGGGAGAAGAGATCAGCACCTCCCTCTCCACTTGCCCTCCTCAGGAAGCTGCAGAGAGAACTGAGGTCGCCCCTCAGCCGCCTGCTCTCCAAACTCGTCAAACCTCATGTCCTCAGCCGCTCCTCAGAGGACATGCCTTCCAGCCCCTTCACCAGCTTTGGTGCCCTCCGTACCTCAACATCCTTTCTAAATGGTGGGGCCCAGAACCGCACACAATACTCAAGGTGAGGCCGCACCAGCACTAGATACAGCAGGATAATCACCTCTTTTGACCGGCTGGTTAGGCTGTGTTTGATGCACCCCAGGACGCAGCTTGCCCTCTTGGCCACCGGGGCACACTGCTGACTCCTGTTGAGCCTCCTGTCAACCAGCACCCCCAGACACCTTTCTGCGTCTGCTGTTACTCCATCCCGGGTGCAGAATCCGGCATTTGTTCTTGTTCAATTTCATACCATTGGTGAAACGTAGATTCATATGAGTGACTTTCAGTATAAATGTTCTTTTATTTTTATTTACACAGGTGGAAACCTTCACCATACTGACGTTTCCCTCTTTGGGGAGCCTACTGAGTTTGAATACTTGAGGAAAGTGCTCTTTGAATATATGATGGGTCGTGAGACAAAGGTATGTGAAGTTCTATGTGGTGACATGTGATTCAGGTTAGAATACAGTTTAACATCGTTCCTCTATAGATTTGAAGTACCATGTGTTTGTGATTCGTTACATGCTGTTTATTACTGACACAGGATTCGATAGGCTTTCATGTTTTTTTTTCCAAAGAGGCATGATCTATACCTTAAAAACTTTGTCAGCATGCCCAGATGACTGGCCGGGGAAGGGGAGTTCATCTCTCACCAATGTACCTATGAAGATAAAAATCTTTATAGCTCGGTATGGTTTTACTAGCAAAAGTCCTGTTGTCAGTCAAGCTTAATGTGCTGTGAAAGCTGGTATGCACAATATTAGCGAAAGTGCTCTTTTGACGTCATATTGAAACAAACATGGTAACAGTTAGATTAAATAATACTTTGTTAGTAGCTCTGAAAATGGTGAAATATCTCTTCAATTGCTGCTTAAAGGTGTTTTATAGGGCTCCCAGATCTGCATACCTTCTGTAGATAGTATTAATTTACTCTTAAAAGTAGTGGAAAACTGCACAGTAGGCGTCTTGTTGTATGGTGCAAGCTTGTGAAATCATTCCTAAGTTGGAATTGTACTGGCTTGTAGCAATACTGATACTTAGAGAATGACCAGGTTCAAAAGAGGTATGTCATAACACAAACATTTTTCTTGGATGATAAATGCTGTGTAGATGAATTTTTCCTATTTGTTTTTTTTCTCCTCCCTGGAGTTCTTCCATTCTTTGTTGCTCTGCTTACAACTTGGACTACTATTAAGCAAAGAGGTTTTATGTAGGTTTCTATGTTAGTTAGCTTTGTTCTCATTGTGCTCTGTACAGAATAAAACTTGGTCTGTGCAGGACATCTTGTCCTTCTGGGATTCCTCTTCCTCTCTCTTTTTATCCCATTTTTCACTTTGATATTAATTCCTTTTTTTATTAAAAAAACAAATCTCTCATCCAAAAAACCCAGAATCACTAGTTACCTTCTGTTCACAAGCCTGTGGCTCGCTGGATGGCTCTCCTACTTTAATAACAAACAACTGAAATCATTAAAGAAAAATACGTACATTACTGGATTTTATGATTTTGAATTGTGAGGGACTTAGACAAGCAAAAATGCTAAAAAACACGTCAGCAGTGTTTCAGCTTCAAACAAGTCTTGAGACAGCTGCAGATGACTATTACAGATAGCTGATGCACGTAGCAAATTTGCTTTCAGGAAAACCTAATTTGAAACCTCTTTTTCACTTATAAGGCTGTTTCTTACTGATCTTCAAAACATTACTCTACATGCCTCAGAACTTTGGATTATAAAGTTGTGAGGGTTTTTCTTCCTTTTTAACGGTGATATACTAAAATTTGCAGTTGATTTCTTCAATAACGGCAACAAAAAACCAATCAGTGCTAAAGTAAATTGACTTTAGGTCTCTCTTCTGTCTTTCTTTCAATTGCTTTGCTTAGAAGCTATATGAATAAATATATATAATAAATTTATGTATGTATGCATTTATATATATGTATGCATTTGTAGACATATATATGTATTTCTTTGCCCTGGAGATTACGTTGTATTTAACCAGAAGACGCCATTGCAACATTGCCTACACGCTGGCTCCTAAAAAAAAGATGAATATTGGGAAGAGAAAAAATAACTCAGAAAAGGTAGACATCTGGTTCTTACAATAACTTGAGAAGGCATTGTTTGAAAGTTGATATGATTGAAAGGGGAACTATATTTAAACAAACAACCAGCAGAAATAATTTTCAAAGCACTACAATTTTTAGCTTTGGGAAGTTAGATGCAGATAGGTAAGGGAGAATGACAGAGTTCTTAAAATGGAATGTGTTTGTATTCCTCTCTATTGTGTGTTCATACTAATTTGATTACCTCTTAGCAAGTTTCAATTGAGGGTAAATGTTCTGATGTCGTTCAAGAAGGGAAGAATTTCTGGTATTGTCTAGTCCTCTATTATTAGCTGATCAAGATTGTAGCTGTACTCGCATTTACTAATGGAAAATTAAAATGGAATGAAGCCTAGCATTTTTACTAATTTAACTATGAAGATACTTTGGTCTCTTCACTTTTGCTTCAAAAAGCACTTTCAAGCTGATTTCATCTGCTGGTTTTCTTTCAACCATTAGATGTGTTGCTGGAAAACACTGAGCATAGTGTCTGCTCTCATACGGGTTGTGTCATATAATCTTAAATTTACTGAACTATGTCTTGAAAACTGGTTTCATCCTGCTATGCTGACTGGAAAACCACGAGCAATGACAATGCAATTGATAAAATCTTTTAATACACAGTCTAACTGTGTTAGTAAAGTATTAACATGTGCTTTTTTCCCCCAACACAGTCCTTGAGTTAAAAGATCTGTATTGAGATTTACTTCCTCGGTGCAGACATGCCTTTCTCTCAGCTTTTGTTTTCCTGGATCAGACGAGGCAATTTTTTTCTAGTTTTCTTTTGTAAGATCATTATGGTGGCCTCTCTCTGTGCAGGGTCCCCTTTTATAGTGCAAATATGTATGCCATGTCTCAAAGGCGGTTCAGCAGTGAAATTGGTGATCTCTATAGACATTATTTCCTCTTTATTGAAAGGAGTTCAAGAGAATCTGTGCAAACTGTCTAGGGTGGATTGCCATTTATGCAGCCTGGTAAATGATCCTGGAATCATATTAAGGAGAGACATTAATGAATGCATCAGTTGTGTTATAGTGCTGGAGACATAAGATAAATATTGAGGGTTGATAGTGGCTCAGTATCTAAGAGTTCGGAACTATGGTCATAATGTGTAACCTGGAACTTATCACATTCTTTGTAAACTGCACATGTCTTCGCTGGGGGATTTTACTGTCTTGCCCTCCAGTCCAACTTTATTTTTTGCCTCGTCCTTGGCAGGGTATATGAAATGAGACTGCCAACCTTTTCAAAGCATGCACCTTGTTCAGGATATCTGAACCTGGAAATACATGGCATAAACCAGTACGTCAAATAAAATAATATTTTCTACAGACACGTGAACAGTTGCACTGTCCAGGTGTACTGCACACTAAATCTTAAGTCTTGCAGAAATCCTAGATGCTCTACTTGTAACTTCATTATGCTGTTTGGAGTCTCTTCTGAGGCCAGAAAATCAGTCCAAGGGTTGTATGTCTGTAATAAATGTTTGTGTTGATATTGACTAGGTACATAGAAGAATGTAATGGAATACATATGTGTCAGAGATAGTAAATTTATGCAGATATTTTTCTGGCACCTCGACATGTTCTTGTGCATTGCAGAAAAACAAGGGGTATTTCTGTAAAACTTTGGATTTTGAAGGTTCTGCATTTGACCAGCAGCTCTTGAATTACAGAGGGCCTGATCAGTATCATTGTAAAGGTATTATTTTCAGAGATGACATATCTGAATATGTCAGCCTCATAGAAAGAAATGGGAATGCAAACTATCATCTCTTACAGCAAAACTAGCTATTATGTTTAGGAAAGCTCAGGGTCTTTCTGTAGGTAGATGTAGAGATGCACACACAGGAACATATATGTGTGTACTCACACACTTAAAGAGCTATTAGGGGTTTTTAATAGTAGAATAGACTGTTAGAGCAATAGGGTAAGCCTATATTAAACACACTATCCTAAGTTCTGCAATCCTTGGAACTTTGTTTCATAACCATGCAACTGTGAATAGCGTTGAATAATCCTGTGTCAAAATCTCCCTAGTGGCCTCAAAAACATGGAGATGATTTCAAGTCATTGCTAGTGATAAATTACAAACAGAATGTTTTCAGGAAAGAAGGTTTTAGAAAGCCCCTCTTTAAGTTGGCATATAAGTGTCTACTCATGGAGTATTTGCAGTGTTGGTCGATTTTTCTTTCATAATTGCATGCCATTGTGTCCTGTAAAAAATTGTTAGGAGAGGGCTTTCTTGATAGCTCCGTTACAAAGAGTTTGAATAGACTGTAAGCTCAATGCTTTCTAATCTTTTAGTCCTAAATAATTGTGATGAGGATTTTGGCAAAAGAAATTAGAAAAGTGTTAAGTTAGTTTGTAGCACTGAGCACATTCCTTTGTGTATCTGGGAACTGCAGTAGAGGCACTTCTGAATTATAGGAACTATTAATATGTTAATTTTAAGCTTTTTGAACTGAAAGGGCTTGGTTTTGTTTTGCTTTCTTTTCATTTTTATCCCTGGTTAAGTTATATACTGAAAAAATTGTTGCAAATTAGGGCTTTACCTCTCACTTTCAGCTGCAATCATTTTTGTCCTGCAGCTGCTTTGTTGCTACAGCCTCCCTCTTCATTCCACGTGTGAGACTGGTAATAAGCAGTAGACATTCAGAGCAGCAATCTTATCTCATCCACATTCTTTAAGAGCAGCAGTTACTGGTTTTGTTGCAATCACCTTCTGTTTGAGCTGCACTGCAGCTCTTACTTTGACCTTTCTTGTAGAAGTCAGCTGAACCTTGTTTTGAGCCTTTTGGAGTTTTTTCTTCCCACTCATCTGTTTATAAAATGGAAATAATCGTTGCCTGTTTTGCCCAAAGCTTTGATATTCTTACATCTTCTGTCTGAGGATGTCTAAATGATTTGCTATTTAAATATGGGGTTACTGTATACCCGCTAAAAATATTTACACAACTGGAGTTCCACATCTGACATTTGGATCTGCTTTCTCAATGTTTCATTTCTTTACAAAGTATTTGGATTGTGATTGTATGTGACTGTAGTTGAATCCATAAGGACTCTATCAGGTGCCATGTGCCTGAAATGTGCTTTTCAGAAAGGCCCCGTTAAGATCAAATGTGGTAGGAGCAGTATTTGTAACAGTATGCTGTCTTAATAATGGACTTCAAGTATTTGAGCATAGATACCATAGAGCTTACATCGCATTACAGTAGCTGCAGTTTGTGACAATGTGAAATGAAGATTCTTCATGGTTTTCATGTAATTCACGTAACATGTCATGCATATATCGTGTGAAATAAGTAGTTATATCTTACTCGTTTCACTGTGTTTTTCATTGATATTACTAAAAATAGCATCCAGTATTCATAAATGAAATGCATTTTAAAATATTACAAAGTATTTTAGTGCATATGAAATTACCTATTTTTTTTTTTAGACAATGGCCAAGGTTATAACAACAGTGCTGAAGTTCCCAGCAGATCAGACTCAGAAGATACTAGAACGAGAAGATGCTCGACCATTGGTAAGTTATATAAGTAAACCAAGTTTACGCAAGAGATTAGGTTGCAAGAATAAGGAATTAGAAACTTTCTTTTAAGTCTCCTTTTTCCCTGTGTCCACATGTCCGCAAAGAAAACTCCTTTTCTCCCTCCTTCCCTCTTCTTCAGTGGAATGTCAAATTCCAGCTGTAGGTTTAAGTTTATAGCAAAAGTGTGTGTGGGGGGGAAGCAAGTATATTTTCTTAATCAGTATTTCTCATCATCAGTTAAGCCGTATTTTTGATAGCTATGGGTACAACAGAATAAAGCAAGTTCAGTCATCACTACTATTCTGCAGATGAAATTTCTAATCAAAAAAGTAATCTGACAGAAAATTCACGTTTCTTAAATTCAGAAGTGTCTGTGGAATCATACTAGTTTTCATGAAAAATATGTCAAGAGAGATTTTTCAGCCCTGGGATAAAATTTCTGGCAAAAACAAAAGCTGTTTTGCTTGTAGAATAGAAAACTGATTAACTCAATCATCTGGGATATGTGTGTTTGAAGTGGGATAGGTACTTTTTTATCTTAAATGAGTATCCTAACAAGATTGGGTTTTTGTTTCGTTTGGTTTGTTGTTTTGTTTTTAAGAGCCTGCTTTATTTTTGTACTGAAAACCCATCAAAATATGTCAGGTTCACTCTGGGTCAGGACAGGTCAAAAATAAGTGTCTTAAACACTTCACTTTGGTTTTGGTTGGTTGTTTTTTTCCCAGTTTCAATACACTTCCTATTATGTGACAGCTGGTATTTACCAGCTAATCTATTTACCAGAAAGGTGAATTTGGGTTTGAGAAGCAGACCCAAAAAAGAAGAAGAATATATGAGCATAAACATTTCTTTGGTATTGCTGTTACTATTTTATGTATTGGAGCTATTTTTTCTTAAGATAAAAACTGCAGTAGTAGTTTTCTCTGCGTTTTATCTGGAGTCAACACTGTGATCCGTCTCTTTGTGGGTCAGCTTAGTAAAATATTTAGGAATTAAAGTGAGAATAATTGCATTCTGTTTCTCTCACTGGCCTTGCATATATATTTATTTAGCAATTCCAAAAACAGAATAAAATAAAAATTTGAACATTTTTACATTTCAGTTGAAGTAGTTAAAGTCCTGTTGATCCATTGAAACAAATTTTTAAAAAATTTCTACCATTTCATCTGCTCGAAGTATCAAATCTGAGGAAAGTGTTAAATACTTCAACATTTTTCTGTACACTTAGTAAGTTTGAGAGTGTCTTGCAATCTTAAATATTTAAAATACTTTTAGAATTATATAAATGCTGATAATAATGCAGCTCCAATAGGTATCTTGCATCCCAAAGATGATTTTCTCTCAATGCTCTCTTTCTCTGACCTTCAAGTAGAAAGCTGGCACTTTTTTTTTGTTTTGGCAAGCTAGAGTAATATTTAGGAATATATATCTGATGGCCAAAAGAGAGGTTAGAGAGATGGACCTTACTTTTGCAGTCCCTTCAGCTTTTTGATACTTGAAACCTGGTCTTCCTAAAACAGATATTCACAACTTCTGATACTAAACAAAACTTTAACTTGAAGTCATCCAACAAGTTTTGGTCCTTGCTATTAAAGGTCCTTGGTATTAAATTTTGGCTAGAACATACAGTGAGGTTTTTTGCAGGCTGCAGGTGCTTTGATTGTTAAGGATATCGTCATTCAAAGAGCTCTGTGTCCTGATCAAAAAATTCTTGGGTTTGACATAGCAGTCCTTTCTTGGCTCAGATCTAGCCTATGAATTTTCTCCTTTCCAAATCCACAGAGATTAAATTAGACATCTAATGCAAACTCAAATATTAGGGCATATTATGGGGGGTGTAGTAATTTTTTTCTTCACTTTCGAAGTTAATAAGTTTGTTTACTGAAGCACAAATTATTTTTGGGGGTAATTCTGTTTACGACTAAAAAGTTGGAGGGGTCTTCATAAATTATTCTGTCAAGAAATATGCTGGGGTTTTTGTATTTTATTTATTGATGTTTACGTACATGGCAGTAGTGTTTCTCCACACTTAATATTGGAGTGATGCTGGTATTTGAAAATACCCAGTATTTAGATCTCATGAGCAATAAAGTTCTGAGCTACAACATAAATGTGCATTTTTAACATAAAGCTTAGTTGTTTCTGTATGTTAGTTTATGGGCAAAACATCTATAACTAATTTTAATGTGTAAATTGTTAATTAACTGTGGTACTGGAAAAGAGTAAGTGTGTGTAGTACTAAGTATATGTAATTATTTACCCTCTTAGTGGGCATATACTTAACAGGTTTCTGAAAACTTCTAACAAATTCCTAGGTCAATAAGCATATGCTAGATCAATGTATCTCCTTTGCTGTTAGTTTTTACTACATAGTTATTGTGATCTAACTGCAGCACCCTCATCTGTAAGCAATAGATGTCCACAAAGTTCTTAGCTACACTATTAACAAAGTAGTCCAATAAGCTGTTTTCTTCCTGGCTTTATAGTTTGCCTCACCTCGCAGTGGTATCTTCTGAATATCCCATCAGTCTGTGCTTAGTTAGCATGTGGGTGAGTGAAGCCTAATATATACTTGTTTTATTTAAAGATGAAACCTGTAGTATGAGATTAATCATTCTTCTGCTTTTTTTTTCTTGCCTGCTTTTGTTTGTTAAAAAAAATTCAAATTTTTTTTCTATATGTGTATGATAAACTTTGTTCTACTGTTAATCATGTTTTGCTTTACAAAGCCAAGTTTGAAAATGGTAAATATTGATTCAAAACCAATCTTTTTGAGTTATAAGCATAACTTAAAATGTTGATTGAGCTACAGAAATCTCAATTGTAGGAAAAAAAATCAGATTTTAAATAAATTAGTATGTAATATTAAATTTTATTGCACTTGGCTTTGTTTTGTCTTTATTCACTTTCTGAGCTCCTTTTTTGAATAGGCAAATAAGTCAGATTTATGGGAGACATATACTGTACTGCTTGAAATGAATTATTACATCTAACAAATATGAGAATGGATTACTTTAAAAAAGATTGATGAAATATCCTCTGTAGAGGAATTAGGATATGAATGCGTTTAAACATCAGTACCTTTCTGAATCAGAGCTTTGGCTTGGTATCAAGAGAAGCTCGAGCAGAGAGATTAGGGAGAACAGTCTGGGGAGCTTTATGCTCTCAGTTTATTTGCCTTTTTTCAGGTTTCATTAAGCTACTTTCATTATGAATCTGCAACACTAATTGTAGTGTTACAGGAAAGCAGCAGCTGATTTAGGCCTAAAGACACAGGTTACATCAGACTAGCCAAGCTAAACAAGCAACACACAGCAATGGTGGTTGAGAGAGGAGTAGGATATGGAAGTACACAGGTAAAACTTTCTGCACTGCTGATAAGATTACATTTTGAGTCATGAGTGATGTATGATGTTTAATAAACTCTTCAGATGAATTCTATAGGATGCAGTCAGCCCAACTTCCCTTTTCCTCCTTTGCCACTGAAAAGCTTTGCACAGTTGCCAGGAAGTGATTCAGTGCATGTGAACCAATGGCTGTCAGTGGGCTGAAATGCAGTGGTTGGCCTGCACCACTGCCGTAGCAAAATGGATTAACTTGGGCTGTTTCCATTGCCAGTTATCACAATGCAGTTGACAGGCTATCTTCCTCTCTTGCAGTCATGCAAATACAGCCTTCAATACAAAATAATATCTGTTTCAAAGGAAAAAATCTATTCATCTTAACAAACAGTCATGGTTTCTACTTTATTTTGTGTTCTTTTAAACCTCTGAATACAATAGCGGGTGCACTTTATTGCACTTAAAACGCAATAGAGTTTGGACTGTTTGCCTCCTGGCCTTGATCACTTCTTGACAAAATCAGCCACTGTTTTTTCTAGCCCTCTGTTGAAAATAATTGAATTGTTGGTAATGATAGGACAAAGCTATTTACAACACTATTGCAGAAAGCATGTTTGAAACTTAAATTCTCGTCATGCTGTCTGTAATGCTGGTGGTAAAAAGTTCAGGCGTTCTCAGCCGCATTTGAAGCATATCACAGAAGGGCTTGATTTTTGACCTTAATGTCAGCACTTACCTGTTATACTTTCATAACTTAAGCTAATATGTATGTTTAGACCTCATTATTGGATTGTAGTTTCTTTCTTTATCTCAAGTATTTTTGTGACTTATGTCAGTAGATAGCCAGCAAGTGGGATAATACTCTCGCATGTATAAAACTTAGAACTTAAGAGGATGATGACTTCATTGTGAAAGCAATAAATATTTTGCTAGTAGAGGAGGCTTTTTCCTAGCCCCAAAATTTTACTTCATCATTTCAATTTTGATGATAGGCCTTATTCAGAAAGGACAACTTTGTTTTTCATCGGATTATGATGCAACGATGTGGTAGACTATCTTTTTCCAGTGAGACTCCTGACTGTTTTGCTACAAGTTATTTCGTTTTCATCACAGTTTCTCAACTGTTTTGCAGATACTGGAATGGAATTACTTGCTTGAAATCAGTTAATAATTTGGCAATTTGACTTATCTGAAATTTTTCCATTTCCTATTCCTATCGATAAACAACATCATTGTTATTTTCATAATAAGTGCTTCTAAGTTGCTATCAATAACGTAACGTTTGTTCACTTGTTCTAACTTCTCATTCTTCTAGTCATGGCTACGACCATCTTGAAGAAATTGTGATGAGAATGTCTCATGACACTGCTGCTTAGAAATATGTTCATATCTCTGTTGTTGTCCCTTGAGAAGGGACACGAAGAAAAGCTATTATTCAAGGTCACAAACGGAGCAGCAAGAACCAAAACTCAGCACCACCTTTGGACCATGAATATAGTTAAAACTGCCTTGACAAGAAACGCTAATCAGGGGTTATCTGGTGATGAGTCTTTTTTCTCTTCTATTGAACACTGTCTTCTATTTTGTGTTAAAGGTTATTTTTTTAAAGGAGAGAAAAGACTTTATCCTAGGAAGGAATTGCCCACTACTGTATCTCTATACAGGCTTTACTGGGTGTTTTTTAAGAGTTGAAATAAATGGTTTGTTTCTTCTATTTATTTTTTTATTTTTGAATGAATTGTGCAATACATTTTTGGATGGGTAGCGGTTGAGGTGATTTTCCTGATGAACTAGGCACTCCTGATGACTACTCTGTCCCGATATAATCTTATGATTGTTTGCTAAAGGTCACTTCTATATGCTTTTGCCTACAATAAATCCAAATTGCAGTACCTCATTTGTTTACTCCTAGCTTTTGTACTTATATTTTCTGGAGAAAAAGTACGTTACTGTAAATTGTAAATAGTTAATACATAACTGTATCATATGCTGATCTGTGACTGTTGACAGCACTAATCTGACAAGAGCTGAGATGAAATAAAGTTTATTTACTGTATAATTTTGGAACTTCTTTGGTATGATTTTCTTTTGAAAGGATCCACCAGCTTTTGTTCTTATTCCTGTTCGAGACATCCTTAGCTGAGACATTTCCAGGCTGAAATCCGTCTTATAAGAAGAGCTATTCAAGTACTGTAAGAAGTCAGTGGAGACCTTCAGATTGTCAAGGGGTCACAACCTGTGAAACAGACACATGGTGAGCTGAAAAGCTGGCGTGACAATATAGCAAGTAGGGAAGTTTGCTTGGTAAAAGTTTTAAATTACGTATTTTTGTTCCTTTAAGTAACGCCTGTCTTGTCATTTTGGTATGTAAGTTGTGAACCTCTGACGCGATATGCAAGTATGGATAAATTTAACTTGTTCTCCAGCTACTTTGATACTTACCATATCAATAACGTCATCTGTACTGTGTATGCTAGTGCCAAGATGGTTCAAGGTGATCAGTCTTCCATGAATATAATTTTTAACAAGTGTTTATAGGAGCAGCGGTCCTCTTAATACCTCATCTCTGAACATAAGCAGGCCTTCTAAATATACTGCCTGCCTGAAAGATACTTCTGAATACTGTTGGGAATTGATGGTTAGTTGCTGATGCTGTCAGGCCTGGAACACGCATCCTGCTACGGGGATGCTCAATCTGTTCCTCTGGGTGCTCTCCAGTTAGCCAAGGAAAAGAGCGGGTCCTCCTGACGGCAGAAACAGGTTTGGCTAATGTGGTGTGGTTCAAACTGACAGATTTGATTTGTTGTCCTGCTCCAGCTGTCATGCCCAAGGGCACTACCCAAATTTTGTATTTCTCATACTGTTCATATGGTATTAGAGTTGCGATTACCTCAGCATTGTTGGCATTTCAAGACTCTGCATCCCCAATATTCGCCTCTGATTATCTATGAAGTTCAGCCTTTTCTCGCGTAACTCCCCCATAACCACCTGTGAGATCCAGCCATTCCTCACAACACGATCCCTTTTGTCTGCTTCTCATACTGTTACCTGTCAAGTTCAGCCATTTCTCTTGTCATGTCCAGTGGTTTTCCATGTCCTGTTCAGTTAGCTTACCCTCAGGCCAGGGCACAGATAGCAGCCTAATATTTGTGCGTGGCTCCAAAAAATAAGTAGAGGCCAATGACATGTAGGATGTTTGATACAATTGGGGTTGGTTTTGGTGTTGTGGGTTTGGGTTTTTTTTTGCAAATGCACTGGGATTCACCTTTTTTGTCATCTGCAGGAAAAGAAATGAAGAAGCTGAATTTATTTGCACAGTTTTGTATCCTAATGAAACTGGGAGAAGTGCAACAATTTGAGTGCTCCAAGGTCTATTGTGGCCACCAGCTGTCCAAAGAATACCTCTGGCTTTGAATTATTGTTTTCGGTCTAAAGGGACATGGCTTGCCTTTGATAGTTAAGGACCCAGAGTTCCATCTTTTATTTCCTACTGCCTTGTCTCTGGCAAAATCTCTTCATTTTCATGCTGCTTTATTATTTGTAGTTTCTTTTTTTTTTTTTTGAGCTTTTCCCTTTTATCAAATGTATCAAATTTGGTTTTAAAAAAATGTTCTTTGTAATGGTTTCAGTTATAAGATCGTCTCTTTGCTTCTGTTGCGTAGCAGAAGACAATCCTCCAGCATATTGCCTGACACTGGACCAGACTTGACATGGGTACGTTTGGCTGTGAAAAATGCATGTTCCTCTCATAGCTGGCTGAGATTTGTAGGATTTTGCTGTCGCTATCATTGCAGCGATCTAAAACATAGGTTTGAGTTTCAGGTTTCCATGTAAGGTGTATGTTGTCTTAGGCTTTGGGAAATTAAATGCAGAGATGTGTTACTCTGACAGTGAGTACCACTATGATCGCTTACAGTTCTCTTGTCTTCACAAATGGGCTATTTTTCACATTTTCTCTTTTTGTTCTTTTCCCTTTCCGTGAAAGGGATATTAGTTATACACTGTACTTTGTCAAGCATGACATAAGCGCAGTGGAGCAAACTGAAATAGTCTGTATAATATTTATACAACATTAGATGGAGTAAATGATTTTTTTTTTCCCCTTAAGTGACCTAATTGAAGAACGTAAAGGAGATTATATAGTTATCCTTGATTCTTTTTTTTAAACTAAAATCAGATAACCACTCCCCAAATTCACATTTTGAAAAAGTTAAATGTTTTTTTTTCCCTTCTATATATACTCATAAGCAATCACATAACTATTCCGTAACATAATGGGAAAGTGCTAAGTACAAGAGTTTTGTCAGACTGAAGTTTTAACTGCTTCTAGATTATTTTTTTAAAGAGAATATGTAAATAAAGTATTGCTTTGGAGTTTAAATAAAGGAAATGAGTTAGGGTGAAAGCATGAAAATGAGAACTTCATTTTGTGTAGTGTTTTTTTGTTGTTGGAGTGTCATAAAATACTGCTAGTAGTGCCAATGTGACTATAAACTAATATACTCCAGGCCACAAATACTTCTGATTATAAAATATCCTTGTTTAGACACACGTAGCTAAAAGCCAAAGACTGTATCGAAGTTTTGGCTGCCGCCTTAGCATAGGTTAGAGGATCCCAAGCTTGTTCAGACTGGATTGTTAAAAGATGCTGCTGCAAGAGGACTTATTTGGATTGTTTTATGTTGAACTTTCCCCCAGTTTTACATTCAATATACATCGCATTTATGATTTTATGGACCCATACACATGTGCATAGAAAAAAATGTGTAGATCTATTTATAAAGATAAGACTTAAAATGTTTATCAAGTGTCCTCTAGTGTCCTAAGGATTAACCATTGTTAATTTAGATGAAAAATACCGGGTTTTTTATTCCTGCATTATTTCAGTGCCTAGGCTAATATTTATTGGCAACATACTATTTCAAACTTTTTATAAAATATTATATATAGATCCATCCAACTTCCAGTTCTGCCATTTATAGTCCCTCTTTCTGTGAGCTATATTAAAATATATTTTCTTTCCTATGTAGTATATGGTATCTGGTTCTCTTCTCTAAAATGAGGATTCCAGACTTGCCGAAAACTAGGATGAATATTGAGAAGATTGGTTTCATTTTGTAATTCATACTTCTTGCATACAATCTTATTGTCCATCCATGTGTGCTACAGAAAATATTTTTTTTTTCACTATGGAGTTTGTTAAATTGAGAAATTTATTTTTCATTTGCTTTTTCAAGAAAAGACAGCTCTTTCACAACACCATTAGTGATTCATTATGGAAATCAAGATGAGCACGAACCGGCAGCCTCTCCCCTATGTGTGGGATATCCAGACCCAGTTATATATGAATCCTCCTGCCTGTTCCTAGACCCTGGTCCTCAAAAGCATTGCTAGCATGGGATTTTCAAACTCTATTTGGTTGTGTATGTTCATAATGTTGCAAATTAGAGATGCTAGAACAGAAGTAAGCAGTAAGTTGTATGTTATTCTACATTGCATTTATGATCTAGGAGTTACCACCTTTAATTTTCTGTTCTCTTTCAGGCTCTCTTTTACACTGATTCTAGTCTTCCTCTGTTAACATTGAGTTATTTTCTTGTATGTATTAGAGTAATTTTAAAGGCACGTTGACTCAAAGTAAACACGTCTCTAGAGATATCTTTCATTGTAGAACAGTGACAGCTATTATTTCCTACAGTTGACACTTACACCATGTGACATTTCAGAGAAGCAGTAATTAAGGCCGTGGTAATTACATGTTACCTTACGGCTGTGCTAGCACATCGTGGTACAGCAATGGATGGTGATGGAGTTAAGTGTGATGCAGACGTCTGCTGTGACACATGACTTGCTCCTCTTGGTTGCAGCTTCTAGAGCAGCCCAGGTCACATCATCACCTGGTGGCCATCGGGCAAATGAACAAGGTAGTTGTTTTCTAATTAGGCGTGTTGCCGTAACCAAAGCCGCTTTGATTTGGCCGGTAGCTTTTCCAAATGGAGACCAAGGCCTGCGTGGCCCTGGGGGCTGACCAGGTTCAGAGTCTGGAGGGCACCCAGAGTCTGGAGAGCAGGTCAGCATGCCCGTGGCAGAGACGCCTTTGCCTGCTGAGCTGTACCAGCCTCTCTTTGTGGCTGGACGGCTTGAATCTCCAGCATTTCTGTAAGCATTTAACTTCACTGAAAGGAACAGGGATGAATAGCAGAGTGTATGCTGTAATCTTTGCCACTGTTTATATTTTGGAAACTTTAGTGGTCCAAGAAAGTATTTAGCCTTCTTATTTAATCTATGATTCCTACTTGTTACAGTGCTGATGTCTGCAAGAAAAATAGCTGTCTCATTTAGCGGCATTGTGCATCATCCAGTTTTACTGGAGTAAGGGAAGCATTTAAAAGTTTTCCAACTTGGATGAGGCAGTAGTATATCTTTTGCAAATGAATCAAAATGATCAAACAAACAGTATGTACAAATTTAGAACAGGCATCTCTCTGTGCAGCCAACATGACACATGTTCTGTTGTTCCTTAACTGTAAGCTGCTGCTACTGCTGAGTCTTGCCACTTTCTCGCTCGAGCCACAAGCTCTGGAGAAACAGCTGAAATGGAAAAATAAAGAGAATGAGTATCTGAATGAGGAAGAGAGAAGAGAAGTAGTTACAGAGTAAAGTTATTTGAGATGCAAGATTCATCATGGCAGATCAGATGAGAAGTATTAAATATATTACTGGTTTTGTGTAGAACTTTTGAGTTTGCTATGTCTCTGACCAACACTCCAGCTGTTCTCGCAGCCGATCAGCCATTGCGGAGGGAGTAGAAGCAATCGATCATGAGCAGGCACAAGCTGTCTAGAAGTAGACCTCCCCACTGCCCATGAGATTTTGTGCCCCAACAAATGTTGTGTTAATGTAACTGGATATTCTGGTTCACTTACACATCTATATATCCTTATGGATACTACCAAATTATCATCCTTGCTGATGCAACAAATTATTCTGGAAATGAACTGTGGGATTGAAAATAATAGACTTTCCTTTATCCCTTAACAAAGTGGGCAGTACTTCCCTATGCCTGGAAGTGGAAAAGCCCACTGGAGATGGTTTATAAGCTTGAAACAACTAAATTGCAAACTATACAAAAAGAAGACACAGCCAATCCAAAAATTCTTACTGGTGTGTGTTGTTGTGGTGGCTCTAGGGCTTGTAATATAGAGAGTAGTAATGCCTTAAAAATAATGGAGATCATTTCCCCTCCTCATAGCCTAGGCTAGGACCAGAGTTAGGTGGCCCTTTTAGAATGGTGATTAAATAAGTGGCATAAAAAAAGAAAGGAGGAGGGATGAGGTGAAAGACTAGGGTCTTCCTTTAAGGTAATGAAAATAATAAGTAGGCTGAGCTATCTTCAGAGAGCAAATGTTTTGGTTTCCCACACTGAATTCTAGCTTCGACTTCCCCGAAAAGTGTTTCCACTTAGAGAGAAACTGTCCTCACCTTGAAGCCCTGCAGCCACGGCGAGCGTTATCTGTGCGTTATTTAAAGCACAGCATGCTTCAGCCCCGAGATTCCAGCGTTGTTACTCACTGAATTAAAATCTGATCCAACCACAAATTCAGTACAGGACGTGTCTACCTTAGCTAAGTGTGGATTTTTTTTTCCCTCAGCTTCAGGTAGCACATTCAGGGCTTGATGATTCTCAGGGTATTAAACTCTTTGAGATGAAGCACAGTTTCTGTGTATTTTATGCAGGTCCTGCCATGGTGGGACCTCATTTCTAGGATGGACAGATAGAAATGTTGCTATAAATACAGGTAAGCAGGAGAGATCCAGGTTCCCCGTACTTTTCCTCAAGACGAGGACATCCCCGTGCTACCTAAAAATACTGTGGAAGTTGTGCTGGTCTTACAGCCTCTCCTTATTCAACCAGTGAATAAATACAAAACTGCCATGCCAGTCCCTGGGAATTGGGGCGCACCTTTATCTATGGACCTGTCTGACCTACATCTGTAGGGTTTTTTAACGTTTTTTTTAATGTGACTTGCTTAATACAATAATAGAGGAAGAGAGGAGAATGCACCCACCGGTGGCAATGAACAGCATGAATAAGGTCTTACAAGGAGACGTGGTTGCTTTGTAGCGTGCTGCACGTGGCCATGCGTCGAACCTGCTATGTTTAGGCTTTTAAGCACAGGCAGATATACTGCCTTAGTTACCACTTGGAGTGGTATGAAACCTTGTTTTAAAAAAAAGGTTTAGTGATTAGAGACAGCCTTTCTGCTTGGAGAGCTAGACTTGACCTCGCACCTTCTGGATGGGCGCATGTGGACACCTCGATAAACCGGCAGGGCAAGCCAGAAGTTTTGGCAGAGCCACGGCTTCCTCTTGGTAGGAGCCCTGCGGGCCAGGGAGCTGCTGGGCGACAGCCAGAGCTGGGTTGTACAGGTGGTCTCTTCAGCTCCTCTTTGACGTGCCGGTTATGTGCAATTATTCATTAAACGCTTTTCATTAAACACTTCATTTCATTTGTCTTCGCTGACTCTTTCCAGGGCTTGTGCATCAGTGTCTCCTCGGAAATAAGTTTTTAAACAGGCAGAAGGTGAGGGTGACTTTCCGAGAGCTGCTAGACAGTGTGGG
Organism: Calonectris borealis; assembly: GCF_964195595.1. NCBI lineage: Eukaryota > Metazoa > Chordata > Aves > Procellariiformes > Procellariidae > Calonectris > Calonectris borealis. The sequence continues at coordinate 115,484,179 of NC_134313.1, forward strand.
TCCGCTGCTTGTTTTATATAGTGTGGGGAGACTGAGCATAAGAGGCAAATGCATGAAGTCACCGGCTTATTTTTAGGTTGAGAAAAAGAGTGTGTATTTCTGGGAGGGATGCTGACTATAGGGGAGCCAGAATTAATGTTTACTTTAGATAAGCTCTAATATTGACTAAAAATAGAAGTCAATTTATGTATTGTTATAGACATCCTTCAGCAGGATCCTGATGGCTTTCAGAAAGCCCCTTTGTGGCTGCAGTAATGGCATACTATAGTTAAGGAATCAAATAAACGCAGTGGACAAGAGGAGGTAAAAATAACTTCAGTTCATGCCCTTTTGACAAGGTGACAATTAAACTTTGCTTACATCTCATGTCACTGCTGCTGTCAACTAATGGTGAGCATAGTGTGTTTAATGTATCGCACTGGGATGCCTGGACTAATTTATCATGTGTCGGGGAAGGCAAGGTAATTAAACATCTCACCTGATTTCATGCGCAGTGTGACCAGCCCAACCCGGCTGGTCCCAGTTTCATTGGTGATGTTGCTGAGGACAGAAGCATGGCTTGCTTTCACCTGGGACATGCAGGTCTGTAAGCACTTACAAGGATGATGGGGAAGCATCATGTACTCTTATTTTTTTCCCAGGGTTCTGCTTTTCTCTGAAAAGGAAAAGGAGGAGCCTCTATCAAAACCCCAGTCTCACAGCTTGGGCATGACAGTCGCTGTCTCCGTTTTGGAAGATGTCCCAAGCCTTTTCTAACATTGCTAGTGCCACCTGGTCAGTCCTCATCAAGTGAGCGAGAGGGCTAGGAGTGTGCAACTTCGTTTTAATAGCATGATGCTGGAAGCTACTCAGTAGAAATCAGCAGGTGAACCACGAAATTGTCACATCGACCTCCAAATTTGTCTTATTTTCTTGCTGGTCTGTGGGACGACAGGGTTGTTACTGCCAAATTCCTCCCAGAACCTCTCTTATACCAGGGCCAGTCACTGAGGTGTGTGAATAATGTCGCTCATAAACAAGAGAGCCTGCTGTGTTATCACAACTGCCGTGCTTCTCTCTTCACATTATTTGTAGTGAATATCACTCTGGGGGTTGCAAATGCCTTGCCTTAATTCCACTGATTTAAATTGAATTATACCTGCAAAAAATTTTGTCCTAGAGGGTGGAGGGCTTGAAGGATTTGCGGTTTTTTTTGCTTTCTTGTTGTTTGGTTTCTTTTAAATCACTGGCATCAAGACAGCATCCTTCTTGCTATCTGGATGCTCAAATTCAGTGTTTTTCACATTATTAAGTTGGATAACTATGCTGCTTCTGGCATATCTCATGCCAATAACAAGTCCTATGGAGTCCCACAGTTTACTCTTCTGAACTACTGCGTATGTGCAGCACACACCAAATTAAGCCATAGCATAGTAGACAATTTAGGAATAACTGGGTCACAGAAGGGTCCTGTATATCCAAATTATTTGGTTAAGGGCTCAAGCTTTGAGTGCCCACGCACACAACTGCAAAAAGTGTCTTTTCTGTCTGGGGAGAACAGGTTTGGATCTCTCAAAGATGATAAATAGGTTATTGTTCACCTGAACTTTTCACACAAGGAGTCTATGATAGTTAGCATGTGGAATAATAAACATTCAGTGGCAGGCTAATGGAAAGCAGATGTGCCAAGAATGCCAAGCAAAACGTTTGAAAGCTGCAGTGTAAACTGGACCTTTCGACAAGTGGCCAAAGCTTGTGTGACCACCAGGGTCTCAGACTAACAGATTTAGAAATGGAGGCTAAAAAGGAAAGTAGAGACACCACTTCGATGTATAAATCAGTGAGATTTAGTATCCCCTAGAAAAATGGTGGATCACAGGATCCACCATGTGGCCAGTATTTTGTGACTTTTTCATATCTGCTACACGTTTCCCACTTGTGATTTTTGTTTTGATGTAGTGAAATGAGATAAATGAGGCAAAATCCACTTGTATCGGGCTTAAAAAATTCTAAGCAGTCCAGCTCCATTAAAGCTTCTGGGAACCCTTCCCTGGGTTTCTGTGGGTTAGGTCCAGGCTGTTGAAAAGGACCTCTATCCCTGGAGGTTCACTAAAAAGTGAAAATCAAATGACGAAGACAATCAACGCTCTCTTTGTAATTATGTACCTAATATCTTTGTCTTAAGCTGTAATTTTATAGAAACTAAGACACAGAAATTTAACGGCATGTAAGTTGGTATAATCTTTAAGTCTAGTTAATTCTGCTTAGATTTGAAGCTCTATTGCTGAAAACAGTCCTGGTTTGTAGTTCTATATTTGTTTTGTAAGTCTTGTCATCAGCTAGTCCTTTGACTATGGCCACAGCGCAGCTAGTAGGAAGGGTTAGCTGTCTGCAAAGCAGCGGTTCCATAAGCCTCTGCGATAGCACTGCTGAAATACCGACGGCAGCGCGGCTTTCCCCACCTCGGGGAACAGGAGACTCTACCTGTGTTTAGCACTTGAAATGCGCAGGTTGAAATCAGTGGGATTTTTGGATGGGAGGTGATGCTTGCAGAATTTCATTTACAATTTATCCTTTTCACTGCAACGTTGCAGCATGTTGGTTCTCTTTATGAGATTGCCCCATTGTCCTGGGGATCCTCTAGGAGAAGGGGGAAGAGCTGTCGGTGGTTTGCAACTCAGATACTACCGGGGATAGGGCTAAGCTACTTAAGAAAACTGTGATAAGGATCCATTGTGTCTCTGTGTCAGACACCTGAATTCTTGTCAGCCTGAGGTTGATGTAGAAACTGCAGTTTTTGTCTAATCCCCTCCTGATGCTGGACAAAGAACGGTAATCAGTAGGGGGATTTGATTTATCATTTCTCTTTGATGTATTTCTTCAGGTAGCCTTCCCACTTTTCCCAGGGCTAGCCATAAAGTGGTGGTCTTCTGGGAAAAAGAGCTCTATTGTGGAAAGTCATAATTTCAGCTTTCGCCTCCTTTACTTACAATCCCCAGGAGGTTACTAAGAAGATTATGGAGAAAAGCTGTAGGCTGGGGCAGTGCCTTTTGAAAGCTAGTGACAGGTTTTTCTCCAACTTGTATGATACAGTGAGCAGCCTTATCTAATCTGAGTTTAAAATTCAGCCATGGGTGAGAGCTCTCTAGTTAGCCGAGAAACATTAAGTTCGATGAAGCTGAGACAATGCTAGCAAGCGAGTTCAATTAAGAGGGTATCAATCTTCTTAAGTGTGGGGATATCTATGAGTTATGTTTCAGGGCTCTCATATTTTTGGTTGCGTTTCAGTGATTGTTTCAGAGGTACTGACAAAGGCTAGCTTTGCTGTAGCGAGGTTAGTATTTCTGGAGTTTCTCTGTGGTCACGGATGAGAGAGGGGGTTTGTCTCTTGACCATTTTTAAAGCCCAGCTTCAGGTGCTCTGAATTGTCCACAGGTGGAGCTTCACTTTTCCTTAACCATAGCTCTCGTACCTCGATAACCTGTCCCCCTCCTCACAGTGGTCCTGATGGGCACCTGTCAGTGGAGATAAGGAAACAGAACGTCTTCATTGTTTCTCTTGAGAGGCCCCGTGGGGCTGGCGCAGCTACTTTAGGGGTAACTACCTGAGTCACATTGCACGTACTTTTAGAATATATTGCTACATGGCTTATTTTTGGATTTACGCATTTTTATCCACAGGTCCTCCTTTTAGCTTTCTAACATGTATAAATCAAAAGAAGTAGCACATAGAGGATTTGATTACAGTATATTGCCAAATAAAAGTGTGTCTCCTCTCACTATGGTGATACAAGCATTTTGATCAGTTGATCCCTGGGCTGTGGTAACGAGGTTCAAACAACTCTGAGTGACTGAGCACACAATCTCACGGATGTCAGCGTGAAATAAAAACGTGTAGTGACAGGCCTACTAGTGAGACCAACGCTAGTGAACAAAAAGCGATTCAAAAGGAGCCTGTGTGTGTTTGGTTTGCAACGTGCGTGTGTGTACATTTTTAAATATATGCTATATGAATACATCCAACAGGGTTGTAATCCTAACCACGTGCAAACAAACATATGATGGCTGTCAGAAAATCTGAGAGGGGCAAAACTTGATGACTACTTGCTGTTAGCAGCGTATCCATAAGTTAGCCTGAGTCCCGATGCATCCTAAGCACGTGCTTAGCTTCACGTCTGCCATTCCGTTCCCCTTAATTCCTCATATTTAAGCATGTACTTAATGAAGCACGTCGTATAGCTGAACAGAGACTGCTGAGTAGAGGTCTCTTACTTGAGTATGAAACTGCAGAGATCTGGAGGTACTGAAGAAAGGGAAAAAAAACCCACCTTTATCAAATGGGAAAAATTTACTTGATGGATTTTTTTTTTTTCCTTTCACTTGGCTCAGATTAATTCCTTCACTTGCTGGTATACGGCATATGATAAATGTTTTAGAGATACATTTTACATTATATGATGCATTTTTCTTTGGGCTCAAATTGACCATAAATCAGGCTGAAATATATCCCAATATTGAAAGCCAGGACAAGTGTTTAAGTCCAATGTTAATGCATAGTTTTCAAGGGGATAGAAAAATGGTGAGGCTGGATCACTAAAGAAACTGGATTGCTGCTGAAACAGTACAGTTTAAGAAAAGAAAACCCTTAAATACTTAAAAAGGGGCAATTGATTTTTGCATATAAGCCTCTAAAGATTCTGGCTTTCCAATCTGTTCTTTTAGCTATTATTATGAGAAGATGATTTTTGATTAAATCATCAGCTTCTGTATCACCTAAGATTTGCATTGGCTCTATCTTCCACCCAGGTAAAAGTTTTTGGATTCTCAATCTGTTTGAAAAACTCTAGCAAAGCTCTATGAGAAGGGTAAGAGACAGTGGTTGAAGAGCTAACAATGGCAAATAACAGTACCAGCAAGAGAATAATGTTCCTTCTTCCCTCTTTACTCCAGCCGGAGAACTAGCTACAGCCAAATGGAAGAACAGAACAGTAGAAATTAAATGCGTATACTACGTGAGGAGATCAGTGTAGGCACCTCATTCAATTTTCTACTGGGAACTCAACTTGAATGTGTTACCTATCAAAAGTAATTCCTCTTGCATTTGATGCAAAAATTGAGGGCGACATCTCCTTAATTTAATGGGAATAATGTAGGAAGATACAGTTTGTACCATTTGCTGGTAAGTCTAGATGCTGCAAACGATTTGATGTCTGACAGGCTGAAATAGCATGAGTTTAAATTAGGAAGCTCCTCTTGGTGTGACTGCAGTCATTTGGGAAGCACAGAGCTCCATCCCTGTCAGTCCAGCCGTTTCCTGCCTCATTCTCTGGTAGGCAAGCAAATGTGGGGAATTCCCTTTTTATGCAAAATATGTGACATTTATTTATATGTATATATTAATATTTTTTGGTCTTTTTTGTAGTTAGTCCTTTTATGTATTTGTTCCAAAGCAACACCCTTCTCCCTGACAGCTTCAGCAATGGTGAGGGCTTGAAAAGAAAGGAGGAAGGAGGAGAAGTCTTCTCCATTCTCCTTACAGCGCAGTGAAAGGCGGCAGTGCTCTTCTCTCTCCTCCAACGGGGGAGGCAACCACGATCAATCTTTTGCACAGAGCCACAGTGGAAGTGGAATTGAAGAGGACGCTCTTTACCTGGTATGCAAGAAGAGCTACAAAAAACATCTGGAAAACATCTCTTCCACTAAAAGACTGAAGAAGTTTGGTCTCCTGAGCTGAGTCGCTCTCAGCTGAGTCTGAAGGTGGATTAGATCACACAGCTCCGTGGGAACTGATTAAAAATAAACTGCAGTATTATCATTAAGACCTGATTTACAAACATAGTTACGATCTCCTTCTATTGAGCACTTGCCAGAGAAATAGAGAACACACACAAAGAATCAGCAAGTCCCACAGCCGCGATGGGAAAGCATTAACACAAGTTCACTTAAAACCTCTTTGCTAAGCATATACTGACATAAAGGTATGAATAACGGCTGAGAGAGGCAGCAGCCTTTCTATTAATGAGCTTATGGGATGCCTTCCCATCGTTAGCGCGTCCCTGCTGACGGATGCCCTGTCCCAGCGCAGGAGCGCAGCCTCAGCTGAAGCTGAGAGCGAGCGGGAGGGAGATGGGGACAGGTTAGAGAAATCCACTCCTGAACAGGTGGAGCTCAAAACTGGTGGTCAAACAAGCTTAAAGCAACTGCAGTCCTAAGTCGTGGGTGCCTGCGGGAAATTGGTGAAAATGCAGAGTTACTTGTGGCTGTAGGCTGGCTTAAAACAGACGGTAAAACCTCAACCACAGTCAGACCACGGGAACGCCACAGCACCGCTTTGATACAAATGCAAGGAAAGGCAAATGATTAGCATACCAAAAAGAGTGTCTTAAAATTAAGTAAGGTATTAGTCAAAATAAGGAAAACAATTTTGAGTTCAGTATGTGCAGCACAGGAGCAAAACTATCTATATATTTAAAAAAAAAAAATTATGTGCGAAGTGGCATTTTGGGAGGAGAAGCCTCCAGGAGGGAAACTGTCCGTTAGCACTCGCTCTTGATGAAGCAGGTCTGTACACAACGGAATCTGTAAGGAACACAGAGGTGGGGCATTTGTTTTCTTTCTCTTTCCACAGTCAGAACATTATTGTGTTGGTTTTTTTTCCCCCCTGACCTCTACAATTCAAGTTATTAATTAAAAAGTATTGTCAAGGGTGCTGTTTCACTGACGGTCCTCAATTTACAGATAACTTTTCTAATTTAAAACCTAATCTGGAGATCGAGCCCTGCCAAAATACAGCATGTTAAATTCCAGTTAAGTACTTAATTAATATAGGTGGGTGTAAACTACAAATTAGCCCTGTGGTGCAGGTATGGAGCCTCCCTAGATGATGCAAACATCGAGGTTCAAGCAGCAAGAACAGGGATATAGAAATGCAGATATAGCTATTCCTAGTTTGAATAGTTCTTTCGCAAAGGGTTGACATATGATTTAATGTATTATTTCTTGTTCTCAGCCCTTATTTTTACCATCATATTCCTTTAACAGTACATTATTATATGCTTGTCGCTGCAGTCGGATGCTTCCCATTGCTTTTGTAAATGGCATGCCAGGATTTTATCAGCTAAACCTACACCATCTAGACAGGCACTTTCTGTTTCTGCTCAGACTGACAAAATTCCCATTGGATTAAATGTTGTGAGATGATTTCAGTATTTGGATGCGCAGTGTTCCTGGCCTTTCTCTGGATAGTCTTCCTTGCCAAGAATGGAGAGCTAAAATTTTTTATGGACTGACACAGTTCCGTATTGTATCACTTCTAGTTGAAATAAGTCCTCCCGAGAGCGCTCTACAACGTGAGAGATGAGTGTTTCATTCACCTCATCCAGCCGCTTTGCTTCCCTCCTCCCTCTGGAGACGGATGAACCCGTCGCTCCCTCCAGCGTGTCAGCTCACATTTCCTTTAACTTTGTCGGAGAGCTGTCTGAGCATCGTTCACTGCCCGGGTTAATTAATTGAAAAGCCCCATCACTTTCTTGCTTCAAAAGGCAGAGGATTTGGCTTGGTAGCGCTAATGGGATTGCATGTCATTTGTGGAATTTGCTTAATCATGGCATATTGACTTTCTGCCTAAATCAGGTTACTTTTATCCATATTGATTGCAGTTATAAAACCCCCGTGAAAATCTTTTCATTTAATGTTATAAATATGCCTGCTAATATGATGTAAACGCCCCGTTGTTTTCACTCAGTGCTCTAATGAGCAAAGCGTTTCTTTCAATTTGATCGTACACCAAAGGCTGAAGTTATTGATAAGTGACTTTTCCTTTTTATTTGATATTGAGCACCGTGCCACTTAGATTTAAGACCGGAAAATGTTCACATCTCCATAACCCTGGACATACTTACATGAAGAAGAGAAGACTCGCACTACCCCAGCCTTTTTACAAGCCACCTTGAACAAGAGCTTTAAATAATTACACCACTAGGCTTTACGCAGCAAACATAAAATACCTTGATGATTGCAAACATCCCTTCCTCCATTGATTTTTTTCACCACAAAATTCTGTAGTTATTACTTCTCTATTAAACTTGTCCCTGGAATATTCCTACGCTAATGTCTGCCTTCTGGCATCACGGTCAACATCAAAAATGGCAGTTTCTAAACAGCAACGTATACATATGGCACCAGGACGCTTGCTCTGAGGGCGATGCTCAAGGGCAATGCTCATGAACAATCTTTTTACCTGATGAGGATGCTCCCCTGCAGAAACGGGCTTCTGAAAGAGCCACGGGGATATCATGAAACAGTTTACCATAAAATTCCCTGCTCGATGAACGCGCAGCCTGATGCCTGCCGTCATTTGCAGAAAACGATTAAACTTTTGCCGAGAGCTTCCTGTACTGAACGGCGATTCGGCCTGCCACAGTGTTTCCCCACGCCAGCTTTCAAACAGCCCCAACATGCAGCACTCTTCCCTGGAGATCGCTGTTGTCGTCAGAACCAAATTCCCCATGAACCATCAGGCGTCAAACACACCCAGACTGTGCCTACGCCAGAAGTCCTGGACCTGGCCGCCTGTCTCCCGCTGTCGGCCAGAAGAACCGGTTCCCCTCGTACCGGAGTTCCTGGCCCCTCTGCTCTTATGTTTCCCAGGATCTACTCTGCTTCTCCCAGTGCACCTCCTCATGGACGAGGGGAGTATGTGGAATTAAACAGCCACAGCAAAGGCTGACAATAACAAATGAAACTCCCAGTTACCTCTGAGGGAGCATTTCTTCTCCGAGATCCTGGTCTTGATCCTCAAGAGGGATCTAAAGACAATTTTTCATGAATCCTGAGCACTAAAATTTGTCGCTCTTTACTGAATAGTAAAAGGATGGGCTCTGTGGGCCCAAGGGTTTTCTGGCACGTAGCTCCCCTCCCCTTCTCCTGCAGGGTGATACGCCACCCTTGTCTTACCCACTGGAGGAGGCTGTCTTCTTGCCTTTGTTCTTGCTCATCTTTGAGTGATTATTTTCGCTCTCAGATAGTCTAACTATTAAAATGTCAGAGCAATTATTTTCAGCTTTTACTTAGCCACGAAGGTTGCCGCTTCTTTTTCAGACCTGAGGGACTTATGCCGGAAAACACGGCTCTGATTTTTTTCCCAAAGTATTTTCATTCCTGTTGCCCTGATAAAAGACATCGCCTCTCCTCACGGCTTCCCTTTTCCCAGGAAAATCTCCCCTTCGTTTCAGCCTGACACGAATCAGGCCCTTCTTCTCTCACCCTGGACATGAAACGTTCCTCTCCACGGGCCCCAAACGAACGATGGGAGCCGGGACTGATTCCTCCAACGTCTCCTTCTGGCCCTCGGCTTTGTGGCTTCCCTCTTCTCCCTCCAGACCCTCGAGGGTCACGGCTCCAGCGGTGTGGATGAGGGCAGAACCGGAGGGACGCGCGAGAACGGGGGGGAGGTGGAACGATGAGATTAAGCCAGAGCTAAAGGGCTGTTTCGTGGCAGAGGGGGATGCTGAGGAGCGGCGGCGGGGCCCCGCGGGTCACCCACGGGTGCCGCGGCGGGAGGAGCCGGGCGGAAGAGACGAGGACCGAGCGTTTCGGAGCAGGGCTGCCAGAGGGAGGCGCGGGGCGAGGAGGAGCCCGCCGCTTCCCCCGGCGGGGCCGCCTTCGCCGGCGGGCGGCTGCTGCGGGGCGCTGCCCGCTCCCGCGGCGGGTCCCGCCCGCGGCCGCCAGGGGGCGCCGGCGCGGCGGGGCGGAGCGGAGCGGGGCGGAGGGAGCGCGCAGTCCCCGCGCGTCGCGGCGCGGGGCGCAGCAGAGCCGCGGCGGGGCCGGGCCGGGCCGGGCCGGGCCGAGCCGAGTGGAGCCGAGACGCGGGGCGGGCACAAAAGCGCCGCGCCCGGCCGCGCCGGCTGGGAGTCGGCGCCGGGGGCAGCGCGGGCTCGGCGGGCCGGGGCTCAGCGCTCAGCGGCGCCGGGACGGGCGGCTGTCCCGGGGCTCGCAGGATGCCGGCGGTGGCGGCTGCGCGGCGGAGCGGTGCGCGGGTGCTGTGGGCGCTGCTGTGGGTGGCCCTGGCGCGCTGCTACAACGTGGACGTGGGTCGCCCCGTGGTTTTCCAGGGCCCCAACGGCTCCTTCTTCGGGTACTCGGTGCTGCAGCACTACCACGACAGCACGCGGTGGTGAGTAGCGCGGACCTTGCGCGCCCGCGGGCGGGGAGGCGGCGGGGCTGTCGCTGCCGCAGCATCCCCCGCGGCAGCCGCCTCTCCTGCAGCCGGGGAGCGGGACCCGAGCCCCCCGGGCAAGGGCGGGCAGCGGAGCGGGGACTCTTCCCCGCGCTCTTTCCGCCCCGCCGTGCGGCTGCGGCGGAGGGAGCGCCGTGGCTCCGCGCCCGCTGCGCGCGGGGGGTTCGCCCTGATGTAAACCGGAGTCCCCCTCGTTGGGCGGTGTTTTAGTCCTGGGGTGTCCGTCCCGGGCTGGCAGCCGGCGCTCGGCACCGGGGACCCGCGGTCCTCAAGCGCCGGCGGCCCCTCGCCCGGCGGGTTGGCGCTTTGCGCGGCCCCGCTTCCTTGCGGGAAGTATTTAGCAGCTCTTCTTCGTGACGGAGAACGCACGGGGTGCGAAAGATGACAGGTCACGCCGTGTGAAACGGGGAAAATGTTCGTAGCGGTAACCTGCAGCGGGAGCGGCGCGTTCAGCATTGACAGCGCTGATGGCTCCGTACTGCGCCCGGCGAGGAGGAAAATCCCTCCGGTGGCTGGGGAGACGTTTCCAAATCGCATCCTCTGTGTGCCTGCTCTTGGCGTGAGGGACCGTAGAGGAAATGTCTATATAACTTAAAAAAAAAAAAAAAAAAAAAAAAAAAAAAAAAAGAACGATTATAGAAAGTTTGTCTACATCTCAAAAAATTATGCAAACTGGCAAGTTTCTTGTTTTTCCCATTGAGTGAAAAAAGCCTTGGAGCATAGTCTCTCTCTCTTGTCTGGGTCAGAGGCTCTTTGTTAGAAGTAAAACTGATTTCTCTTAATTGGACTTAGTTGATGTCATCTGGTGCACTTCTAATGTGAGTAGGAGCCACTGCTGCCAATAAATGTCCACAAAGCTTGTCTTTATCTTTTACACTTAGATATAGCCCGATTACTCAGCTGTTGATGTTGGAACTGTGGTGCACTGTGATATAAATAAAAGTATTCATGCTGGCGTCCAGTTCTTTAAAAATGAATTTCTTTCACACCCTTTACTTCACAAGTAGTTGTGTGCTCTGCCTTTCTGCACAGTGGCTTTCATGGAGCATTCATTTTTAAGGACTTATCAGAAGACTTCATAGAGGAAGAGCGCTCTGGGAGAAGAAAGGCTCTCAGTTTAAAGCAATGCTTAACTTGGGGCAGGAACCAACAAAGGATGCAAAGGCTGAAAGCGACTTGTACTCAACACAAATTGCTGGGGATTTGCAGTGGTGTGAATGAAATGCTGATCGAGTGGGGTATGGTGGGATGAAAATGATATAGTTTGTTGCTCCTTGTGTAGGTGTCTATCATGCTGATCGATAACAGGAATTATCTTCAGATAGCACCTGCTGGTGTGATTTTTTTGGAAGGGGAGGTGGACTAGGGAGGAGACTCTCCCAGATGTCCCACTTGGTTTGGAAACGATGCTGGACTAGCAGTGTTGGGCATCCGTCTGAAGGCAGGCATCTGTAAGAAGTCTGGTGCTCAAAAGTAAAAACTCCAGTTAGTTACGCAAACTCCAGTTTTCTGAAAATGGAGCTTCTTCACAGAGCCTTGGCTATGGCACCCAGGGAAAAAAAAAAATTATCTAAGGTCTTGAAGTGTTGTTAAATAAATTGCTAGGCCTAACACCCAGAAGGGTTAACAGCAGCTTCATATGGTCAGCATCAGCACTGTCAAAATCATGAGGGTGGGATTGTCACCATTGATGGGAAAGCTCCTCTTTTCATCGTGGAACCGGGGAGTTTGTTTTCATGGGTGCTTCAAAATCCTGTGCCCAACAGAGGCTGGGGTAACACGTTTGGGAGATACGTTTTTCACACTCTCCTTGATTGTAGTTTGCTATGGGCAGTTGTGCTCTTAATGCATGCATGCATCCTAAAGGTCAAGGGACAGCGATGAAGCTCTCTGTTCTTAAAAGTATATGCAGCCTTCTTCCAGTTTTCTGAAGATGCCATCCCCTGTACTGGATGGGCATATTTTGAGTGCAAGCACATTTTTTTTGCATACTGCAACATAGTATCAATTTTAAGTGTTTAACATTTCTTCTGGAAAGCCTAAAAGATCTGGCCAATCTTCCTTGACATTCAGACCATCAAAGGGCTGAACCCTTGTCAGTGCCGTTAGCTATGCCCACTTCAACTGGGCATAAAGGCTTCCAATATGATATAGTACTATTTTAAAACCATATTTATACTGTACAGAATCTTATACATACCTTCGGAGCATAAAGTCTCTGATTTCAAGTCTAAACTGATTACCAGTTGCAGGTTATTGGATGAGTGCAGAAGCAAATGCTTAGTAGAACTCTGCTGTTTTTCAGATTTGTCAGGTTTTTGTGTGTGAGGCTTTTGTGTGCAAAGCTATAGACCTCTTTCCTTAACTGGCTTGTAGAGTTACTGGATGATTTTTAATTTTTTTCTCTTCCCCTTCTCTTTCAGATGTGATATTCTGGGGAAAGGCTGAAGTCTGTTATAGGGAATATGTAGTAAAAATGTTTTCTATTCATCCCATTGTAGCATATAGCTCCTCTTAATAGTCATGGGGTTATTGTTTGGGTTTGTGTGTCAGTTTTCTTCTTACCTTTGTAGCTTTCATATACCCAAAGAAGAGTTATGATTTCAGTTTTCTCATGTCCATTTGGCCTATACATTACAGTAGGTAGTAGTTAAGCTAAGTTAACTTTAGACAGTGGTATTTTGGGGATTCATGGCTTGCCTGGTGAGCTGTGTACTATGTGAGCCTGCAAAAATGTGATTGATGATATCTGAGGCTGATAGGGCTCTTGCCTATCTAAAAAAATTTAATGATGTGTGAGTATGCTCTCAAGCATTTGAGAGTGTTGTCATGATAGTTCAGGGCTTCTTGCTCTTTATTGCTTGAGGGCTGATATTCACCTAACGCACTTCTGATCATGAGAGCTTCTTAGATTAAGTGTGTTATTCTCAGTAGCCTGTCCATGTACTGGTGTGTGTGTGTGTGTATATATCTCTGTGTGTATATATATAGCCACTGATTTATATTAAAATGGTATCTGTAATGGCCAGGTCTTCAGTGTTTCAGCTGTTTGTTTTTCAACACCACAAAGGCACCCGTCTGTATTATCTACCGCAGGTCTGCAGGTTTCCAGTAAACCGATTCAGGATTCGGTGATTCTTGAAGATTTATATGAGCCAAATATTCTTGTAGGAGGAAAGAAAGGGGGGGGATATTTGGTTTGAAATGCTACATCAGATAAATGTGAATAGTCAGCTGCTACACAGTCCTTGACACAGAAATTATAGTGGAATATGGGTATTCAGCCTCCACTACGACAGTGGAGTAAGTCAGTGCCTTTGACCTGTCTGAAATAGTTAATTGCAACGATGCTTCTATTTAGGAGTTGTTTTTGCACATTTTTCGTCTCAAGAAAAGTTTGTCATCACAGACGTGCTGAGGTTATTGTGTTTCTGACAATGTCTCCTTTTCCTTCCTTAAGCGGGTTTTATGGCTGTAAATCTTGACAGGTTTACCCAGTTCCCCGTCATTGCCTTTTTCAGCCGAGTAAGGAACCAGGTGGCTGCTTGCGTTTGGAGCAGAGACAAGCTGAAGTGCTTCTGTTCTCTGGATATAATTTAGAAGCTTGGAGTAAAGACTCAAAAAACGACCAAGAATGTTGCTTTCTCTGCTTTCCTTCAGACAGTTTAAAAAGAAACAAATGTCAATTTTTGCCCCAATAAAAAATGTTAATAATGTGACATCTCTGACCGTTCTTTTTTTAAATGAG